>NC_138378.1:112131373-112168482 GCF_054177405.1 Leptonychotes weddellii
TCAGCTTAAAAGAATCTACTTCCCGTTTCTCCCAATCTCGATGAATTCCTTCTTGGCCTAGGCCTATACACCAAATGCCCCTATTTTCGCCTGCTTTCTTTTCTGCCTGGTCATAAACCAGGCCTGGCAATCTGTCTGAATCCTCCTCAGGGCCAGGGAACTGGGTCTTTATGCCATCATTTAGCACAGCCTGGCCCTGTGTCAAAGCTCAAGAAATCTCTTTTTAAAAAATAAATACATGAAGAGGATGTCCTTGAAACTAGACTAGTTCAGTTTTAAAGTTAATTTAATTAAGACATTAAGGTTCATTTTAGCAAACTTATATTGTGAATGAAAACCATCTGAAATTTAATCTCAACCTACCTGCCCCTTCAATGACAGTTTAATTTCACTATAATCTTTATTATAGTAACCTCTAACCCTGTTATTAGTATTACTAATGAAGTTGAAAGACCATTTCATCTGATTATTGTGTCTTAGGAAACACTTAATTGTTAAATTTCACACTGATAATTAGAAACCCTATTATTTCATAATGGGCTAGCCAATGCTTTACAGGTATCCCTCAATTACTGAAACAGAAGCCATCTTTTAAGTGTGTGGAAGTGAAATCTCATACATCAAATAGTCTCTTCTCATCAACCTAAGCTATATTATTATTAGAGACAGACCGTGTAAAGTAAGGAGTATTCCTGTGGTGCGAAATGATAGTGTTTTATGGGGTGAATGGCATCTGTGGCTGGCTCATCCTTGTCCTTTCCAGAGCCTGGCCAGATTCGAGGTGGAGAGAATAAGCCAGAAGTTGTGGTGTGTGGATGTATGGGGGTGCGCTAAGAAGGCTCTTCTGATAGAGCCACCCAAAGGTAAAATGGACTGTCTTTGCAGGGATTGACAACTGAGGCTGGGCGGGGCATGAGGGGCCTTGACCCCCAAATGAAGAAGGGGAAAGTGTTTGTTTGTTTGTTTAAGATTTTATTTATTTATTTGAGAGAGAGAGAGCACATGAAAGGCGGGAGGGTCAGAGGGAGAAGCAGACTCCCCGCTGAGCAGGGAGCCCGATGCGGGACTCGATCCCGGGACTCCAGGATCATGACCTGAGCCAAAGGCAGTCGCTTAACCGACTGAGCCACCCAGGCGCCCGAAAGTGTTTGTTCTAAGGACACTTCCAATTGGGAGAATATTTCGTTCTAACTAGACTGTGCCCTCCTGGGCCTTACCCGAATTCCTACCAAAACCCAGAGCAGGAGCCATGCTAGGCAGCTCACAGAAGCTTTCCAGAGTCTGAAGGAGGCTGGGTTGGCATCACCTTACGCATGGGGACAGAACTCAGAAAGGAGATGGCGTTGAACAAAGTCTCCCGAAGCTCTCCACACTCTGGGACCTGGGCACCTTATGCTCCCAGCCCACACACCCGCTGAAACTGACCGGGCTCCCCGCACAGGGCTAGGCCCATTGTAGGGGTTTAATAAATGTTTCATGATGCTCTGGCTGACTGGGAAAGGAAGCAGGAGAAGGCTCCCCCCACCCCCTCACCCCTCCCAAGAGGAGCTCTGACTCACAACCTGTTTGGCACCGTGCACCTCTCCGGTTTCCTGGATCTCTCTCTCTAATGCAGAAAGCCTCCATGGCAGATGTTTTAAAACAATGATCATGACAATGACACCTTAATCCCCTACACTCCCCTTGCATCATAGAATTTTTAAAAATATTTTTGCAGGCTTACTCTTCTGGGTAGTTAGGTTATTTGGATCGATCATTTGCAAGACTTTTTTGGTGGTCCCATCAGATCGCTGCAGCCCCCAGGGCTGGGAATCTCCTCATAGTATGAACACGGAAGGACAGGGAGGAAGGCCGGCTTCAGAACCCAAAGTAATGTGAGAGTGAGGATAGAGGTTAGGGTGGTCTGGCTGGTGGCGCGGGCACTAAATTGAGGGTGGGCGTGCGCGTCTAGGGACTGATTGCAGGGTCTTTCTCCGGTTTTCGTGGAGGGAATAATGGGTATGAAGGAATTCCGTGTGTAGAAGCAGCAAGGGCTGGTCCCGGCTTCCTCTCGGAGGCCAATGCCAAGGGGCCAAGGCCGAAAGGAGGGCAGGGGCTACCGTGTGCCGGGTTAGCCCGCACCAGCTCCCGGGCGCGGAAGGGGTCGCCGCGCGCGTGTGGGGCGAGGCGGGTGCCAGCGGGGGTGGGGAGCCCCGGGGGCCGGGGCGGGGCGGGGCGGCCGCAGCGGGCCGGGCTGGGGGCGGGCCGGGGCGGGCCGGGGCGGGGCGGGCCGGGGCGGGGCTCCGGGGCCGTCTCGCAGGCTGCGGCGGCCGCGGGAGAGGCGTCCACAGCGGCGGCGGCTGGGGCAGCGGTGGACGCGCGGCCGAGCTGGGCGGCGGCGACCCCGGGTGAGCGCAGCGCGGACGCGGCGGGGGCGCGGCGGGGGCGCGGCGGGGAGCGCGGGTGGGGGTCGGCAGGGAAGGGGGCTCCGGAGGCGCCGGGGCGAGCCCTGCCATCCTTCCCCAGCTCCCGACGCCCCTGCAGCCTTCAGGGGAGGGAGGGAGAGAGGGAGAGCGGAGGACCCAGTCCTTCAGCCCTTCTCCAGCTATCCGCCGTCCAGATGTCCGTCTGTGCGCCCGTTGCCCCGCTCCCCAGGGCTGCCTCCTGATTGTGTTCCCCATCACCCCTGTCACCCCTCAGCCACGCGGTCCCCCGGTTCCCCCGCCCCCAGCCAGGTATCTTCAGCTCCAAAGCCATTCTTCCAGGACACCCCAACCTTCTGCTTCCCCCTTCCCACCACCAGAGAGGCCCAGGCTCCCCACCTCTCTCTACAGAGCCAGAAGCAAGGATGACCCTCCTCCCCAGTGCCTGCACACCTGGACCATTCTGCTGCAGCCTGCCCCAGATGTTCTTAGCCAGTGCCAGTCAGCGCACTGCTGTGCCTAGGACCCAGGCCTCCTGGCCCTATCACCTTCCTCCTCCTGAGAATCCCAGTCTGGCAAAAGGGACTTTACAGATCTTACGCTTTGGGAACAATTTGACCCACTTCCCAAAAGGCTGGTCCCAGGCCAGCCATGCAATTTGTTGGAGACACCTGTCTTGCCTGCCAGCTGAAGGACTAAGAAGCCTCTGTCATAATGGGCCAGTGGGTACCTGGATCCTTCTCCAGGCTGTCCTGACTTGCTGGCCAGTGTCCCCAGGGACCAGAACCAAGACCTTTGCCATTTAAGACCCCCAGAGGTATATGCTGACCCCACCCCCCAGATCCTCAGAATTCCCCCAGCCACTGTGTTGGGCGTGTAGGGTCCAGTACTGACGGGCCACCCTTCTGGGCCCGGTCTCCTCGCCCATGTCCCTGTTTCCCTGCTTGCTCCCCAGGGACTCCAGGGCAGAGTAATGGGGCAGGTGTTTTGGGCCTCGGTCGCCCCCACAGCTCTGTGGCCCTCCTGCCTTACTCTGTTGGAAACTTTTCCCGTCTTTCACCATCACCATCCCTCTGGATAGGGCCTGGGCCATCTTCATAGCACTGAGTCTCCAGGGCACAGCAGGCTGGGCTGGGATCTTGAAGGACTGGGACCCGTGCTGCATGAGGGCCAGCAGGAGGAGGGTGGCTGCTAGCCAGGTCAGGCTGGGCATCTGGGCCTGGGGACTAAGGCTTTAGGGTGGGTCCTTGGCTTTCACTGAGCTCCGAATGGGGTCCCAGGCTCGCTTTGCTGTGAAGAGAGGAGGCAGAGCAGGGGCTGTTTTTCCTGCGTGCTTCTGACTGTCTTGTGTTGCTATGGTGACAGTTTTGCCTCTCTTCCTCCTCCTGACTCTTCTGGGAGCTGGTTTTTATTGGTCTGTTGTCCTGTCTTTTATGGCTCTAATTTCTCCTTTCTACTTGCTCTGAAATAAACAGTCATAAACATGGGCACTGGGCCCAGGCTGGGGGCTGGCAGAACTTCACCTTCTTCTGGCCCTGGGCTCCTGCGAGGGGAGAGAGGTGGGGACAGACCTGCCCACACTCCCTCCTGCCCTCAGCTCTGGGAAGCGGGCAGCGCCGCCGTCTCGGGCACACGGTGCCTCGCATCCTCCCTCGGTGCTAATAAGAGATTCCATGTGTACTGGAGGAGCTCACTGAGGTTCATGACAGCGCTGTGTGGTAGGGACTGTCCCCACTTTGCAGATGACAAAACTGAGCTCAGAGTGAGCCTTCTCCCTCGGGTCACACTGGATTTAGCACCGAGTCAGCGCTCCGTTTTTGTTCAATGAATGAAACAGTGATGGAACTGGCACCAAGCGCCCATCTCCCTGACTTCCCACCCTGTGGGCTTCCTGGTCTTGCTCCTCCCGGGACAGCAGAGCCCCCTAAACCCTGTGTTCTGGGGGTGCTGCTGACTCCCACAGTGGCAGGCTGCCAGGGAGCTGCCTGTCAGGTCTCTGGTGCACCCTTGACCCCAACTGTGGGAGACCCAAGTTGAGAGGAGAGTGAAGCCACTTGTGACTTCCTGTTTTTTTACTCAGCCCCGAGAAGCATTCAGTTTGCTTTTGCTCTCCGGGCCTAGATGAAACTGGGTAAGTCAGGGGCACTGAGAGCCAAGTTAACCCACTCCCCCGCTCTGCCCCCATCCCAGCCAGCCCTGAGTGAGGAGTTCAGAGTTTGCCAGGGCCACAGGGTCACCGACTGTCAGCTGTTGGTGACACTCTCCAGAGAAGCTGCCCCCTTTCTTCCCTTTTATTTTCCCTTCCTCACACACACTCTTCTTTCCCACCCCCTTCCCTTCACTTTGCCTATCTATGCTCCAGGCTTGGTAACATGAAAAGACTAGGGAATCAGCAGCCTCATTGCCGGATGTCGGCCCTGGGGAAGTCAGTTCACTCCTATGGGCCTCAGTTTACCGTCTTTAAAATGGGGCTGACAGAATCTGTTCCAATAGCCGTGTTTGCTTGTTCCTGAAGGATGGTAAGGAGTAGCCTGAAGAGGGTACTTTGAAGGTTTGAAAGCCTGAAGCACCGATAATGTCTTCATCCCGTTGGGAAATCTCAGTGTTGAAGAGACCCTGAGCTGCTGCCCAGAGATGGAAAGCTGACCTAGGAATCATTAAGCTGTGATAGCTCAGGTCTGGGAGGCATTGTCTAAAGTCATCTTGTCCAGCCTTGATGTTGAATTCACTTCCATTCATGCACTTGACCTTCACTGAGCATCTACTCTGTACCAAATACAGTTTTGGCAACTGGGCATTTAAAACACTGTCCATTACTCCTTTTTTCAAAGAATGTAGTCAGACATAGAAAGAGATCCTTATGATGCGTCAGAGAGGTGGTGTGATGAAGGGAAAGTTGGGATGATGTGGGGCCCCAGATACCTTGAATAGGTCACCCATTAAGGTTAAATCAGGCAGCCTGTGCTTGGTGGTTACAACATAGTTGTCCTACCGCTGCCCGCTTGGGGAGCCCGAGTCCAGCCCTCACTGCGATGGGGTGATTGCTGCAGAGCCCCTCACTCAGCTGCTGAGCAGGAACAGCAGAGGCCTATGGCAGGGGGAGCCAGTCCTGCCTTCCTTGCTGAGTTTCGACTCGTCGACCCAGTATCCTCTGGTTCCTAGTTCATCCAAGTTAAAATCCTTTCTCAGAAGCTGCATGGTGTGATTGGAAGGAAGTGGATCTTGGAGTCAGCTATGAATCCAGACTCTGCTGCTGCTGTGTCTCAGCTGGGGGATCCTGAAGGACTGTCTAACAGCTCCGAGCCTCAGTTTGTGTACCTGTAAAATGGCAACACTGATACTTGCCTTCCAGGAAGTAAATGATCTTATGTCTTTATGGCTTCTGGCATGGTGCCCACCTCACAGTAGACTTGCCCTTATTTACTTTCATTGATTAGAAAAGAGTTCTCAGTTACTGGGCCTCTGGGTCCTCTTAGAACTGCGGTGGGGAGCTCTTTGGACTAATTCTGGCCTTCAGAGATCTATTCGTTATCTGGGAAGGTTAAAAATTGCCCATGCTTTGGTTCTTCACCTGTTGGTTAGTCTTTGAGTTATCTCTCGCCAGATAAACTATACTCCACAAAACGGTGCCTCTATGCAAATCACCAACACTTTGGCTTTCTCAAAGGGGAACGAATTTGAAATGGCCAAAAAACACTCTGAGTTTCAAGCATAGGTTACTATCTGTGAGAATATTTTAATTTGATATAGACCCACATGTTTATTTTTGCTTCGTTGCCTTTGATTTTGGTGTCAAATGCAAAAATTCATTGTTCAGACCAGTGTCAGGGAGCTTATCGCCTGTATGTTCTAGGCGATTTATGGTTTCAGGCCTTATTTGCAAGGTTTTAATCCATTTCGAGTTCATTTTCATGTACAGTGTAAGATAGTGGTCCAGTTTCGTTCTTTTGCATGTGGCTGTCCAGTTTTCCCAGCACCATTTGTTGAAGAGACTGTCCTTTCCCCGTTGTATATTCTTGGCTCCTTTGTCAAAGAACACTTGAAAATGAATGCTTCATACGTTTCATACTGGACATGTTTAGCTTCCTTTTTTTAAAGTTACCATATATATGTATATACATTTTTCTCAAATCATCACCAGAACTCTGTGACATTAGTATTCTTGTCCCCTTTTTATAGTTAGGGAAACCGGGAAAGGCAAGGTAACTTGCAAAGAGTCCATCAGCTAGTAAGGGACAGGGCCAGAATTTAAAACTGGGTCCTGCTTGCACTTTCTGCCATAGTATACAGTCTTGTCATTTCCTTGGCTGGTGTGTCAGTGACCTAAAATAATTGTGTTTGGAGAAGGAGAGCAGATTTCAATGGGAGTGGAACTGGTCAGTAACTTAGACTCATAGTAAATATTTAGAGACTTTATTAAGGGTTTTGCTCTCAGCGTAGCATTAATAAAGCTTTGTGCAGTTGGCAAAGGCCTCATTCCTAGAAGTGATGAATGGAAGAAGAGTCTGATACGTCTGAGTTAAGAGAAAATGTTTGACGATGTTAGAAGTAGCTTCCTTTGTACAAGAATGGATTGCTGCTTTGTCATTGAAATAAATTGAACTGATTTTGTAACTGAACGTATGAACGGAAAACATGACAGGTGCGTCCCAGGGATATATACGGACCGAAGCAACAAGGTCAGAAAATGTGGGTGGATGGCTTTTAAATGTGAGGGTGATTTGGATTCAGGCTGGCATTATAACCCACGTCTAGGAAGATGGAGGTATTGAAAAGCAAGTACAGAATTGTGCATTCCTAGCCTTTCTCAGGTAATTTAGAAGCCTAATTTCCCTGGTTTGGGGAACCCGTTGTCCCAGCGAATCCAAGTGCTGAAAATGGGTGCCATGTTCACCAGCAATGTGCTTACTGGGTCCAGCTTAGCGCCACAGACAGATGTGCTTCTATTTGCAATTATCTCAGGGTCTGAGCCTGGTGTCTGCTTATTTAATGACTTACTTTCTAATAAAAATTCTGTATGGTGTAGATAATTAGATCTTTAAAATGAAACTCGGGAAATGGTATGCCCCCAAAGAATTGAACTGCAGTTTTATGATGGATCAAGCATGAAAATGAGATCATTCATTCATTCATTTAACAAATATGTATGGGGTAGGTTCTTGCCCTGTGCTGCACTAGATAAGGAACAGAGATCAATAGGGCATCATCCCTGCCCACAGCTGGTTGTCATTCCAGGGGAGGCCGAGGAGGAGACGCACGTCTAAGTGGAGCTTGGCATTTGTCATACAGAGTGCCGTGTGCCAGAGAGAGGGAAATGTAATCGTTTCGACTCTTACTCCAAGAGTTACTATTGTGTTATTTGTGGAGCACCTGAATTACACCTGACATGTTTCAGGGAAGAGGGGGAAAGCACGCGGCTTGGACAGCTGATGACCCGGGCGTGGCTCTCAGCTCTGCTCCTCGCTGCCTGGGTCCGTTTCTCTGTCGGTGAAACGGGAAGGTTGAATTTGAGGACTTAAAAGAGTCCTTCTGCATCGAGGAGCCTGATGATTCTAATACGCCCGGGGGCTCCTTTTCCTGAGTGACAGGGGAAGAGGCAAATCTGGCAGCCTTAGTCAGTGGGGCTGCCGAGGCCGAGCTGGGGAGGGCGAGAGCCAAGGGTGTTTTCAAATAATCCTCTCAAAGAGCAGAGAAACCTTGCTCTCCTTCCCAGAAAGGGAACCGCTGTTCTGGTTGAGCATCAGATAAATGAGTGGAAGTCAAGGCCAATGACAACAGGGAGAGACAAAAGGGATGCAGGAGCTCAGCAGAGGCGGGGAGGAGAGTCACCAGCTTACTCCCACTTTCCATGGTCCCTGCTGACATGGAGATGGAGGGCTTGGCTTCACAGAAGCCTTGGCTACTGCAATTGTTTTAAGTTAATGTCCTTTTAAAAAAAAAAAATTTAGTTTGATGATTCCCAGGCTTTAGAATAAATGAAAATGCACAATCATCTTAGGATCGTGAGGAACAATGACAAACACACAACTTCCTCAACACTCCATCAAGTCCTGTCTTTCCCATTGACCACCAAACACAGGCCCCTCCAGTAGCAACTACGGGACTGGGTCCCAGTCGCCTAGAGTAGCATGGCAGCGTGCTGTGGCTGGGGGATGAGCAAATTCTCATCTGTCTGAGTCTCGTGGTCCTCTTGGTCCAGCGTGGGCCACAACACCTTCTGAGCCATGTAAATTATTGTTGGCAGCAATCATGAGCATTTAGGATCACTTTTAGCCGTCTTCTGACGAACTTTTGAAAGAGATATCCTCATTCTGGATGGGGAAACAGAAATGCAGAGGTGTTAATGAACTTGCATCAAGTCATCTCATTAAGGAAGGTTGTGGGCTGCTGCCTGAAGCCACCTCTATGTGCCTGCAAAGCCTGGTCTCTCTCTACCACCAACATGAGAGATGAGAACCGTGCCTATGTGAGGAGCGTGGAATTAAGAAGCATGCATCTTGGGTAGAATCCTCATCTTCAAGAGCTAGATGTGCTTCCATACCTTGAAATTGAAAGAAGAAGAAGAAGAAGAAGAAGAAGAAGCAGCAGCAAAGAAAATAGAGCCGTATTTTCAGTGCTTCCCCATGACCGGTATCTCTGCATTGGGCTGATGTCCTTGGAGGGTGTCCTTTGCTCAGCCCACTTCATCAGAGAATGCCATCCAGCAGTAATGAGCTGAGCCTCTGGTGTGTGCAGCATATGGCCTTGCTGAGCTGTGGAGCCCACCCAATTGAGACAGGTTGTGCAGAACTTATATTTCAGACCTCTCCCTGCGACAGCTGGAGGTCACAGGAACCCGTGAGAACTGTGGTCTTAGCTCACAGAATGACGGACTTGCTTGTCCTCGAAACTGGAATGACACCTTTGGTCTACTTCCTCTATTGTACAAAAACTGAGGTCAAGAGAAAGAGACAGATAGATGGGGAGCCAATACCAGAGGCTTTTCCAAGGCTGGGGCAAGAATTCAGCTTCGCTAGAGCTGCAACTGGGCTCTACCTCTTTGAGAGGTCTAGAGGTGAAAGGAGCATCTAGAAGTTCTGGGAAAATATCCCGGGGCTACAAGGCGAATGTGCCCCTGGAAGCAAACAAACCTGGATTGAAATCCTGGCTCTTCGCCTCAGCAAATTCCTTAGGCTTGCTAAGGTTCCTAAGTTTGTCATTTATGAGCTGAAGTTAATAATATTTGTGTCTCAGGCATATTGTAAAGGACAAATTAATTAAACATATGTCAGTCTCCCTTTTTTTGCCTGCTCTTTGAAGAAAATTTGAAAAGCTTTTGCTACTTCCTTTAGGCTCCTCTTTATTTGTTGTTTGGGGTGAAAAATGACGCGGGGCTTTTCCTTGCTCCTGACAAAGCCCCCGAATCCACTCCTCTGGGTTGATATTTCTAGCTGTTATACTTGAATTGAAGCTGGCTGTAGTGTTTGCTGGAGTGTAAGACAAGAGTTGTACTTTATAAGTAATGCGTCTCCCCACCCTTAGTCTTTTTCTTATTTATTTATTGTGTGTGTGTGTGTGTGTGTGTGTGTGTGTTTTCTTTCTGGAGTGTTGAGATTTCAAATCTGGGCCCTTGAGTGCCTTCAGATAGAATAACTGAGGTTGTAAGCTATTTTCTGACATTCCCTTCTTTGCAAGTCCAAAATCCAAAATACTCTGAAAAGTTAAAGTTTTGTCTTTCATAGCTCATTCGGAGGCAAAAGCTGGCCTGCTCGTACATAAGATTATTTATAGTTTCTATTTATACCACTCTAGGTGAGTAAGATTTTTCATCAGATAGATGAGTGCCCCTGACCCTGCCCAGGGTATACATAACATAGTATATGCACTATATTATTGTTCTAAAATCTGAAAGATTCTGAATTTGGAAGTACATGTGGGGAAGAAATTTCAAAGAAGTGTTTGTGGGCTTCTTCTTCAAAAGCCCATAGGAACACACAGCATCCCTTGGGTTGGGGGGTTGGGAAGGCATGGGTGGGGCCCTCGAGACTCCTACCTTTGGTACCAGATGGTATGGTGACATGGTTCATCCATTGCTCATCAAAAGCCTTAAAGCATATTTTGTATGTGATATGTATTATATGCTGTATTCCTACAATAAAGTAAGCTAGAGAAAAGAAAATGTTGAGAAAATCATAAGGAAGAGAAAATATATTTATAGTACTGTACTGCAATTGTCAAAAAAAAATCTATGTATAAGTGGACCCGCACAGTTCAAACCTGTGTTATTGAAGGATCCGCTGTAATAGGGAAAAAAATTAAATGACCATCCTTGGCACAGACCCAAAACAACAGGAGCAACAACAACAACAAAACTTTTTTTTTTTTAAGATTTTTATTTATTTATTTGAGAGAGAGAATGAGAGAGAGAGCACATGAGGGGGGGAGGGTCAGAGGGAGAAGCAGACTCCCTGCTGAGCAGGGAGCCAGATGCGGGACTGGATCCTGGGACTCCAGGATCATGACCTGAGCCGAAGGCAGTTGCTCAACCAACTGAGCCACCCAGGCGCCCAACAACAAAACTTTTTAAAGCATAGGTTCCAAAGTTTCATTGAGACAAAGTAATTTTTTTAAAAATTCCATAGAACTAAAAATAAGCTGGGAATTTTTGGTCTAGTGTGGCTTATAGTCCAATTTCATCATTGGCCTTTGGAGGAAGGTGGAAGGGAATTTTTAAATCCTACTCATCATTTTAGCCGTGTGAGGAGGAACCAGGGCCTGAATAGTTGAGCCAGGGGAAGTGAAAGCGGCCGGCAGAGCGTGAGAAGGTCTTGCTTCTTATCTTGGGTCTGCTCTTGACTTGTTGAGTCAGCTTGAGCATGTTGCTTCCCTTCTCCCAGCCCTAGGAACTCAGTTTCTAAGTAATTAAGTCTTTCTTTCTCCCTGTCTGAGAGGCTAGGAGTGGAGGTGGGGACCCCAGCAGAGTGAAAAGCGCTGAGCGACTTGCTGGCTGTGTTCTGGTAGCTTGCATCCAGCCTCCACACGGACTGGAGAGGGAGGCCAAGAGGCTGCCCCCCGCACTCTGCATCGGTTTCCTCCGGCTGTTCCTTCTCACGACACTGATCCTCTCATTCCCGGGGTTGGTTTGTGTGGGATCCACGGGGGCACCAGCACCTGCACGGATGCCCAGCAAGGGCTCAGTGGTCTCCAGCAAGCTTTGCAGGTGACCGGGTCCCTGCTGCAGGTGGCCGGTCCCTGCGGTTGCTGTCATGACTAGGGTTGTTGTCGAGATCATGGCTCGGCATCGCTGAGGAGATGTCAGGAAGGAGCGTGAAAGTTCCCTATTGCAGAGCGTGGGATCAGGGGAAGGTCTGCCCAAAGGAAATGGAATAGTGTGCACCTTTGTGGGCTAAGCATTGATTAGAGAACACGTAGGGAAAGGGCTTTGGGGACCAACCTCATTCTCTCTCTCTTATTTCTTTACCTTTTAAGTTTACACTTAATGTATCATAATTCTGGCTTTTGCCAGGTTGAGCGTTTCACATGTCCTCCCAGATCTAACAACGTTGAAGAAGTCGGTAACTCTGCCTCTCCCTGAGCACCCAGCCCGATCCTCTCACCTAGCAGTGACTCGTGTTAGGAACCAAGGGCCTGACTGTGGACAGGGGTTTCCACCACGGAGAAGTGACCTTGAATTTTAGGATCCTGAGGCCCTTCTGTTTGCAGAGACTGTGGGAGCCACTGGGGAGCAGGAAAGATGGTTGATACCGGGACACACTGAGGTGGGGGTACTTCTGAGGATGGCTGGTGCTTATAAGTTAGAGAGGCCTGGGCTCCTGCATGTGTGTGTGGGTGTGCATGCATGTGTTAGGGAGTCCTTTCAAATTCTGGGAGGTGCTGCCAAGGCCTGAGCCCTGCTAGGTGCTCTCTGAACAAGGCTCCACCTCGACCTGAGCCCTGGTTTTCGTGTAGCTCACTGGGGAACTGACCACTGAGGTGCTCCCCCAGGGCTAAGGGACCCTTTGTGTTTCAAGGACCAGTGTGACCCCTGAGATCGGCAATTCTGGGCTTCACTGGCAGGAGGCAACTAAATTATGTTTCTTAGGGAGAAATAGCTAATCCTTTTGCTTTGGAAGCACAGAACCCTGTCAAATCTTATTCTAGACATACTTGAAAACCTTCAAATCCTTTGAGCTTATTACTTTAAAGATAAAATCAATGAAAGAAAAACTGAATATAAAGTTTAAAAAATAAAGGACGAGGAAAATAGTCAGTTTTATTTAATAGCCAATTGGGAGGCATAGAAAGATGATGAAAGAGAAGGAAAAAGAGAAACCCAGAAGGGTAACTGTGGCGGCTGCCTCTGCCCTAGGAAACAGGGGTCCTTGGGTCCTCTCGTGCAAGCTCAGCAGAGTCGGGAGCCTGGAGGGGAGGGGGGAGAAGGAACAGAAGTAGGGAGCTAGGGATCCTGGCTCAGTTCCGCTTCCTAAGCTTCCGAGGAGCAGGAAGCCCTAGCGGGATATGGAGGGAGCACTGCCTGGGGAGTCCCTGGGGAACTGAGGTCTGCCACTGACTCACTAACCTTCTGTAATCATCCTCCCTCTCTGGATCCCAGTCACTGTCTACTGAGTGGGTTTCACTAGATGAAGTGTAAAGCAATTCCTGGGGTTGATGAGGGAAGTCTGGCCCCAGACTCCGGGCCCAAGGCTCTCAAGGAGATGGAGAGGGTTGCCTGGCTCTGGCCTGTAGTGGTGGCCTCCTTCCCCATGGGGTCCACATGGGGCTTTCCTCCCTCATGCCTGGAGGCAAGCGTGTAAGCGCCTGCCTGCATGAATGAAGTGCTATAGGAGTATGTCCTATTTTGTCCTCCTTTTAAACCACTGTGTCAAGACGCCATCCCTCCTCCTCCCTTTTTTACACTGTTCAGTCGGTAACCTGCTAGTGAGGTTGTGGGTTGTATAAATTTATCCGTTCAACCTCAACTTCAGGAAATACTTTGAGTAGCTCATATAAACAAAAATAGCAACGGTGTTTTTGATATTTCATGGTATATGCACATGAATTATTTTTATGACCCAGGACCAACAGGGCCCCTCATCTTTCAAAGCACACTCAAATGTTCAATTATATTAATAGTAATGAATTATGCTCTTCAGCATGCATTGAGCACCTATTAATTCCATTTTGCTAGGCTGTTTATGTACATTTCTCACCCTAGAGACAATCTTGCAAGGTAGATCTATTGATTTCTCTTTTGAAGATAAAGACAAGGAAGTCAAGAGAATTTTACAAACTTGCTTTGAGACATGGGATTGAAAATGGGGCCCCAGGATTTTGACTCAAATCTGCCTGGCTCTCAAAGTCCTCCACTTTCCCACACCACATAGTTCACTGCTTCCAGGCCACAATCTTATTTTTTTAGGAAAATACGGATTTTTTTTTTCCTGCCGTGACTCTCCTTAAGCCTCAGAAAATAAAATCTGAGTTGGAGTTTGTTGCCTTTTTCCAGAATGGCGACCTGAGCCCTGGTTTTCGTGTAGCTCCCTGGGGAACTGGCTCTCCCTACTGTAATGTAAACTTCATGCAATCATTGTATTTCCACATAGCAAACTTTGACTCTGCACTTCCAAAGAGGCAAACACTGTTCTGGAAGCTTTTATGTGTCATTTAGTAGGAGACGATGTGGACTTTATTTTACAGAGGGCAAAACTCAGACTCAGATGCAATTATTTACACAAAGGCAAATAGCACATGACAAGTGGTGGTTTGCTTTGTGAATTAACAGTTTAGAATATAGTTCTATAGTGTGCTTGGGATTTTGCTTTTGGCCTGGGACCGAAGCATCCCTTGTTAAACCGCAAGATCAAGTTCAGCTAACCCACCCAGCTCACACCCTCATTGTGCCTGGCTTCCTCAGTCTCTGTCTGCTGCGGTTGGAACTTGATTTGGTGGTTGTGGAGAAAGGCATGGTTCCTCTTGTCCTTTTCCATCTTGCATTAGCCTGCACCATCCTCAGCTCATTTTAGTTCATCTGAACTCCTGTTTTAGTTTCATTGCTCATCATAGACTTGCCAATATTATGTATTAGCTTCCTATTACAGAGGAGAAAGCAGTAATATGATTTACCCAAGATCACATGTGGGCTAGGCATTCTCTTTCTGAAATGATTTTTTTTAATTTTTTATTTAAATTCAATTAGCCAACATATAGTACATCATTAGTTTCAGATAATTTTGTTTGATAATTTATTAGTTGCGTATGACACCCAGTGCTCATTGCATCATGTGCCCTCCTTAATGCCCATCACCCAGTTACCCTATCCCCCCCCACCCCCCTCCAGCAACCCTCAGTTCGTTTCCCAGAGTCAAGAGTCTCTCATGGTTTGTCTCCCTCTCTGATTTCTTCCCATTCAGTTTTCCCGTCCTCACCCTTTGATCCTCTGTGCTGTTTCTTACACCTTGAATGTGTCCAATCTCATCTGAAATGCTTTTTATTTACCCAAAAGATCCTTTGAGTTTCAGTTCTGGTGTTACCCTCTCCAAGATACATCCCCCAACTCCCTGCCAAATCCATCCATTCATCATCCATCCATCTATCCATCTACTTTTTCAACAAATACTTATTGAGCACTCACAGTGTGTTGGGGCCTTTCTCCTCTATGTCAATTTCTGGAGATTCAGCAGTGAAGCCAACAGGCAAAACTCCTTGCCCCCATGAAACTTTATTCCATGGGGGAAAGATGGGCTATGAGCATGTATATTATGTTAGACATCCTATGTTCCATGAAGAAGAATGAAGCAGAGATGGTGTACAGAGTGAGGGGGTGAGTGGGGGGAAGAGTTGCTACTTGGAGTTGGGTGGTCAGGGAAGTCCTTGTGAAAGGTGAGGATGAGGGCAGGTCTGCAGGAAGTGAGAGAATGAACCATGTAGCTTGCTAGGGGAAGCGTGCTCCAGGAAGAGAGTAAGCGGAATAGGTGTACCCAGCCCATTGACGGGCCAACAAGGAGACCAGGGCTTGTAGCCGAGTGGACAGGTGGGCAGCGGCAGGCAGACATGTCGGGGCGATAGCCTTGGGCTGGCCTGTGATTTCAGTGCTCTCCTGCTGTTCCCTCTGACTGAGAGCCTTCACCTTTTCCGCTGCTCTGTCCGCATACTGGTCTGTGCACCCTGGAGGGAAGGCCTCTTATATCCATGGTTTTCACATCCCCAGCCCCCAGCTCAGGCCTAGGGGAGAGGAATAGTGCAGCATTTATAACTCTACTCCTTTTCTTCTTCTTTTTTTATGGCCAAGTGTTCTCATTAAAGACTATTTGTGATTCTTTTGATAAAAAATGGTTATTTTGAAGGAATGCCTCTTCTAAACTCCAATTAGCCAGTTCCTTTTTGGACAGCCATCAAACGGATGGACTCACTAGGGAGAGAATAGGTGCCAGGAAAAAGCTGGAAGCGAAAGTTGCAGAGAGGAGGGTATTCACTGGAGTCCAGAGGAAGAGGGCCTCACCAGAAATCCCCAGGGATTTAGCAGGATGGCCCAGTTCCCTGCTGGGGACTGGTGTTTACAGAAAGTGACCACAGGCTGGAACGAGGAGGCTCTCGAGAAACCCTCAAAGCGTGTCAGGAGACCAGCCAGGACTTTCCACTCACTGCTTCTCAGAGGATAGCTGGGGAGGGGGGACCCCCAGGGACCTGGAAGCCCTCATCTCTGGAGACCTTTCTGGAAAGAAAAGAGCATTTCCCCTGCTAGGGAGTTTCCCCTCATGGAGTGGAACAGTGGTCTCTGAGAGGCTTGGGCTGCTTCTGAGGTGGGGCAGGAACATGTGGAATGCAGCTGGGCTAAGAGATGAGGGCCGGGCAGAAGCGTGTGGCCTTTAGTCACGTGCCAGCATCAGGGACCGCCCATGACTGTCGGCTCCCACCTTCCTATCTGCTCCCAGTCAGAATCCTGCATCCTCAGGACAAAGGGGACTTACAGCCACTTGGCCCAACTCATATCCCTTGGCACAAGTAGCTCAGTAGGGTCGAAGCAAGGGGGTCTGGGGAAGGGGAACCGAAGCCGGACATCCTGAAGTCTGTGAGAAGTCATTAAGGAATCGCAACAAGGCAGTGGTGAAATTGGACTTTCAACCAGAGGGACTTGTGTGTCAAAGCGGGTGTGACATACTTACAAAACTGCGGAGAGTTCACCGATGAGAGTCGGGGAGGAGAGTCATTCCTTTATAGCTGGTGTGTCAGGTGGTGGACTTGTTTAAAAGTAATAAAGTGGGAAAAATAAAAGTTTGTCTCATAATTATTCAACAACATATATATTTTTTTGAGAATGGACCATGGGCAGGCACTGTGCAAGGTGCTTGTGTAGCTGGATCCCCATGCCCTCACGGAGTCTCCATTCTACCGGGACTTCTAGAAGAACTGTTCTTCAGGACACTTGAGATAAGATCACTTGAATGCCCTGGCTTCAGATGCATGTTGCAAATCTTTAAAAGTGGGGGAATACACATTCACAGTACCTGATGTTCGAAGAACAGGGAGCGAGGTCTGTACCCGCCAATGACCTGTTGAAAGCAAGTCCCAGCCTTGCCCAGCTCTCCTCTCTTCCTTATTGGTGGAGTTGACCTTCTTTCCTTGCAGCCCTCCCTCTCGGGGATCTGATGAACATAACAAACTTTGAAAACAAGTTAAAAGCGCTCTATAAATTGCAAGGTGTTACTCACCTGCCTGGGAGGGACCTCCCTTAGCAATGTGGCACCTGTGAGAAGTTTGGATGAAGCCTAACGTTTGTTCGCAACCCAATCGTTAGAAACCTTGCTTCCCCTGGTATGTCTCTGACAGCCTGTATGGGCTTTCTTCTAGCTTTCAGAATGGCTTTTCCTGACTTTATGTTAGTGTCTGGCTTCTGCAGACCTTTAAAAAACCTTCACGTGTATATGTGTATCTGAGTGCTATGGGGCTGATTGTATTTTTTGGTGGATATCACACTAAAGAAAGAAAAAGGCTGAGATGGTCGCTCAGGGTTTGAAAAGCCTGGGGTGCTGTATGAAAATAGCATCTGTGGGTAGAGAGCGGGGAGGGAGGTGTCAGAAGTCAGCCTCGCTTGGGTCAGGGTAGGAAACCAATAGTGTGAATGAAAAGCAGCCTCGCAGGGTGCCAACTCTCTCAGACCCCCAAATATAGCTTTTGAAAACTGAGCTTTCTGGTGAAAAGATTAGCTGTTGCTGAATGCCTTCCGTATATGTCAGTAAGCTGGGACAGAGAGCGTAAAGCCTGCCTGAAATGTGTCTAAATCAATAATGAAGGTGACTCACTCACACCCACTCCTGTTGAAAGGAGCTTTTTTTGAAAAGTGAAAATAAGAGGGAAAGAAGAGAATAAAGCAAAGACCGAGAACAATTGGTTTGGATTTAAAACAATAGGAATAAGAGAATTGAATTAGTCACTCCAAACAGATCCTGTGAGCCTCTGTCCTGAATTACTACCTCCCTGACAAGGTTTTAAGGTCATGGTTTCTTTATGCTATTTCCTGATAAAATGACACACTGTTCCCAGTGCTGGCTTCAGGCATGTGCCAGGCATCCTGGGGATACGTGACATGGAGCTGCTGAGGGGCTACTCTGGAAACTCAGGAAGCCTTGCTATGGCCAGAGAACAGCCATTGTCCCTGAGAAGTTTCAGTAGGACCACGTGGAGCCCCTCAGCCGTGGGGCAGGAGAGCTGAGGCTGGCCTCCCCCCGCCCTGCTGCCCACTCAGTTCAATGTAGATGGAAGCTTAGTCCTTTGGTTCTGCATTTCTTTTACTGTAGATCTCTTGTTCTTTGGCTAGATCATCCCTGATCTCAGGAAATGGCCCAGAGACCAGGGAAACCTGTGTAGTTTGCTAGTGTTTTAATCAATCTACAGTTTGCAAAAGAAATTTTTACACTAAAGATGTGTCAGTCCTGTTTTTAATCACATTGGGCTATGATAACACCTATGATTTTGTTTCTAGTGCCTTCATCTCTTTGCTGTTTGATTCTGGGCCATCACTTAACCACTCTTAGGTCTTGGGGACTTCATCCATAAACTGGACATAATTCCTTTTTGCTGTCCTCAACATTACTACCTATGAAATGATTTTATAGGTGATAATGTGGTGTATTCGTCAGCTTTGCTACGGTGAGAAATAGCCCCCAAATTTCAGTGGTTGTGGCAACAAGCATCTCTCTTATGTCACATGTTGGGGGCTGCAGATTGGCTTTGGTGGTATTGCTCCACATTTCTTATTCTGGCACCTGGGCTGAAGGGACAGGTGCTTCTGGGAGTGTGTCATGCTCATGACAGAAGGAAGAGAGTGAGCAAGGTGGCAGAAACTGCAGGTGCTTCCTGAAGCTTCTGCTTTATTCTACTTACATTCCATTTGCTAAACAGGGCAAAGGGCCAAGTCCTCTATCAGGTGTGTCCCCCTCCCATGGGAAGGGAGGTCGGACATGCAAGTCACGTGGCAGCCAGACAGGCAATATAATCTTTTTACAGTTGAGAAGACAATGGAGCCTAACCCATACCTTATAAACCTATGAAACAAGATGGGCGTGTTAGGTTCCTAGTAAGATAATATTGAGCTGCTATTTCTTGTTGATATTTTAGTTAACTGAAATACGCTGACCTAGCCAACATTTGATTACACTAGAAGATAGGTGCTCCAGGATGGAGGAAATTTTATGTCATTTACCCCCAATATGCTGGGGGTAAAACCTAGCGCCGAGCCTGGAAAATAGTAGGTAACAGTACATACTAGGTGTGCTGAATAACCGCATGAGGTCACACTGCTCTAATTCTCTGGGAACTCAAAAGCCAAATATAATTAAGGTTTCCACAGTCTATTTAAGATGAGAAAATTTGGCAAAGCACGGGTTTTAACTGCACACTAGATAAACAGGTTATCAGTGTATTTCTTAAATTCAAACATAATCACATCTCCGAAGCCTTTCTTTCTTTTATGTTGGAACTCCTGTCATTACATCAAAGAACTCTCATGCAAACATAACTCAAGGTCCCCAGCAGTGCTGATGACCTCTGTCCTCGTCAGGGGCAATAATAACAGTGCTATTGGCCATTGTTGTGTCTTTCTCTGGGGCTTTCCAGAGCTCGGATTATTCCTCCTATCTTTTGTTGTTGTTCTTAACCTGTCTCGCTGGTAGTCTCTTACATTTAGAGAAAAGAAAACCAAGATGCCAAAATGCGAGGGCAGGGCCAAAGGCTGTGCAGTGGGCGTGGGCCCCTGCTCCCCCAGCTGTGTGATCTCGGGCTAGTTACTCAACCTCTCTGTGTCTCATTGTTCCCATCTGCAAAGTGTGGATCATAATAGCATCTTCCTCCCAGGGTGTTGCGAGGAGCTATTGGGGTAATATGTGTGAAGGCTTTGGAGCCATGCTTAGCAGTAGTGAGTGCTCAGGACGTTCATGATCCATTTTATTTATTTATTTATTTAAGATTTTATTTATTTATTTGACAGAGAGAGACACAGCAAGAGAGGGAGCACAAGCAGGGGGAGCGGGAGAGGGAGAAGCAGGCTTCCCGCGGAGCAGGGAGCCCGATGTGGGGCTCGATCCCAGGACCCCGGGATCATGACCTGAGCTGAAGGCAGATGCTTAGCAACTGAGCCACCCAGGCGCCTCTCATGATCCATTTTAATGAGTAGCTCTGTCCAGCCTCAGCACTAAAGGGAGAGCCAGAGCAGAAATGAGGTCTTGGATTGTGACTGGGATGTGGGACCCCATGGACTGAGGGACTGAGATGGTCGGTGAGGAAGCGAGGACCCTGCAGCAGACGTGGCCATGCTCCTGTCTGAAGAAATCTCATGACATGGTGCAGAGACTGGAAAACTCCTCGGGTACAGGGCCTTCATCATTGCTGTCCCTGAGCTTGGGTGGGGGGTAGGGTGCATCTGCGAGATTTCCAGTTCGGGCAGGGCTTCTAGTCAGTTCCAGCCTGTGGGCCTCCCATTGCTATGATGATGACTTGGGCAAGAGCTTTCCAAAGCAATCCTCAGTTGAGACGCCAGGGACATCCACAGGGATGTTGTTCATCTTTGTCTCGGGCCTCGAGTGATGGCCTGGGTTAAGCAGTGCCCGCCTGTCTATCAAAGGCATCAAGCCTCTGCACGTGGCTCCAGAAGCAGGTTCGGAGCTGTCTTCAGGTGAGAGGGTTCCAGATGAAAGGTAGGCAGGCGCCTCTCCACCCAGATGTCCCCCATAGTAGGAGGTGCCTCGCATGCATATAAGATCCTCTGGGGGTCCTTGCAAGCCCTCCACAGCTCTTTCCTTCTAAGACCTTGAGCAGACAATGTTCCAAGAGGCCAGTGTGTATTGTATTGTGAACTTGAAAAACATGACGTGTCATTCTGCTTCTCCGTCTATAACTGAGATTTACCTTTCCTCTAATGGCATTGAATTTAAATAATTTCATCTGGAGCATCCAGAAACTTTAAAATCCATTTCAACATCTAACCCTTTTGTCACCAGGATTAACAGGTACTATTAGCAAATTGAAACAACTCATTTAGAATGCTGTGTTTTTGTAATACTGGAAAATGTAGACCTTATTTCCATTTTATCATTTTTCCCTTCTGCTGGTGTTAGGGGGGTAGGACATTCTGCTCTAAAACGTATCATTCAAGGGTGCATGGACACTGCTTTCCAGGTTGATTCCTACTTCTGATGTCTCCCTTACTCTGCACAATAGCTCTGGAAATGACACCTTATTATTTATGCCCATTTTATTGAAGAGGGAACTAAAGCTCAGGGGCTCATGTGAGCACTTGGCTCAGGTTATGATAGCTGATCAGTGGAGGGGCCACGACTTGAACCTGGAAGCAGATGTGGCCCGGAGTATGTGGTCTTGGCCCCTGTACAGGGTAGGGGCATCGGTCAGTTGCACGAGGATCACGTCGACCTTTTTGAGGGTACTTTGGCCCTCGCAGTTTGGGCCAAAGTGAGTTAGGATTTGTGTTTATGAAAACCTTCCCACTTTGGCTCAAAGTGTATATATTAGGGTGGTTTTAGCAGTTAGGAGAAATGGAAACCTGCACAGAGGGCCCAGTCTGCAAGGGAGGGAGGAGAGCTCAGGATAATCCAGTCTGGGCTCCCTGGTGGGTGAGCTCTTCCCATCCATACCCTGTTGTCAACTTCTACCCAAGACTGATTGTTTTCCCTTCTGCTCACGTGCATTGGCAACAGGACTGTGACGACTGAGCCTGGTTCATTCATGAATTTATTCCCTACGTCTGTCGACAAATATTTATTAGCACTTGTTATGTCCCTGGCACTGAACAAAATGCAGCCCCAAGTTTTACCTTTCATGCACATGTGCGCGCACGCGCACACACACACACACACACCCACACATTGACCTACACATGCACTATGTGAGGCCGTGGGGAGCCCTCTGGGAGGAAGTGGAGCTGGGTAGTGCGGGGAGAGAGTGAAGGAGGTTCGTGCCTATGTGGGTGGTTCAGAGGAGGCGTTCTGATGAGCAGACTCCTGAAAGAAGTGGGAGATGGGCCTCGGCAGTGTCTGCAGGGAGAGGTGGACTGTATAAGGCAGAAGGAAGAAAAAGTAAGAGTGTGTTTTGCTGGTTCAAAGACAGGAGAAAAGAGCCAGTGGGATGTGTGGGGGAGTGAATGAAGCCAGAGTGGTGAGGGGAGAGCTGGAAGTCGGGCAGGACCTGAAGGGCCTTGCAGAATGGGTCTCTAACAGGGCGACCGGAAACTAACATTGACCAAGAACCCACCGTCCACTAAGCTCTGAGCTGGGTCTCATCTGATTAAAAAAGATTATTTTATTAACTCTGCCAGAATAGCTGGAACGGGACAGAAAGCTGAGGGGCTTGCCTGTAATCAGGTAGCTCACAAATGACAAAACAGCATTTGGACAAGGTCTTTTGAATTTCAGAACATATCACAGACCTGCTTCAAATTTAGACATGTGTTCATTAAAACTGACCCTTGAACACCGTGGGGGTTAGAAGCTCCCACCCCATGAGCAGTCACAAATCCCTGTATCACTTTTGACTCCCCCAAAAACTTAACTGTAAGTAGCTTACTGTTGTTGACTGGGAGCCTCCCCAGTAACATTAACAGTCAACACATATTTGTATCTTATGCTTTATATACTGTATTCTTACAATAAAGTAAGCTAGAGAAAATAAAATGGTACTGAGAAAATCATAAGGAAGAACAAACACATGTATAGTACTCTCCTGTAAAAAATCCACATATAAGTAGATTTGCACAGTTCAAACCCGTGTTACTCAAGGGTCAACTGCATTTAGGATTTGAATATCGTTGTTCATTTCTCTGCTTTGTATCAACTATGATGATGTAGGAAAGCTCAATTTCTCCTCTCTGATTTGCATGAACACAGGTCATGGCCATAACACATCTTTTCGGAAGTGAGATTATGTCAGATTTGGTTTCATAGCTTGAGCAAATTAACACATCCCCTGTTACCTGGTATGGGGTAGTGTGTTTCCAGAGAAACAGAACCAATAGGAGATACACATGCGTATCCAAGAAGTCCAAGCTCTGCAGTCGGCAAGCTGAGACCCAGCAGAGCTGCTGGTGTAGTTCTATCCAAATCCAAAGGCCTGAGAACCAGGGAAGCCGATGGCTCTTCTGGAAGGAAGGCAGGAGACCCATGTGCTAGCTTAAAGACAGACAGAGAGTGCAAGTTCTCCCTTACTCTGCCCTCTGTTCTATTCAGGCTTTTAAGGGATTGGATGAGGCCCTCCCCCATTTGGCAGGGCATCTGCTTCACTCAACCTAGTGATTCAAATACAGTATATGTTAATCAATTGAATTTAAATAAAATAAAATAAAATTTTAAAAAATGTGAATCTCATGCAGAGACATCCTCAAAGACATGCTCAGAATAATGTTTAACCAGGTATTTGGGCACGCCATGTCCCAGCAGGTTGATACAGGATACTCAACATCACAGAGACCATTTTTATAAATATAAATACAATTAAAGAAAATTGAAAGTTGCAGTGAGGAAGCTTCAACGGTAGATGTGCCTTGCAGGGAGGCCTGAGCTCACTTGCCGGGACCATGCCCAGAGCCCTCTCCCCTTGCGTGGCCCAGCTTCTCTAGATTCCTAAGACTGCTTTTAGCTAGTCAAATGCCCTTCATTTTCAGAGCAACATTCAAGTTCCACTTGATAGGTTGACTGAACAGGCAGGATTCTCTGAGATCATCTGCACTAGGGATTTTCTAACATGGTCTATGTCATGGTCACATGGAAAATGATACTATTTGTACAGCACACAGAGAACATGGTGAAGCTGCTTGTGGCCACAGGGAAGTGGCCGGGGGCGGGGGGGGGGGCCCTCTGGCCACCTTGAGCCCACCAGCTGACTCCCCCAACTATGGGAATACATTAGCCGATCTTTGCCACATGGTTGAAAAAAGCCTGATTTAGCCCAAGCCATCTATTTTACAGATGGGAATACTGAGGCCCAGAGAGGGAAAAGCAGGAGCAGAGCACACCGTTGGTGGCCGTGCATGGCTCCAAATTTCTGAATTATTCATTAATCATTTGCCACAAGTTGCCAGAGATGATGCCTTGTGTGTGTGTGTGTGTGTGTGTGCGCATGTGTGTATGTATATATATGCATGGCCTCTTCCCCACTAGGTTATCAATGGTCTGGGGACAGAGTCTTTGCCATGTTCTCTTTCTTTTCTTCACACTCCAAGTCAGCAAGCATAATGGCTTGGACTTATCTCTGTATTGAAGTATAAATGAATAACCATCCATCCATAACCTTGAAAGTAAACTACGGTGTACTCCTATGTCAAGTGTCCCTTCTGCCGGAAAGCATCCCCTGATGTCCCTGGCTATAAATAATCTGCTTTGTTTGACCCTCCAGAGAGTCCTTTTCATGACACCTGAGTGCTTTTATGACTTTCTCCCTTATACTGGAGTCACAGGTGAATGCATTCCATTGTCCTTTCCAATAATACAGCCACTTTGAAAGGAGAGTGACGTGTGGTTCATGAAACAGAGTGGCATTGACTTAGCCGACATCTGATTCGTGTTCAGCGTATTTCGAGGAGGGCCGATTGCATATCAGACATTGCTCGTAGTCTGTTGGCACAGGGGCTCATGTTGATCTCGGCAGCCCTGTGAGGTGGCCGTGACATGTTAGCTTCCTCTTATGGGCCAAGGAAACTGAGATTTGAAGAGTGAAGGTACTTATTCGAGACAGTTTTAGTTGAGGCCAAAACTTCTGGCCCCAAGTCTCCCACCCTTTGCACCAGCCCGGGATGCGTCCTTCTGACCTTAGCTATTGGTGGAACCAATATGCAAGCCAAGAAGAAGTGAGCTAGTTAACTCAGAGGCAGATAAACGCCGGACGTTAAGTCATGTGTGATTTTTGTTACTGGTCATAAAAGTACCTTCGTACTGGAGAAAAATGAAAAGAATGTTTGCATTCGTGGATGCGTTCTGCTTACCTCCCCTTGTCCCCTGGAATGTCTGCAAGTTCTATTGAAATGTGACTTTCAGATGCGAGAATGTCTTGCTCCCCTGGTTTCTACCACAATGAAAACGAGAATTTATACCTTTTCATTTGGATGTTAATCAGTTTCGCTGATAAGTCTTGCCATTTAGGAGGTAAATCCAATCAGCTTCTGGTCTCTGGGAGGCCTGGTGGCCACCGCTCCCTGTGTGTGTGTGTGCACGCGTGTGTGCATGTGTAGGGGGCAGGGCAGTGAACGTCCTGCTTTAGTTTTCTGCCCTACTTTCTTATTTCTCATAGCAATAATTGACCCCTTCCATGGTAAAGACCCTCCAAAAGTAAAGACCACCCAGTTAATTCCTGACTCTAATCAGAGCCCAAAGCCCCTAATCATGCTTCTGAGTTTGGTCATGGCAAGTCTCTTCACAAACATCTGCAAAGAAAACATGCTTGGAGGAATCTTTTGGTAGAGAACAGTGGCTGAGCCCCAGCACCTGCATGACAGATGCTTCTTGAATAGCATGCTCAGGCTCCAGCTCCCTGGGGGATGCGGCAGGGAGCGCCCATAAAAGAAATGGTCATCTGAGCCTAAAATCAATGAGATCAGCCTTCAAAGGTTCTTGCACATCCTCACCACAGCCTATGAAGATGTCCTTTTTTTTTTCTGGATGCAAACACTGAGGCCCCTGTGACTCAGCCCGACCACTAAAGGGGCTGGTCCTAGAGCAGAGCCTTTCTGGTTCCTATCATAACCTGCCTGTGGGGCAGGTGGACACTGCAAGCTAAGTGGAATGTTCCACTGCCCCCGAGGCCTGTGCTCTACATTGAGTCAGATCACAGCAACAGAGCAGAGAGGGCTGAGATACTGGTACAGAGTCAACAAGAGGGTTGTATGTTGACACCCTTTACCACTTCAGTCCTGCAGGTAGATGAACTTGATTTGAGGCATCAAATCCATCAAATGTCTGCTGGAAGCTGGCCACGGTGCTAGGTGCCAGGGGCAAGTGAGGGCTAATGCATTTTCTGCCTCAAAGATAAGTCTGGTGGAGAGGTGTTTCTCAGAATATTTTCTTATATCATGGAACTGGTCCTGGCAGGAGAAATCCAGAAGGCATTTACTCAGACCTTCATTGATCAGATACATATTTTGAAGACATAGTGTTTTCACACTATGGTGGGCACTGAGGGAATGACAGGGAGCGAGACTGTCATGGGCCTGGTCCTGAAAACATACACAGGATATTGAAATGTAGGTGAATCTAGACAGAACAGGGATACTCTCCTTGTAATATCCTAGGGGGGAAAATGTGTAAGGTAAATAAAATTGCAGAGGGGATGTTTATACACAATTATTTACCAACTTTTGTGTGTCTTGTTTCATTTTGACTGGATCTGTTTTTTCCAAAAAAAAAAAAAAAAGCATAATTATTCACTGAAGTCCCTTGAACCTTTCCTTGGCTGGTCTGGACAAGTTGGGAACTGTTCAGGTCTGCTCCTTCAGTGGTTTTATATAATTCAGGCAGGCTTTCGGACACTGCTGTGTCTTAAGACAGTGGAGAAGGGTGTATCTCTAGGCCCTTGCTTCTTACATTTCCCCTGCCTACAGATGCCTTTCTCTGTGGCTAAATGCTGTTTATTTTTTTAAGCTACAGTTCAGAGATCATCGGCTAAAGTCATTCATTCAAGCATTGGGCAACTATCTATTGAATGTCTACTTAGTGCATGCATAGTTCTAGGCTCTGGGGATAGGCTTACATCAGCAAGGGGAAAAAGTAGATAATAAAGGAATAATCATAATAAATCAGGGGAAGGTAATGAAGTAATATTTATTACCTTCTAGTATATTAGAAGGTCAAAAAAGCAATGGAAAAAAAATGGAGCAGAGTGTAAAGGGAATACATTTTGATCTATGCTGGATGTATTTTAAAGGTAAGGGCAGAAGGATTTTTGCATGTGGGACGTGAAATAAGAGAGGAGGCTAGGATGACTCAATATTTTGTCCTAAGAGACTGGATGGATGGAATTGTCATTAGCTGAGATGAGAAAGACTGGGGAGGGGGGAGGCGGGGAGCAGCACCGGGAGAGCAGACGGGGAGTTCAGTTTGGGGCCGAGATAAATTTGAGGTAGGCGTCCAAGTGTAGATTTTGAGTAGGCTGTGGTTATGGCAAGTAGGGGAGAGGTCAAAGCTGGAATTATAGATTTGAGATTCATCAAAGTAGAGAGGTACTTAAAACCATGAAACTGGATAAAGTCACCAAAGGCATGAGTCCTGATAGAGAAGAAAGGGCCTGAAGGCCTGAGTCCCAGGAAATGCCAAGGTGAAGAGTTTGGGAAGAAAGTCAAGGAACCAGCCAAAGAGACCTAAGAAGGAACAGACATTAAGTAGGAGGAGCAATGAGAGACTGTGATCTAGGGGTCAAGTAAATAAGACTTTATGGAACAGACAAGGACTATCAGTGACTATGTCACAATTGATGATGGTCTAGTAAAGATGAAGGTTGAGAACTGACCATGGGATTTAGGCTCCTGGAGGTCATGGGTGTGGTCCACTAGGGCCCCACCCACCCGTTGTTTGTCCCCCCCCATGTTGTGTGCTCCTTTCAAGATGTTCTACACAGCAGCAAGGCGATCTGTTCAAATAGCCAGGCCCCCACAAAATAGCTCATGTCTGCAAGCCTGGAGCCATCCTCACTAATTACTTAGGTAACGTTGGTGAGCACCGCTGGTGTGCGAGGACCTATCTAGATGGCATGAATGTGTCAACTGTACACTCCTCTGCCCTCAGGTAACTTACCGTCTAGGGAGAAAACCAAGGCGCCTGGGCTCTGTTATAGTGCCAGGAAGAGACTGAGGTAGGATAAAATTATGGAAGTTCAGAGCCAGAGAAATTTCCCCTGGGGGTCAAGCTTGAGTCCATGGCTGAAGTGGGCTTTGAATGTGGTCTTGAAGGATGGACAGGATTTGGAAATGAGAAGGCGGAGAAGAGAGAACTATTTCAGACAGAGGGAACGCTAGAGCAAGGGAGACAGCTGGAAAGGGGGCACTGAGCTGGAGGGTACGGTGTGGGAAGGAGAGACACTAGTGGGAGACGAGGCCTGGAATTTTGGCCAGGACCTGATGAAGAGAGTCTTAGAAATTAGAGGCTGGGCTTTATTTCTTGGTCAACGGGGAAATCATGGAAGGCTTTATAGCCGCGGAGTGATGTGGGAATAGCTGTGCCGCTTCGGAAGAGTCATCTGGCTGCGTGTGCAGAACGGTCCAGAAGAAAGAAAGAGAAGGACCTAAATTAGGGCAGTGGCAGTGGGAGGTGGGGGGAGGGGTGGGAGGAGGGGTGATGTGAGACACAGCACTCAAGAGTGCGGGGTGCCTGGCATGCAAGCTGGGGCTCTGGGCCCTCCCTAAAAACCACAGGAGCCGTTTGAAGTGCAGTGGCCTCTGCAAGTCACTGGTCACTCGTACTTGTCACCTCCGCCCCATCCTCATCTGAACGGGGAGTGCTTGAGCTTCACCTCATTAATGGCATAGAGCTTGCTTATTTTTGGAACTCTGTGATTAACACAGTCTCTGCCTTTAAGAAACAAAGGAGCTCTGCATTCCTGGACTCTGCGCCTGCACTTTAAGGAGGTAATTTTGGAGATGTGAGAGATGAGCGCTGCTGGCAAGGGCCCATCCAGGCCACCTCCAACCCTCAGTCTCTGATCTTTCTGTTGCGTCTGGGTGGATCAGCTGCGCACAGCATTTCCCGAGTTGTCGGGCAAGGCGGTTGTCAGAGCCCAGGGAGGGCAATGCACAGTGCCACCCTGACTGGCAGTGCTGTAGGAGATGCCAAGTGACCCAGATGGGGCCCGGGCAGCCTGCCTGCTCACTTTCCCTAGTAAATCCACCCCAGGAGCATGGCCTTTGTACCGGAGGACAGAAACCCTCCCGCTGCTCTGCGATTCTCCCAGCATCAGCTCGAGTGGGCTCAGACGTAGCAGGTAATGGCACCCAGGGGGATCATCACTGATTTCGGTGAGCTTGGAACCCCAGGCTGTGGGGGGAGGGGCTGGCCTGCAGCCAGCACCAGCTTCCCAATTCATGTGGCAGCGTAGGGGGACGAGCCTTTGTGGCAAGGCTGGCTTCCTCCTGAATCTGCCCATAAAAGGATAAAAGTGCTGCTATCTGGTCGGCATTGGGTAGGATTGCTGATGATAAATTTTTTAAAAGTGTGGATTTTTTCCCCCCTTTTTGCAAAGTGGGGGGGGGTGGGGGCAGGGGGAAGAGAGAGAGAGGGAGAGAGATTGCTTTCACACAGTTTCCAGCCTGTATGTGCTAACAGATGGATTCAGACTCATCTTTTATCTAGTGTTACAGAAGATAAAACTAAAACTGGATGATATGCTGGCCTCTTCAATTTACAAGAGGAAAAAAAATAAAAAGCTTTTTAAGGGAAGCCCTTATGGTAGAAAAGAATGGTCTAAAATATTGTCTGGCTTTACTCAAAAGGCAAAGTATAGCAGGACCATTTAAAAGTGATTTTCTCCCTCCCCCTCCCTGACTTCTCCAAAATATATGATCTCTGTGTCAGAAGTAGGCCAAGCTTTAAGGCTATCATGAATTATATATCAAGAGACATCATTACCCAAGAGTCTTGAACAAATGCCCCATGGTTTAAATTTTACAGACCTTTTTTTTTTTTTCCCTCGATGGCAGCAATTTCGGTCTCTGCCTTTTTCCTTAGATGGAAAAGGAAAGTGTTTTACAAAATGCACGAGGAAACGTTATGCTAATAAAGGTAATTGTGCA
Organism: Leptonychotes weddellii; assembly: GCF_054177405.1. NCBI lineage: Eukaryota > Metazoa > Chordata > Mammalia > Carnivora > Phocidae > Leptonychotes > Leptonychotes weddellii. The sequence continues at coordinate 112,161,026 of NC_138378.1, forward strand.
ATGACTGGAAACTGCTCTGTTCTCTTCGGAAGGAAGCTTTTGTCCCGCGCACACTGGCCCTGCTCTCCAGGTACTCAGGGGAGCAGCCTGCTCCGGCTTTGTCTTGTCTGATTTCAGCAGGAGTCAGACATGCACAGAGCAAGGGCTGGCTGAGAGGGGCAACACATGAACTGGGCATTTGTGCACCCACCCTTTATGACAAAGATCTTGCCATCATCTGCATATCAGATATGTTTTCCCCACCTGTGTATTCTCTCAGATTCAAGAAGGGCTTTATGAAAATAATTCTTTGATCTGAAATTGGAGCCATCCACTGGGTAAAGAGGAAAGGGAGGTGTTTTGGTGTTTGGTTTTTTTTTTTTCCTCCTTAGAGCTCTGGAAGGGATCAGAACGTTAGCCCAGAACACAGGTGCAGAGGACACGATGTATTGGGTAGGGCGTCCAGACAAGAATGCCTGTGGCTGTAGGAAGGGATCGTCTCTGCTCCAGGCCCATAATCTACCTCCCAATTCATCCTTCTGGGGTGGGTATTTCACAGTGCTGAGCTCTCCTTTAGATAGCCCGAGAGAAGCCGGCTACAATTCTTTATATAGGCTTCTCATCTTTTTTTAATCTTTAATAATATTTTTATTAACTATCTCCTTTTATTCTTATTATGCTTTGGGATATGGTGGGCACACATGTTTTTAGCATTTTAGAGATGAAATAATTGGAAGCTGGAGTGGAGATGTAACTGACTACGGTCACTGTCACTAAGCAGTGAAATACACATACATCTCCACACACGCATATATGTGGTCTAGAATACAAACCTGATGGTATCATCCTGCCACTGCCAAATTATAGAAGGTGAACCCTACGATCCAGCTCCCATTCGGAGGGGAGATTCCTTTACGAGGCTTTGCTGGTACTCTGTCTTCTAGCTCAGCCCCTGCCTCGAGTTTCTGTTCAGGCTTCCCTCCCGCTGCGCCCCATCATGTTCTTACATCCCGGCCATACCCCACCGCATGGAGTTCCTTACTTCCAGAGCCTCATCATTTCTGTCCATACGTGTTGCCTTGTTGTGACCCGAGCCCCAGAACCCTCTCTTCCCACTCTCCTTTGCATGTTCCTCATTTTCATGGCTATGTTCTGGGTGGATTCCAGACTCAGTGCAGGTCCTCCTGTGAAGCCTTCATCCCCCAGATTCCCACCGTGTGGGTTAGTCATCCATTACTGTCACTTCCCATTGCAGCAACCGCAACACTGTATCTTAATTGTCGTTGCATGCGTTTATCTTTTCTGGTAGTTCAGGAATTGCTAGTGAACATGAGTGAGGCACCACACTTTGCTCTCAGAATCTTCATCCCCAGAGTGGAAAAAAATTCAGGAAGGTAGAAGTAGGCTGCAGGGTGGGCCTTGGTGGGATTCTTCCTCCCGTCACTGTCCCTCTGGGTGCACCCCAAACAAGGAGTCAGCCCGCCAGGCTGGGTTCGATGACTGTCCTGTGTACCGTTCAGGTGTGTGGCTGCTTTCAGACCCCAAGATGAAGTCCCCACTGCTGTCCCATTTATCACCTCCCCTGACCCAGGCCTTTGTACTGTGCCCAGCTGACACACTTGGGAAGGTTAGTCTGCAGGATCTGTGGTGTTTGATCTAGCACTGAGTCAACGAAGTCACTGGGGGAGAAGCAGGCTGTTAGGGTAGAAGGAACACAGGATTCAGACAGACAGACCTGCGTGAGAATCCCACTCCTGCCATGAGGGGGCGATCTGTGTGATCTCGGGAAATTGACCTAAGTGCTCTGAGCCTTTGTATCTGTCTCAGTAAAATGAGGGAAGAGATGTTGTATGAAGCTATTTTTTAATAACAAGAGCTTATTTTGTAAAGTACTTGGTACCTAAAAGATATTCAAACTATTGAGCATGAAAAAAGTCCAACTTCCACTCCAATAAATCAGATTATTAAAAATATAGCAAAATGGGGCACCTGGGTGGCTCAGTCATTAAGGTCTGTCTTCGGCTCAGGTCATGGTCCCAGGGTCCTGGGATCGAGCCCCACGTCAGGTTCGCTGCTCAGTGGGAAACCTGCTTCTCCCTCTCCAGCTCCCCCTGCTTGTGTTCCCTCTCTTGATGTCTCTCTCTGTCAAATAAATAAATAAAAAAAATATATATATATAGCAAAATGATTTTACCATTACTGAGGAAAAAGTCATCCTAGTGTTGCTTTAGATATTATGACTTTAAAAAAAAAAGAAAAGAAAAGAATTTGTTCAAGGCACAAGCATCAGAATAAAAAAGAAAAATCACTAGCTCTGTTTGGCCTTCCACGCGTTTTCTTATTTCTCTTAGCCTGGGTTGCCTTATCTCCGTTACGGGCATAATGAGACCATGTTGTCAGGGTGTGGATGTGAGAAATGAATGAGAGATGAGGGGTGGAAAAGGCCACGCGCAACCAAGGAAAGAGCTGGTTCTCAGTAAGTGGTTTTGAAATTTCTTTCCCTGAAGCTGTTCTACTCCCATGTGTGAATTCTGCCTGGATTGTAACTAGCCTGAGCTCCAAGTAGCCTTGGAGTTTAGTATAGAGACCTGAACAAGAGCATCTTCTGGGCACTCAAAAAAAAAAAACAAACAAAAAAAAAACCCAAAAAACTGCATCTGCCCGAGAGTCAGTACCAAACTCGGCAGCGGGCCTGGGGCAGCCCATCCTCTCCCCTGGGCCTCCAGCTCCTCGTCCACAAGGTGCAGGGGGAGAGCAGACAGTTGCCCAGGTGGCTTCCAGCTCTGGCATCCTGTGAGTCTAATTTATAGTTGAGTGGGTTGTCATTCACAGACCAGGAAGGGCCAAATTACCCTCATTATTCTGCTCGCAGCTCTGGTGCCTGAGAAGCCACTGGGTCCTGCCACATCTAGAATTAGCTCTGAACCCTTGGACTTTTAATTAAAGGGCTTTGTGAGTCAGATATCTGTTTTATGGTCAGATTCAGATCTTCAGGGAGACACGGAGGGAGGTCCTCTGTCCTGCCATCTCTCCTCCTTGAGAAATCGGCCGCCTCTCCCAGTGCAGGGACAGGGAGCTGGGAGATTCACGGGGGCCTTCCAGGCAGGGCTTGTGGCTAAGCCTGGCCCCAAGGCCCCACGGACTCCAGGCCCCAGAGGCTCAGGGACAGCTGATGTGTGGCCCGCCGTGGCTTTTTTCCCTGTGAGTGTCTGAGCTGTGCCCACCCCGGCTGATTCGGTTGCAGCTCCCCATGGTGGCCGCCAAGCCTGGAGTAGATCTTACCCAACACCCTTTCCACTTCGGGTGGCTTGTGCTAAATGCATTTACAATCCCATGTGGTAGAAGGGATAAAAGGATTGTCTTAAAAAAAAAAGTGGTTTCTGAATGTGTCGAAAGCAAGGCTGCCTGCTGTGTGTTTTTAACAATTGCCTCCCCAGAGGAGGGTTGAAAACCTCACCTTTCAAGTTGTTTCAACTCCTATTAGAAAGTGACTTTAATAAAGTTGCTCTTCTGACCACGGCTGCTGTGATTGCCAGACCGGTGATTATTTGTCTAACCCGAGTCTCCAGGGCTGGAACTGGACACCATTTCCCTCCCAGAGGAGTTGAAATTGTGTTAGTTACATTCTTCCACCTGGTGTCACCTTGCAGGGGAGGGTGTGCGCACGCACACTGGAGTGTGGGCTTTCGGGAAGGAGCACATCATGGTTTCAGACCCATTTGCTTTTCCCACAATCCATTATTGAGCCCATACCTTGTGCCCGGAACCGCATCTTGTTCTGGTCCTCTCTCCCTGTCTCCTGCATCACAATGTTCCACACCCATCGGCTGTCTAGGGTTCCTGTGAACTGACCCAAGTCCCCTTCACGTTTCTCCCAGGTGCCAGTGTTTAGGGAACTTGAAAGGGCCACTGTGTTTGAATATCTCCCATCAGGGTTTTTCAACTTCAGCACTACTGACACTTTGGGCAAAATACGTCTTTATTGTGGGAGACTCTCCGGGGCTTTGTAGGATGTTCAGCAGCCTCCCTGGCTTACCCTGGATGCCAGGAGCACCACACACACCTCCAGCTGGGATGGCCGAAAATGTCCACAGACATTGCCAAATACATCTTCAGACTTTACACTTACCCAAACACCCTTCTGTCCATTGTCCTAGTTTATATAAGTTATGCGTAAGGATTTTTGCTCCCCTTTTATAGCTGAGGTAATTGGGGGCCAGGAAGGGAAGACTTGCCTATCAAACGGTGAGTCAGGGAAAGAGCTAAGGTTATAATTTAAGTCTCCTGTCTTCCCAACCCAGTGTCGTCCTTATGGATCCATTCAGTGTGCTGGAGATGTTTAGTAACTGATTCTCTGGGAAAAGCAAAAACAAAGCAAACCTGATTAGGAGTCGTTACCAATGTCATAGTACAAGTATACCCACCATGGCTGGTTTCTTCTCAAAAGACATCCCTGACCCGGGAGGTGGGAGGAGACACGCATAATTGGCTCTGGTCGGCTGGTGCAGCAGGCTCCAGGATGCCACTGGGCCCACGTGTGCTTCTGTTCAGCTAGCTTTGCTCTCTTCTGGACCTCTTCTACCCCTCTCCCTCTTCCCCATCAACAGATGCACTTATACTGGGAGGTCCCATGGGGAAGCATTAGCCTGGTGAGGGCTTTGATCACCTCTTTGGATAAGTACAGAACAGTTAGAGTGGAATTTTCTCCCTCTCCTGTTAAATCAACATTTGCTTTCACAATCTTTCCACCTAAGGAGCTGCAGAAGCAGGCAGCTCTGGTCTTAGAGCAGAAAGCTTACGGAGCTCGTCAGTGGGATCTCCTGGATTGAATCAACTCCTGAGCAGGAGCTGAGGGCTGTTAGTCAACATCAGTCATATTGAGTGCGAGGTACCTGGAGGTACGAGGTACTGATGGCCACAGGCCTATTGGACATACCATCCTGGGGGAATGGGAGTAGGGAGTAGGCTAGAGTTTTAGTCCAGATATGAACTTTGACTTCTGCAAGCCTCAGTTTCCACACCTGTGAAAGGGGAACTAGCTTATGTCGGGAGCCTCACCTACTCAGTTGCTTGAAGGATTGGGCTGGTTGTCATAATAGTGTAAGCTCATCAGGCCTAAGGACTTCGCTGGTCTTGGCTTTTTCACCTTGGCCATTGTTTAGTGCCGTACGCTCCTTCTCTCTGGTCTAGCCTTAGACCTGGGGGAGCTGGGACTGTGGGAAGAACCCTCAGCTGGGTTATCGAAAAACCTGCGTTCTCATCCCAACTTTGGTACCACCTCATTACATAACCCTGAGAAGTAGTCAGTGTGACTAGAATGTGGGTAGCCCCACGGGAAGGGTGGGAGCATGATGTGGCATTTGGATTTTATCCTGAAGTCTGTGAGAAGTGCTTAAAGAGAAGACACATCATCGAAGTGTGCTTTAGAAAGTTCTTTCTGCAGAGCACAGGGCCAGAGTTCAGGCAGGATGAAACCAGTTAGGGGGTGGTACAACCGTCCAGTCAAAAAGTGAGGAAGCTGGGGCGCCTGGGTGGCTCAGTCGTTAATCATCTGCCTTCAGCTCAGGTCATGATCCCAGGGTCCTGGGATCGAGCCCCGCATCGGGCTCCCTGCTCCGCGGGAAGCCTGCTTCTCCCTCTCCCACTCTCCCTGCTTGTGTTCCCTCTCTCGCTGTGTCTCTCTCTGTCAAATATATAAATAAAAATCTTTAAAAAAAAAAAAGTGTGGAAGCCCTTCATGGGCACTAATGTGGAGTGGCACAGACAGAAAATGTTACGAGAGTTCAGAGAAGGGAGAGGTCGCAGAGTATCCGAGAAGACTTCCTGGAGGTGAGGCCGCTGCTGACTTGGAAGAATGGAGATGTAATGGAAGTATAAGTCTAAGGCTGCAGAACAGGGCAAGAAAACCACAAAACTGCAGTCAATCACATTGGGCTTAAACTGAGAATTTGTGTAAAGGATGGCGAAATAAAGGACCCGTTGAGGGAGGGACCTGAACGCTAAGCTTAGGAAAGTAGATTCTGTTAGAACACAGTGGGCCTCACAGGAAAAGCGTATTTTCTTGTTTTCAGCTTCCATAGGGCCCAGATCCCAGGCATTTTCCTGTCTGCAACTCCTACTTGCTTTTTTTGCCTTTGGCGAGGTGTGGGGTGCCTGGGACCCTGACGAGGGGTGCATACACTCACCCCCCACCCCAGCCCTATGCTGTTGAGGAAGGCGCCGTCCCTCTGAGTCTTGAGGATGAAGGCCGCACTGAATGCTGATGGATGGCTCCTGATTGCCTCGCGGCGGGGGGCGCAGGAAGGGGGTAGCTGTGCTGTTGTGCTTTCGCAGTCCCCAGTATTTGTCTGCCTAGGCCAGGGTGACCATGGTCCCCCGCGATAAGCCGTCTCCCAGCTGTTGCAGGTACGTTCTCCATCATTCGCCGCCGTGTTTACTGTGACCCTCTGCCCTTACTAAGAAGGATGGAAACGCACGTCAGTTTCATGACAGTGTGTCTGTCCCTGTCCACGAGGTGAAGGATGGCCAGCCTCACAGTGTCCAAGGTAACTGAGACTGGGGCTTCCCATGAAGCGTCAGGAAACAAGAGTTTTCTGGGAAATGGCCCGAGCCACGTAGCATAACCTCTGAGGCTCACGTGAGTGAACAGGCTCAGAAGGGAAAATGACTCACCCCGGGTGGAACCGTCAGGAATTGGTAGCGCGGGGACAGAAACCAGACACCCTCTAGACCTCGGTGTATCTTTGTTGGATTTGGATTTGGATTTGGCCATTCCGCAGGAGGGGATCCATTTGCACAGTAGTTTAGCAGAGGCCTGCCTTGTAAGAAAATCACTTTCTCAAATGGCAGTATATACCCTAGGTTAGGCTCTTAACTGCATTGATGGGCTCCATTGATGGGCTGTTCGAGACATCAAGAGTCCCAAGTTCCAAGGACTTCATTATACCAGTGGCAGTGAGTGACTTGCCCAATGTCTTCGCGATTTGGGGTTAAAGCAGAGACGGCAGCCCAGTTCACTAGCTTCTCAACCCACAGTGTTTTGCTTCCCTTCGGTCTCATGGCAAAAGTGCTGTTTCTATAAAACACTCAACACAGGCTGCCTAAAAAGTGCCCTCTGTTGGGGCGCCTGGGTGGCTCAGTCGTGAAGCGTCTGCCTTTGGCTCAGGTCATGATCCCAGGGTCCTGGGATCGAGCCCCACGTGGGGCTCCCTGCTCAGCGGGAGGCCTGCTTCTCCCTCTCCCACTCCCCCTGCTTGTGTTCCCTCTCTCGCTGTGTCTCTCTCTGTCAAATAAATAAATAAAATCTTTAAAAAAAAAAAAAGTGCCCTCTGTTGGGGCGCCTGGGTGGCTCAGTCGTTAAGCATCTGCCTTCGGCTCAGGTCATGATCCCAGGGTCCTGGGATCGAGCCCCACGTGGGGCTCCCTGCTCAGCGGGAAGCCTGCTTCTCCCTCTCCCACTCCCCCTGCTTGTGTTCCCT
>NC_138378.1:112168582-112427067 GCF_054177405.1 Leptonychotes weddellii
ATCTTTAAAAAAAAAAAGTGCCCTCTGTTGTTGTAGGCCAGGGGCTGGTGGGGAGTTCACAGGTGGTTTGTGGCACTTGGGTGGCGTTGGCTGTGGGAGATGCATGTGGCGCTGGGAGTGTGAGGGCTGCAGATGTTTGCACAGAATGCCGGAACACTCCAGTCGTCGGGAAATTGGACAGCAAATGACTCCGGCCAGATTGGCTTTCAGATTGTGCTCAGTGCAATCTGGCCAAAGCACCATTTCTTAGTTTCTTACTCCTGGGCAGCCCTGGCCTTGAACTTCAGAGCAATCATTTACTCTCATCGTTCAGTTCAGTTTTTCCCACTTATTTAGGAGCAGTTATATTTGCTAAAGTTCACAGAGGGGCCAAGTACAGCATTGGTCACTTTTAGTGTTGGGTAACCCTAACAACTCTGAAATGGACAGACAGAGAGGCCAAGGTGCAAAGAAGTTATAGTTCACAACTGATGGGCTCGAGACCCCAGGCTCTTACCACAACCTCAACCTCCCACTAACACTTAAAACGTATCTGATGTCCTAACCCATGGTCAGCATCACAGGAAACACCAGTGCGGATAAAGTCCTTCACAGCCTGACACCAGTCTCTTTTCCTGCTGTCTCCGCTACCACTTTCCTTCTTCCCCAGCCACGCTGAGCCTTCAAGGAAGCCAGATTTTACAGATTCAGCCATTGATATTTGCCATTTTTGCAGGACCCTGGAGTTATAACTACCCTATAAAGATAAGTAAGACAGGCCCCTCCTCTTAACCAGCTCCCTGTCCAGTGGCAGAAAGAAACCATGAACGTAAGTAGCTTTGATACTTTAGAAGACAAAGCTCATTTGATCTTCACAGTGGCCCAAAGAGGCTGCTGGTGTATATTGCTGAAAGATCTGCATTTAATAGACTTTCCATCTGAAGATCAGAGAGAAGCAGTGACTAAGTAAAGGTCACACTGCCCAGCCAAGGCCAAGTTGGGAGTAGACCTGGGTTTCCTTGACCGCCTATAAAACGTTCCTGCTACATCAAGGCGGCCTCCTGGCTTGTGTCACTGGGGATGGTCAGGCATGGCCTCTGCAGGCTGGACTGTTTGTCTCTCTTTCTTATTCCTTCCTGCCTGTGGAGACAAGGCAGCTGTGAGCTGCTGATGCCTCAAACCTGTTAGGTTGTGCCCCTTTCCTTCCAGAAAGGCAGCAATCCTATGGTTGCAGCCCAGGAAGGAAGGAGGAAAGGTGAAAATTCCCCCGTTGTCTGGGATTTAATTTTATGACATTCGGGGTCGTCAGGGGGAGGACACTGGCCCCATTCAATTTAAGAAGTGTCTCCCCCCGTCCACCCCAGAGGAGGACCTCTGGTTGATGTGATCAACACTATAAAATGCCTTCTTCTCAAAGAGGAGGGAACCACTGAAGTGGTGGTGTGCAAAGAGTGAGATGTGAACTTCTTGAGAAACTGGGCAGAGTTTTCTGACAGGTCCAGCCAATTAAGCTGGTGTCCTCCTGCCATCCACATGGGGGGCATTTACCTTAGGGCTGTTGAGGTATGACAGAGATGGTGAACAGAGGTTAAGCCATGACCCTGGAAATGGAACAGATGTGAGCTCGGGAGTAGAGACCCAGGCTCATGTCCTGGTTCTGCCACCGCCTGTCACTGCCCCTGGCGATGGCCTTCTCACCCCCTGTCAGATACACCAGCTGTGAGCTGTAGCATGCGGTGTTAGAGATTGAACTTGGGCTCAGAGGTGTACCCCTGCCCCCCGCCCCTGCCAGCTCACTGTCAACCTTGGCTGTTCACTCAGCCTCTCTGAGTTGCTCTCTAAGTCCTTACCTGAATGATGAGGCTAAGGGGAGCACAGCCATTTCCAGGAGGGCCACGTGATGTGTAGCACAAGGCCTGGCACATAGTCAGTGCACAATGCAAATGAGTGCCATGCATTGGTCCCCTCACCGGGTCATCCACTCATTGACCTCTGACAGTCTAGGATTGCCCCAGACCCTCTGGGCTATCACCATCTGGACTCCAGCCTGCTCCCAGGTTGTGTTCCCAGCACAAGAGGCTACATGCCAAGATGCAAGAAACTGGAATCAGTCGGGAGGACTGTGTCCAGTCCTGGCTTCTCCGCCTACCTGCTGGGTGGCAATAGACAAGTCCCTCCCCTTTTCTAGAACTCAGGGATCCCCTGATGGCATTAACAATCATATTAATAGTAATAATGGTAGTACCAATGGCAGTAGTGGGTTTATTGGTGGTCCACACCCTAGCCCCCACGACCTGTGAATGTGAGCTAATTTAGGAAAAAGGGTCTCACCTATTAATCAGGTATCATCACTTGCAGAAGCTCCTACAGGAAGCAGATAACAGGCATTGCTGTCTGTGTTACTGCAGGATGAGGCCTGGGGCCGGTGCCTCTGAGAGCAGCCCCTTCAGGCGTAGGTAGGCTTCCTCAGCCCTGTGCGCGTCTCTAGAGCCCGCAGAAATCACTGGACTACAAGCGCTGTGATGTTCCTTGATTAAATGAATGCCGGAAATGGTCTCTTCGGAGAACCCGCTATGGCCTGATTCTTAAGCAGGCCTTCCTTCCCAAAGGCTCCAGCTCGGCACCCCCCAGGGCAGGGGCAATGCTGTCCCTGAGGAAGTGGGTCTTGCACCCTGTCGGTGGACCTCGGTTTCTCCAGTGAGGCTGGGTGGCTGTTTCCCTCCTGGTTGCCGTCCTGCTGCCTTAGGCTGCTCTGTAGAGGAGAGCCCCTGAGCCCTCACATTTGGGGGACTGGCTGGCTATCAGAACACCTGCACATTCAGGTTCTGGGTGTGAGGGCTCAAGGAACCCAATGGTCCTTTTAAAATATATTGCTGAAACTCGTCACGCCTTGCTTCTTGAATCATAGTACAACTGCTTTATAATCTAGTTACATCAGCCTGCTTACATGTAAGGCCTACGAGCCCAGCAGATTTGGAAGGCGTTCTGCTGAGCAAAGGAGAGTGAATGGTTGCAAAGGGGCATTTGCGTGGATTGGAAAGCAGGGGATCATCCAGGAGAGTCCAACACAACTAGACGTAAAAATAACCCGCCTCACGGGGCTGTGGATTATATTAGGGTTGACCAGACGTCTTGTGCGCCTGGGACACTCCTGCTCCATGTCTGTTGTCCCAGAGGCATTATTAATAATCCCCTTTTCACTCTCGGAAGGATCTGGGTTTGGCCGGTAAATCACGTGGTCACCCTAATTGCGTGTCTCCTTGTATGTGCACTTAGTAGAGACGTGGTGTGGATGATATATTTGAATAAAAACCCGGTACCTGTGTGCTTTGACAGCTCCAAAGTTGGCTGTGGGTGATCACCCCTGGACGGCTGTGACTAAGGCACGTCACCATCTCATAGCACCCGCGGCTTCGAGGTGAATTCATGGGCCAAAATGTCAGAGAGATAGCGGTTGAGATCCTTTCTCATAACTTGCTGGCTTTTTGATCTTGAGGAAACTACTTAGCTTATCTCAACTATAAATTGAGAATAATCCTACGGACTCAGCAGTTGGTGTCATTATGAAATAGCCTGTGTCAACAAGTGCTTATTTCCTGACACACAATAAGCTACCAACATATGGCATTGCCATTCTTGTTATTGGTATTATTATTATTTCATGACTGTTATTATTTTGGCTTTAGTCTCTCCGCCTGTGACATGGTGAGGGATAATCCCTGTCCTGCCCTGCTCCCTGGATCTTTGTGAGACTGAAAGCAAGTAGCATCCCCAGAACCTAGTGTCCCTGGGAGTGTGCGCACTGTTCGAGGCGAGGATTTCCGGCAGAGTCTCACTCGCGCTCCTGCCCAGTGGATCCATCCCTCTGTGACACGGAAGATAGGTTCCCAAGATATCATCATCCTTCCACCCGCCCTGATGACTCTCCTTGCTGGCCCTCCTCAGCCTAGCCCACTTCCTCCTCCCGTGAATAGCGCTGTGTAAACACCAAGGCCAGAATGTCATTTAGTGGTGCCAGCTGACGGGGGGTGCCAACCAAAAGTGGGCAGTGTCCAGATTCCTGGGTGGGCCTGCGAAGCACCTCTCAGTGTTCTCTACCTGGGGAGTTTCCTCCCTTCCTGTGCCTCTTGCATGAAGGTGTCCTCTGTTCCCAGGGTCCTTGCTTTATTCCCTGGCTCTTTCCACTAATTTGCCTTTCCTCATGCCTCGCCCTTTCTCTCTCTCTCTCTCTCTCTCTTTCCCTTCCTCCCTTCCTCTCTTCCTCTCTTTGTCCCTTTCTTTCTCTCTTTCTTTCTTTCCTCTGAAAGCGAGGATTACCTAGTGGTTGAGAGCAGGAACTCCACCTAGACTGCCTGAATTGAAACCTTGGCTCTACCTACCGCTCCAAAGCTGAGTCCCTTGGAGGAGCACGTCAGTTTCCTTATTTGTAAAAAGGGGCAAGAGTGATGCGTCCCTCGTGTGGTTGCTGGGAGGTGTCAGGGGTCACTAAGCTTAAGAACGCCTGATGCCCAGTAGGCACCTGCTGAATGGGAGCTATTTTTATTATGTAAAATCCTGCCTGCTCCTATTTCTTCTGCTTGGCTGGTGCTCTTGGTGCTGTGGGAAGGAGGCTGCAGGGAGGTCTCCTGATCCAAGTCTAGGCTCCGCTGCTGGTTAGCTGGGACTCTAGGCAGCACGCTCCCCCTGGGGGCTTTTGAGTCCTTACCTGCTCAGCCTGGATAGTGGGAATGGGTCCCACCCATGCTTGGCCTTCTCACCATGGTCTGCCTTCTCTTTGGTTTGCCCCTGCCCTGCCCTTTCACTTCCGGAGCCGTTCAAAGTGGAGGACACACAGCCATTCTGAGGTCTCAGTGCCCCCACTGAATGGGGCAGGGACACAGGGTGTGGAGGAAATGTCACAGGTTGTGGACTGGAGGTCAGGAGGTGCCTGCCATAGTCCTGGTTCTGTGGTGTGACCCTGGATAAGTCATTTCATGTCTCTGGATTTCAGCTTCCCCAGTTTCAAAATGGGGGCAATTACCCCTCTAAAAAATGACCCAGAATGAGGTAATGAAAAGTGTTCTGCTGGCTGCCAGGTGCTGCAGAAGCGAGGGCTCCTGATGGTCTCAGATGGATCCGAGGGATGTGGCCACAGCTCTGGCCACAGTCCACGCTGCTGGCGACAGAAGCCCCTCAGCGTTGGGGTTGTGTGAGCTTGTGCGGCTTGTGGGGACCTGAGGTGGGAGTTGTAAGTGTCCTTCCCTGCCTGACCTCTGTTCTCTCTGAGGGACATCTGGCCCGTGGGTGACTCAAACAGGAAACTACCAGCCATCACTTCAAAAAGCTTGGACTCCTCTCAAAGATAGGCTTACTTTGTGTTGCTCTGTGTTTGTTTGGATGGTGGGGGAGTAATTTACAGAGTTGAGGGCAGATCCTCAGAGTGAGCCCCTGCCTGGGAGGGCCTCTGTGACCAAATCAGTAGGATGGAAGGAGGTCGGGTGTGCTGGGGGCCAGATAGGATCGTAAGTTACCCAAATGCTGGTCCGTGGACCGGAGCCAGGATGGTGATATCAAAACTTTCCAGAAGCTTTGAGCACTACTCCAGGACGGAATTGTACTTTCTGTTAGCTTCTCCAGATGCACAGTCAGTTTGGGAACTGCTAACGTGGGTGGGACTGGGCTTGCCTGTCCGAGGGCTCCACATTACCCACCCCTTCTTGGTCCCCATCAGGACGCTAGAAAGTGTTAACAGTATTAGCTCTGCGGTATGATTAGGTTATGATTAGGGTTATTTGTTTGTGTGGTTGTCAACTTAACCAGGTGACCGTGCCCTTCATGATGCACAGTGGGAGTTGGGGGACTTTTGAGGGGACAACATGGGTAGAAGAACATTCTGGAAGTACCAGAGAGTCAGAGTCTGGCAAAGACCTAGCGTTCTACTGGCTTGACGCTCTTAGTTTTGTGGTGGAAGAAAGTGGGATTTTGGCTGGGCCAATCAAGTCCCTATCATATACACGGAAAATGGATTTTAATTTTGAGGGTGTTTGAGAGAGAAAGCAGTGGGGACGGGACCGTGTCCCCAAGACCTGGTCACTTCAACTTCTTCTCTCTAGTTTCCAGGTCCTTCTGTGGCACATCCAGCAAGAGGTGAGAGATGCAGTCTTACCCCCGGATCCTTCTTCGGAAATTCACCTTCTTCACAGTCTACACCCAAGTGCACAGGAAACAGCCCCTGTGTCAGGGCTCCCTTTTCCTCAGGCTGTGCTCTGTGATGGGAATTTACAAACTCAACCCCAAATCCAGAGGAGACAAACCTCCTTCCCCCTTTACCTTCGAGACCCGGTTTCACAAAATGCAGGGCCAGCCTCACAAATGCCGGCTCAGGATTCACTTTCTCATCAGGCCAAGGACTTTTCAGAGTTGCTGTGTTTTCCATATCATTTCCTTCCTTCCTCCGCCCCCCGCCCCCCCCCCGCTTTCACTTCCTGTTTTTTCTTCCTCTTTCTCCACCCCCTAGCCTGGCTCTCCAGCCCTGTCCCTTGTTGTCTGAGAACAGGAACAAAGCGCAGAGTGTAGATAACCATGATTTCCTGATGGGCCCTCTCTCGCTGCTGACAGCCAGGGCCAGGCTCAGGTTCTCTGGGGCATTGGAGCCTCTGCTGGGGGCCCAGCAGGAAGCCTGGCCTTTAGAGCCCTCTGTCTGAGAGAGAATCTAACAAGAGGTATCCTTCATGTCCTTGCAACCATTCATAGCTTCCAAAGAACTTTCTCCCGCATTCAAGCAAAAGCACTGGAAAAATAAGACAACTGCTAGTGTTTGGACCGAATAACTCAAGTCCAGTTTAGATGGACAAAACACTGATGAGTGAGTTTGATAGGAGTTTATTTCTGGTTCTGCACTTTATTCTCCTTATGACTCTACAGATCATTCTGGTTCTCTGAAACTCGGTTCCCTAGCCCTTTGGAAAAATGGAGTTATGGGTGGCTCATAGGGAATTTTTGAGGACAGATCAGGAAAATGTATCTGTAAGATTCATATGGTAGGCCTGGCAGATCTTATTTGCTGAATAAATGTGAGATCCCCTCTTGGGTTTTGGTTTTCTGCACAGGGGAGTGGCTGTTCAAATCTACAGTAGCCAGAAAAAAAATCACATAATAAATGATAGCCCTGGGAGGAGGGTCCATATCTGTTACTGTGTTTTCCTGAAACGTGGAGAGAGAGAGAGAGAAAGACAGACGAGCGATCTACTGGCCAGGCATAAATCATTGAAAAACAAAGCCCACCCACCACTGTGCTCCTGGGGCCTGCTATTCCATAACAATATTTTTCTGATGGGAAATAGAACAATCCCAACCACAGGCCTGAGGTGGCCTGTTTTCACTTATTTAGCTCCTAGGGGCAAAACCACAAAAACAGCAGAAATCTGGAAAAAGTCCCACCTCCCTTCTTGAAAAATCTGTTTAAAAAAAAGAAGACTTCCCAACTAGGGTCAATGACCACTTGTTTGAGAAGTCAGCCTGACCATGAAGCTACTTTTTAAAACATTCCAAAGGCCAGAGAGTCAGAGACATATTCAATTTGAATTCTGCAAGTGGCTGAATCCTTGAATGAGGCTGTTTGCTTCTGAGCCTCAGTTTCCCCAACTACAAAACGAAAACATTACACAAGTGGTAATTGCATCAATTTCTTGTAGCCCTGGTCATCTGTAATTCTGGTATTCTCTCTGTTCTCCTTAACAAATGGATTATTTCTAGAAGAGAACAGGAAATGGCCTCTCAAAGTAACATGACTTGCATTCCCTTTTAGCAGATTATCATCACTCACTTGAGGAAAGAGAAACAACAGGACTCTAGGGGGCCACAGCCTTGATTTGGGAGCCAGATTTGCCTTGTCCAGCTTGCTCAGCTATTTTGTCCCATCAGCCTGGACTGGTGAACCTGAATCACACAGGAGAGCTCCAGGTAAGAAACAACTGACTTTGGTTATAGCAGACAGCACAGTGATAATCAGCATGGTTGGTGGAGAGAATATGTGATATGCATGCTTCTAGAATACTTGCAAGTATGAAGGGTAGTCATTTTACCAGATTTGTCATCTTTGATTAGAAGTCGTGCTTCCTCAAATGATGTACTATAAGCTGGCTAATTGAATTTACATTAAAAAAAAAAAAAGAAGAAGTCATGCCTCCTAACACCACATACACATAAAAGGGGGGAAAAAACAAAACAAAAAACTAAAAAAATACCAAGGATATAGTTTTGAAGTAGTTAAAGGTCCCTGGGTTCTACAACTGCATTCTGAGTGGGAGCTGTTGTTATCCTGGGTCTGGTGAATGCTGAGGCGTGGAGCAGAGTAGCTTGGAACTACAGGCAGGGGAGAGCAGATTTGAGCTGTAGTTCTAGGTTACTGTTCTGTGCAGAATTCATCTGAGATGAAGAATAATCCAGGTTCCACTCTGTCCATCCTGGTCATGCAGACTTAAGTGAACAGGAGACACCCTTTAGTAGCAAACCTGAGATGGAATTTGGGTCTCGTGCCAGAGGTCTGGCTTGCGTTGCACTCATTATAACGTTTTTTTTTGAGACATTTTCCGTTTGTGCAGTTATCATCCAAGACCACCGCGCTGTTCAGCCGCGGGTTGCCGGGCCTTACCGCCTGTTCGTTGTTCCTACCTCCCTCCTCTGTCACCTCCTCCCAATCCATTATGGACATTTTTCTTCTTATCTGCCAGGACTGGGCCACACCTCCCTGAACTTCTTCATTGAAGTTGGACCTGACATGAGCTGACACACCTCCCAAGTGACTAAAGATCTACTGAGGGGCTCAGCACCCTGGATGCTAGTGTTCTAGCACAGTTCCTTAAGCTAGCCCAGGGCACCCACTCTGACAAGATCAGGAGTCATGAAGGAGATGCCCATACCCTGAGATGGCCACACACCTGTTCATCTTTCTCCAGTTGCCGGCATTCCCTTCTGCTGTCCTCTGTCCTAAAGCTCTTCTTCTGCATCTAGATATCTTGAGTTCCCTTGAAAACTAAAAGCAAAAGCATTTCATGTAGCTGAGCATAACACAGAAGGTAAGACCAGGAGATTTCTCAGGTGGTTTCCAGTCCAAGTGCCCAGGATCATTTTATCCTAGACTTGTTCCTGATACCACACTCTCATTCTTTGGGGAGGATAGGATTATCTTGTGCTCCTTTCCTTTCTTCGTCTCATGGTTTCTTTTCCTAGGGTGGCCACCAGGCCACAGCATAATCCAGAGGAAAGAGAAGAGCTTTTGGAATCAGACCTGATTTCAAATCTCAGTCCTGCTATTTATTAGTTCCATGATTTTGCTGAAATCATTTTAAATTGCTGAGGTTCTGTTTCCCCACCAGTAAGATGGGGACAATATGCCCTATGTTGTACGCTTGTGATCAGGATCAAAGGAGATAATTTCTTCCTCAAAGAAATGTTAGCTCCTTTTCCTCTCCAATCTTATTTAGAGCTCCTTAAATAGAGCTTTGATCCCCCCATCGGGTTCTATTAGAACCTTGTGCCTTGTGTGTCTAGTAGCTTGAGGTACTCATTCGTCCAGCCATCCCTTCATTCCACAGATGTACGGCAGGTGCCATTCTTGGTGTTAGGGATACGGCCCAGAACAAAACGAAGTTCCTGTTCTCATGGGGCTTGCATTCTAGTGGGATCATGGGATCGTCAACAAGTAAACATATGTACATTATATCAGGCAGTGTTAAGTGTTATAGAAAAAAATAAAGCAGGAAAACATAAATAAAGAACGCCAAGCCAGAGAGATGGGAAGTGGGGAAAGAAGGAACAGGATCCAAGGAAAGGCCTCCCTGCTTAGGCGTTATTGGAGTAGGACCCAAACAAAGTGAGGGAGTGAGGCTCGAAGGAACAAAGACCTGAGGTGGGAATGTGCCTGGGCTTTAAGGACCTGCAAGCAGCCGGTAGGATTGGAGCAGAAGGAGCGAGGAGACTGGGGAAGGAGGTGAGGATAGAGAGAAGCAATCAGACCATGTAGGGCCTCATACGCCACTGTAAGGACTTGGACGTTAATGTTCTGGCTGGCCTTTCCAGAGATTCTTCTCCCTTTCCTCCCTCTTCCCAGGAGCATCTCCCCCTCCCTGAAGCATCCCTAAATAGAAAAAGGGATGGATGCTCTTGCCCAATAGAGTATGAGCCACCCATTCCAAAACCCGTATTGGGCATTTGGTACCAAGACTCTGGAGATGAATGAATGAGATGTGGGCCTGTCCTAGGAGCCTGCAGTCCAGCACTAGTTCAGGCTGCTTGAGAAAGTTGCCCTGATAAATTAGGCCAAAGTGAGGAGTTGTTCTAAATTGGTCCTTGTGGAAGCAGTTTGCTAGAGTGGCCGTTTTCCATTGGAACCTCCCACAGGTCACTTCTACCCGATTTCTTGGAATGCATTCTCTTGTGTTGCCAAGTCTTGCCTTCAGGGTAGAGAGGGGATCGGTTCATTCAGCAAACATTTGAGTGCCTGTTCTGTTTCAGTGTCAGCGTAGACGCTGGCTACAGATGATGACTAGATTCGCTCCCTGCCCTGGAGGGATTGATGGTTTTCCTAGTGACCAGACGATACCGTCTGTGTTGTGGTAAGAGTGGGTGTGAGGGAGCCCAAGGAGAGGCTCCTGACCCGCATGGAGGGGGCAGAATGGGGCAGCTCCTGGGCCGTGTCATCTCCACTCAGTCCAAGTGAATAGCAGGGAGGGTGGGCAACGTCAGGGAAGGGTATTGGGAGGAAAGGGATAAGCCAGGGCTGCCCATCAGAGGCACTGTGCCTGTCAGTCATTGTGGCCGTGGAGTGTGAGGTGAGGCGAATCTGAGGGGCCCAGTCAGAGGGGGAGGACGGAAGGCTCACCAGGGGTCTCGAATGCCCACCAGGGGTGTCGAGTCCACATGAGGACAGCTCAGAGCTGTGAAGAGTCTTTTTAAAGCAAAGATCGATGGTCTGATGAGATTGGAGTTATATGAAGCAAAGGATCTAATTTTACTGACCCTAAATTTATTCTGATTTATCAAAAGTGGTTGGTTTTTATTTTTTTTATTTTTTATTTTTTTTAAGATTTTATTTATTTATTTGACAGAGAGATAGAGCACAAGTAGGCCAAGAAGCAGGCAGAGGGAGAGGGAGAAGCAGGCTCTCTGCTGAGCAGGGAGCCCGACACGGGGCTCGATCCCAGCACCCTGGGATCATGACCTGAGCCGAAGGCAGATGCTTAACGACTGAGCCACCCAGATGCCCCAAAAGTGGTTGGTTTTTAAAGTGCTTGTTTTATACGTACTTCTTGTAGAATTGTAAGATCAGAGTCTCCTCAGAGGTAAAGTAGGTTCATACAGACGGACTGAAGGAGATCGCCGTCTGGTGCCAATGAACACGCAGCCCTTTCTGTCGCCCTCGTGAATGGTAAATGTTGACCGTTTCATGTGCAGCCTGGGTGCACAAATTGCTGGGATGTGGTTAGAACATGAGCCTTGTTTCTCATTGGAGAGAGTGGCTGGCAAAAGCCTGTGCTGTTCTAGGAGGAATGGTGGAATTTAGGTCTTGATACATTTTCTTCTAGTCAGAAAGCAAATGGGTAATATCCATCTCTTAACCCTCTCCTAGTTGAATGTTCTCTTTAGAAAGGACACATTCACTGGCCAGGCAATACCAGAGTTCCTGCCATGGGCCAGACGCTGTGCTAGGCCTGGAAACCATCAGGACGGATCAAGCATGCTCACCCCTCCAAGGAGGTCAAGTCTGTGGCAATGACAGGGAAGACAAGAGTCACAGACACAGATGGTGGGCAGGGGCCCCTTGCCCGAACAAGGTGCGGAAAGGGAGGGGCGCCTGGGTGACTCAGCCAGTTAAGCCCATCTGACTCTTGATTTCGGCTCAGGTCATGATCTCGGGGTCATGGGATTGAGTCCCGTGTCAGGCTCCTCACTCAGCAGGGAGTCTGCTTGAGATTCTCTCTCTCCCTCTGCCCCTCCCCTGCTAAAATAAATAAATCAGTCTTTGTTTTAAAAAGTGCAGAAAGGGAGAATGTTCTCTGCCCAGGGAAGTCAGGGAAGGCTTCCCGGAGGGGGCCAAATGAGCTGGGCATTGAAGGGTGAGTAGGAGTTGGGAGCTGGGCAAGAGACAACCCTAGTACAGACTGGCACTCTATAAATACGGGCCAACATTGGTATGTCTGTGGTGGTGGTGGTGGTGATGGAGAGGAAAGAGCCAGAGTGATCATCACGCACAGATAATGCCTCAACTCTGCTTTTCAGAGCCCATTAGTAGCCGCCTCCTCAGCCTCCCACCTTGTTCCCAACAGTGACTAAAAATAATCAGATTGACTAATTTGAGTTGCTCTCTCCTCTGACCCCATGGAGGTGTCAGGGAGCAAATAGGATGAGAGGGACCACGGAAAGAAGTGGAAAGAGGAGGAGGAGGAGGAATCCATCCCCATCATCCAGAAACATGGATGTAATGACGTCGCTTACACTGGGGCTCTCTGATAGCAAAACTCAACTTCCCAGAAAACTAGGTCTGCTGCTTCCCTGTGAAAACTGCAAGAGAGGTTGAGAACTGTGTCTGTCCCTCTACCTTCTTCTTGAGGGGGGCGCAGAGACATATATATGTAAATATGTGTGTGTGTGTGTGTGTACATATAGGTATGTGGACACACAGACACACACATCTGTGTTATTTAGAGTCTATGCTAACCTCACAGAGCCCGGTGCCAAGCCCTCCAGCCGCACGTGCTGGCATGGGGTAGAAGCGGCCTCGCCGACCTGCGCACTTCCCCAGCTGTGCTGCGGTCTATGTGCTTCCCGGCACTGGGGGTTCACAAGCACCCCAGGATGCCAGGGACAGAAGAGGACACTGAGACTCAGAGCCACGGAGCAGCTTGTCCAAGGCCTGAAGCTCCTGGGTGGTCAGGAGTCAGGCTGTCTTGTAATTGTCCCCTCGACTGCTCTGCATGCTGCGCCACCCTTCTGATAACCCAGTGAGAAGCGGTGGAGAATCACCCTTGGACGTGGCCCTCCCCTAGAGCTCTGAAATGCAGCACTGGGCAGAGCAGTGGTATTCCGCCATGGATTCCTGTGGTGCCAGCAAACTCTCTACATCTTGTCCTGCAGGTGTCTGTTTACATGCTTCCAGGGACGGGGAGCTCACTACTTGATAAAACAATTTGTTCTAGTTGTGGGCACTAGGGACCCTTCCCTCCTTACAGAGCCATCTCTGAACCTAACCCTGTCCCATTTCTAGTAGGCTTACTTCCAGTTTTTTTTTTTTTAAGTTATCTCTGTTCCCAATGTGGGGCTCAAACTCATGACCCTAAGATCAAGAGTAGCATACTCTACCGACTGAGCCAGCCAGGCACCCCCTCATTACTAGTAGGCTTAAATCTCAACAGCAAGCAGCTTAAGGAGTGAGTGCTTTGCTCGGTTTGGAGTCTCCAGGAGACACAGGCAGCCCCATGACATAGACCCCCTCTCCATTTCTCCTCCTGGAGAACCAGGAGAATCAGCCGGGGCTTCCTCGTCTCTTGCTTTGGGGGGGTCTGTGTGTTCTTCCTGATGGGCTAGGCTGAGTGGAAGACAGAGCAGCTGGGTTTCTTCTCTTCTGACTCTAAAGAAAGACCTCACCATGAGCTTTCTCCCGCACTCTTCTCTCCACAAACCTGGCCATCCCAGGGTGAGTAAGAATTTCCTTGGGATGCCTTTAACAGACAGAAAGTGAAGTTTGAAAAGAAAAAGAGAAAGAAAAGGAAGCAAGGAAAGGATGGCCATAGTGTCAGGGTTAACTTGGGTTCTAGCCCAGGCTGTGGCACCGACTGACCATTTGACCTTGGACACCCCTTCCCTCCTCCATTGTCACTACGAGGCAGTTGGGCTTGATGGTTCAGGGCTTTCCATTTCCAAACTTGACCCCAGAGAGCGTCCTTGAATGCTGCTGAATCCGCACGTGACCCCGCAGGACCCCAGTGTGGGGGTGTGGGGTTCACATCCACATCACCCCACCAGGAAGCGCCTCTGGAAGGTGAGAAACTGGACCTCTCATCTTTTCGTGGCTCGCCAGGCCTCCGTCAGCCCTGGACTTCAGAAGAGCTGATGTGGTTCTCAGACTGAAAGGGCTCAGCCTGCACCCCCCACCCCTGTCCCGAATCCATGAGCCCTGGTGTAGCTGCCACCCTTGCTCTGCCCCTTCGTCCCAGTTTTCCAGCTTGCTGCAGCTCTGTGTTCCTTCTCTGTGCTGGGAGATAGGAGAATCGGCTTGGGGTGCTTGGCCTAGCCCTGAAGGCGAGCCTGCCTTTCTCTGGGACTTGGAAGCTGCCGGCCTGGTGGCCCAGGATGGAGACTTCATCTGACCTGCAATCCAGAGTTAGGCCCAGGCTGCAAATGGGCAGAGGCATTCTGGGGAGAGAGTCATTACTGCCGAAAGCCTGCTCGGAACGTGTCTCCTCCAGAGACCTCGCTTCCCAGCCCACCACCTGGCTCTTCTCCTGACCATGCGGCTTGTCCAAAAAGAAGGGGAACAGGGAAATCTAATGTACTGTCTTCAGTTGCCATCACACAGGATACCTGGAGCCTGGAAACGTGATGACATTTGCGAAGACATGTGTCCCTGGCTTTAGGGAATGACATGATAGTGTGCATCGGCAAGGACCGTAGGTGAGGTTTGGTTCAGTAATGGTCATCACGAAATGCGGTGTCATGTTACGGTTCGGAGCACAGACTAGAGCCACATCGCCAGAAGGCTAGCTGGTGAGCTCGGACGGTGACCACATATCTCATCCAACAGTTTCCTTGTCTGTAAAGTGAGAAAGTCGATGGCGCCTGCCATTTGGGGTTGCTCTGCTCTTTCAATGAGCTAGTCTAGGTGTGGGCTCTGGGCGGCGCCTGGCACATAGTAAGGACCCAATTCATGTTAGCTCTTTTTATTTTGATCTGAAGCCTTCGTTGAATATTTTATTAAAAGTTAGTTTTCGGGATGTGCCGTGGGTTCCGGCATCGAAGAGCTATTTATTAAGCATCTTCTGAGTGCAGAACTAGTCCCAGAAGGAGTTTCAAAGCTGAAGTCAGCCACAGTGATGAGCAGTCCAACCCCAGACGTGCGGCACTGTCTGGCCATTGGAACAACCAGAGCATCTGAGGAGACCAGAGGCAGCAGGAGAGATCCCCGAACCCGGAGGCTTCTCAGGGCAACGTGGTGGTTCAGAGTCGGGGTGGTGGCCAGGAGGGGATGGAGGCAGGACGCTGGAGGCAGATGGTGGGTTGTGAGGAGGAGGAGGATCTCCACAAGGATGGTGGAGGGATGGGGGAGCCGCTCTGAACAGGAGGTGGGAGAAGAGCTAAGGAGAGAGGGATTGCTTGAGAGCCCTGAGGGCACCCCGGGGGGACCCCTCCACTCTGTCCAGCTCCTTGTTGGGGGAGGGAGAGGGCTCCGGATGTGCCAGCAGAGGCCCCCCACACAGGCAGGACGGGCGCGGGCCCGCTGCCCCGCACTGGGAGAGCACAGGCCCCTCTGTGTGCCCAGGAGCCCCAGCCGGGCCTCCTCTCCTTGGAGGGCCCCACAAAGACTCGCTTGTTCTGCCCTGACATCAGACCTCGCCCTCAGGACTTCTCTGTTCTTCTGGGGCAAGATCTCACACAGTGATAATGGCCTGAAAGGGAAGACTGGCTCAGGCGTCACCATGCCAACCCGCTCCCCGGCAGAGGGCAGGAAGATGGTGCCCACCACGTGAGCCTGTGCACCTTGCAGGTCCTGCCGGGCACAGAGCCGAGCGCCGGGCGCCTGGTCCCAGCCCCGTGGGAGCTGCTGGTAGTGGTTCTGAGAAATGCCAGCTGCGTGGTCAGGAATGGGCAAAATATCAGAGGGCCAAATTAATGATCGCAGCGTACAATGAGCTGATTGTTTTCTGGTTGGTTTTCTTTCTTTTTTTTTTCTCCTAAGTAAGCAAGTGTTGCATTTAAACACCTGGGGTTTCTATTTTAACAGAGACTTATGTAGAGAGTTTTACCTTCGAAATTTCATAAAATCTTACTGTTTTGGGGCTCCTGGGTGGCTCAGTCAGTTAAGCATCTGACTCTTGATTTTGGCTCAGGTTAGGGTCTCAGGATCCTGGGATCAAGCCCTGCATCGGGCTCCACGCTCAGCGGGGAGTCTGCTTGAGAGTCTCTCTCTCTCCCTCTCCTTCTGCTCCTCCCCTGCTTGTGCTCTCTCTCTCAAATCAATCAATCAATACTTTTTTAAAAAATAAAAAGAAAAGTTTACTCTTTAGAGGAATCTGTGAGATCGGCTGGTCTAGCTTCTGTCTGATCTTTTTTTTTCAAGTGAGTTGACTGAGGCTGGGGGAGTAGGAGGCAGTGTGGACAATGGGAAGAGTAAAGCCTTCCCAGCCTCTCATTCCGGGCTCTCAGATTGGGATCCTGTGTATAAAGCCCTTAGCACAAAACCTGGCCCACAGCGGGGCTCAGAAAAAGCTGTCCCTGAGTATTTTGTGAACTTCCATGTGTGCCAAGTGGGATCAATAAATGAAACACTCATAAAACAAAATACATGTTAATCCAGTACAGGAGAAGCTCCTGATTCCCTTCGTCCTAAAACAGCCACTTACTTTTGAGCTACAGGAAGGAAAGAGGACTTGACATTGGAACTTCCAATCCTTAGCCTAGGGCAGGGCTTCTCAAACATATAGACAAGGCCACAGGCTAGTCTGGGAAGGTAAGCTGGTGTCTCCGCAGTCTCTCCATGGTGCTTCCCACACTCCGCTGGGCACCACAGGACCTGAGATTATTTCATTTAGCTGGGTTCTCAGCTGGTGCAAACCGCACAGCAGCCTCAGACCTCATATTGGAATAAAAGTTTGCCATCTTCAAGTAGGACTAAGATGCAACCTAAACACTACTTGAGCCATCTGTTGAGGCTGCTGGAGAGCAGAGCTTTCAAACGTAGTCATTTGTGGCCACGGCCACCAGCCTGGGAATCCCAGCTGCAGGGTAAAGTTGAAATCAGGATAGTGCGTGGTTGAGTCATCAAGAGCAGGGCTGGCCTTTAACATAAATTTCGAGATAAACTCCGTGAGTTTGTTTGTTTGGTTTAATTGTGGTCTTGGTGGATCAATCCAAACAGGGAAGTCCCATGGTGACTTTGCTGGGTTCTCTGTGTATTGTGGGTTTCCTGCAGGAGCATCCTCTCTCTCAAGAGCAACATTGTACGTCTGTGTAGAAATAGCTTGTCTATAAGCGCTGGGGCGGGGGGTGGGGGTGCAGTCACTAATGGAGGATCTCCCACTATCCTAATTTACACTTTCAGAGTATTTTCCAGGTGGGCCAAAGTAAACTATAGAAACTCATTTTGGTAAGCTTAGGATAGAATTTCAGCCTTCCCCCTCCCCCCCATTTTTTCCTTCTCTTCCACTCCAACTGGAGTCAAGGTGATTCAGTCACAAGCTACGTTTCCCTTGGTGGCAAACGCGACTTAAGAAATTAGTGAGAGCAGCTGGGGAGGATGCTTACTTACCCAAATGGTTGAATCCATTGATTTTTTTCCCCCAATTGCCATGGCTTCACTGTTGGCAGCCTGGTTAAGACCAGTGCTTTTGAAATGACCTTGATCAGGAATTAAGTGAATTATGGTGTTAAGCAAGCATTGGGTACTACAGCTGTGAATCTGAACACTGTTTACTACGAAGAGGAACAATGTTTAGAAAACATCCAGGACTTTGAAATCGATCCTGCTGCTTTGTCCTTTTTACAAACTTCTGCGTTTGTACGAAGGCCCTACCCTGACCTGGTCTGGCAATTTTAACGTGAGGCGATAATGCCTCTTAGTGGAGAGCCTATTTAACTGCAAGCCCTTGTATTTGCCCGAAGAAAAACTGGGTTTTGGCAGCATGACATCACTTTCACAATTCTTAAAACTAAACAAGGTACCTGCTTTTGAAGGTCATGGTGAAAATCAAATGAGGTAATTTGTGGGCAGCGCTTAAAACAGCACAGAGCCCAGGACTGCCAGCGGCTGTGACCGTGGTCATCTGACAACAAGGATGTGGGGAAGCAGGGGATGACTGAAGTCGTCTTTGGAGTCCCCAGGATTTCAGTTTCAGGGCCCTCTGTGTCAGCTGTGATATGTGGTAGGAAAGGTGACGGAAGCTGCACATCCTCACCTGAGACAGGACTCCCTTCCCGCCGGCCCACCTGCCTGCAAGACCCACTTCCGAAAGCGCACCCATGGTTCAGCCTTACATATTCTCACTGTGCAGGAAACTTGATTCAAAACGGCATCCATGGGGCGCCTGGGTGGCCCAGTTGGTTAGTACCTGACTGTTGATTTAGGCTCAGGTCGTGATCTCAGGGTCCTGAGGTCCAGCCCCATGTGAGGCTCCGCCCTCAGCGGGGAGTTTGCTTAAGATTCTCTCCTTCCCCCTCTGCCCCTCCCTCAGCTCTCTCTCTCTCTAAAAATAAATAAATAAAATATTTCAAAAACAAAGAGGCATCCACAAGTGGGAATTCACGGACCTGAGACATGTTATTTTGTCATGCCTGTCCTTGACCTTGGGCTTCTCCCAGCTCGGCCTCTGAAGCTGATTGGTGGGGCCAAAGGCGGGGCCAGTCACAGGCTTCTCTTTGTGAGGAGTTGCTGGCCATCTCCTCCAAGCCGGTGAGGCAGGCTATTCTCAGAGCCTGCTGCCTGTCTTCAGTTCACTTGTGCATCCCTGAGACTGTAGCTGGCCTTTCAGATGACTCAAATTTTCTTTCTTTCAATTTTCAAGCATAGCATGAGATCCCTGTCTGCTTCTCCATATGCCAGAAACTAGTTATATCTTTTTAAAACTAGGTGAAAGGGGGAAAACATTTCCTCCCTCCCTCTTTCCTTTGCTCCTTCCCTCCCTCCCTCCCTCCCTCCCTCCTTCTCTCTTTCTCTTTCTAAGTAAATGGCTGGGACTCAAGAGATCTTAGATGGATACAGATTTTGGCATTCATGCTGTCACTTCTCCACTCATTTTTTTTTCCATTTATTAGCAAACACGTATTCCCTGAGTGGCCTGCTGTGGATTCAAGCGTAAGTCCTAGCTCCTGTCCTGGAGGTTTTCACCTTCTAGGAAGAGAGGCAGACAGGTAAGCAGGAGTGACTGGAATGGTGGTGGTAGGGTGGTATGTGAGGACTCCAAAGGCTCTGGTGAGAGGCAAAGGGCAGGGGACACCGCCCCCCACCCTGGGAATGGGGACAGGCATCAGGACAGGCCCCAGGCCAGTGGAGGATGGGAGTCTGCTGGGCAGAGAACTACCTTGAGAGCAGGTGTAAATGCACATAGGAAAACCAGTCCCACCACTTCATCATAACCAGAAGACTGGGATCTGCCCAGGGACCGCAAAGCTGAGCGTGTGAGAGCTGTCACTCCCAAGAACCTCTCGTCCATCCCCACCAAGAGTGCGTGATCTCAGCAGAGGGACCTGGGGTTGGCTTCCATCCAGCTCCTGGGTCTCCCCAGTAGCCAGATGTCCACTGAGAGGTCTCCCTCCCAACTCCACAGCCTCCTTCTGCATGAGACCTTTCCAGTGTTTTCCAGCCCAGATGAATCACCCCTTCTCTTGTACCCCTTTTCCAGAACACTTTCCCTTCACCCAAACCACGGTCCTTCCTAGAACGCTCCATGCTCTACAGTGGGCTTTGAACATGGCTTCTTGCCCTCACTGGATTGTGCTCTCAGACCACTGCAGGGACCGAGTCTTACTGAGCACGGGTCTCTAAAATGAGCGAATGTTCACGTACTTATTCCTTAGACCATTCATCAACTTTCCAAACTCTATTGAGGACTCTGCTAGGTATTGAGGATCTTAGGGTCGTCGGAAGGAAGAGGTTATTTAAACTTGGGAGCAAGTGGCCAGGGTGAGGAGAGGTGTTGGAATTCTTTGGTGGTGGGCCATCAGCTAAATTATATTGAATATAAATTGATAGCCTGGCACAGCTAGTAGAGTTTTGCCAACTAAACAAAATCTTTGGTTATAGTGGTACTTTCTAGAAATTCTGAAAAAGCTTATTACTTATTCCAGTGAAATGCTGCCATTTCATGGGCAATATAACTAGACTCCCAGAGCCTTGGGATCTGTATTAACATCATCGCTTTGTCACCTCATGGATTTTTTTTAAAATTTGAAATTTGAAAGCCGAAGGACAGAGCTTTGGTGTTTGCAAATTATCCCCAACCTAGCGCCTTCATGTTACAATTGTACTATTATTATAATTGCAATGAGAGCTGATTTGGGCTTCTAGGGCTGGGACATGGCAGGTCCTCAATTGCTTCTCAAGTTCCAAAGGAAAGGGGTCTAAATGAGAGAATGTCATATTAGACCTTTGGAGACACAGGAGAGATGAAACCAGGCTGTCCGAGCATTGCTTCGTAGAGCTACTTTGGAGCCACTTTGTTGAATATATGAAAATCGTTTGTAGTTTGCACGCCTATGCGTTTCATGACATTTGCTGCCTCAAGCATACGCAAGGGCTTGAGAACAGCATTCCACCAGATTCCAGAATTACTACTGTTTTTCACAGACTAACGCTCTAGCACTCCATGATGGCAGCAGTGGCCAATTTGGATACAGCATGGAACATTTGAAAGTGCTGGGGGTCTATCATCACTGTCCTTGCCAAATAACTTGAAATCCAAATGGCTTCAAGGAGCAAGACCAGGGCAGCTTTTGCAGAAAGTGTTGTTGGTGTGGAATGCTGTGACTTACATGGAAGGTCCATCCCTGTTGTAATGAACTTAGCTCACGATTTGGCATTAGGTTGCCTGGATGCATATTTGGAAATTGTTGCACATTTTTACTGTATAAAACTCTAGGACTCTGGGACAGGGAGGAGTTCCCAGCTCATTGAGCCAGTCCTGGTGGGCAACAGGGGATAAGGATGAGGCTCAGAGCCGGGAAATGACTTTCCGCAAGGTTCTGCAGCAAATGAATGGCTAAAATGAGATTAGGACGCAGAGGCCATGGCTCTCTGTGCACTTAGTGGCATTACAGAGGCATCATGGTCAATGTTATGTCCTGTGTCCATTTGGCCTTGGGTGACACGATAGCCATCTGACCTACCCAAGGTGCCAAGCTGCATTTCTGCC
Organism: Leptonychotes weddellii; assembly: GCF_054177405.1. Classification (NCBI taxonomy): domain Eukaryota; kingdom Metazoa; phylum Chordata; class Mammalia; order Carnivora; family Phocidae; genus Leptonychotes; species Leptonychotes weddellii. The sequence continues at coordinate 112,189,660 of NC_138378.1, forward strand.
CAGGAATGTCCCTGCTCCCGCTCTCTGGTTGCAAAGTTCCTACATAATCAGTCCTCAGCTGATTCTTCTGACCTTCTCTTCCTCCCTCCCTTCCCCTGCCCTCCCCTCCAAAATACACTTTCTCTTTTACAGTTTCATACTGTTCCTCGTTTGGACCATGCTCACTGGACAGCATTTCCCCATCCCCTGCAGTGGCTACTTCTCCCTCATTCTTATGCAAATGGCCGTGTCTGACCAAAATATCTGATGACCTGAGAGCGTCTCCTCCCATGGGATATGGAGGAAAAAACTTAGGTTTTGTTAACAGAGAGCTCCATGGGGTCATGGGAGTTCTGTTCATGAATGAATGACTACATTCATTCCAAATGAACATATGTGAACATATGTGTGGCGTTCCTACTATGTGTCAGGCCTTAGTCTAGGAGTTGAAGGTACATATGTCAGAGATTAAAAAGAAAAATAAAGGAAGTGACTGGGGGTGGGGTGAGGTGAGGAGAAGTGAAATCCTATTTTGGACTGGGTGGTTAGGTTGGGCTCCCCTGAAAAATAAACCCTGAACAGAGGCCTAAAGAAAAAAACATGCAGATATATTGGGGGAAAACATTCTAGGTAGAAGGACTAGCACGTGCAAAGGTCCTGCGGCAGAAAGATACGTGGTAAGTTCAGAAAAAGAAAAGGTGAGGAGGCAGAGGGGGCTGAAGCAGAGTGAAGGAGGGGAAGTTGCAGGAGATGAACCACTTTGTGGTACCGTCACAGAGGGACTTGTTGACTTTGATAGGGATCTTGTGCCTTACTCTGAGTAAAATAGGACACTGCTAAAAGGATTTAAGCAGAAGGGTGACAGCTGGGAAATCTGTTTAAGGGGCGACTGCGATACTCTGGGCAAGAGGTGATGGCTTGTGGCTTGGTCTAGGGCACTGGTGATGAAGGGTGTGAGAAGCAATTGGATTCAAGATACATCTTAAAAGTATAGCTGATGGGATTTGTTAGCTTGGTTGTGGGGTATAAGAGAAAGAGAGAGGTCTAGGATAACACCAGCTTTTTCGGACTGAGCATCTGGACACATGGAATTGCCATTGGCTGAGTTGGGGAAGACTGGAACAGGGCAGTTTTAATGTTGGGTATGTTAAGTTTCAGCTGTTTATCACAGTCAAGTAGTCAGTTGGATATACGAGTCGGGAGTTCAAGCGAGGGGGGTCAAGGCAACAGGGAAGAATTTGGAAGTCATCAGCATCCATCTCTAAGATGATATTGAAAGCCCTCCCAGATATCAATAACTGTAGGAAGGAGGAGCTCTTCGTCATGGCCGGGAGGACAGAACTCAGACCGGTGGTTGGAACAATAAAAATAACAAGAGTAATAGTGAGTTATGGCAACTACCATTTATGCATCTGGCTGCTTACCTCTGTTGTCTCATTATTTCCAAAAACCACCCTTGAAGAGGTTGAAATAATCTGTGTTTTACTCATATTGAGACTCTGACTCAAGGAGGTGAAGTAAATGTTGTTAAATAACATTTATTAAGACCACCCAGCTCATAAGCTGGCTGAGCTGGGATTCAACCCAAGTCCATGTTGCTGTTGCTATGCTGAGCATCAATCAGGAAGCAGATCACAGCTCAGTTTAAGGAGTTCAAGGGCATGGTCTTTCTCTCATCCTTGCCAAACACCTTTCAGCTGAGAATTTCTACCAGCTCAGCCCCCCCCTTCAAGTTAAGCCTGGCCTGAAGATCGGGCACTTCAGGTGCAGGATGAAATAAAGCCCGAGGGGACACAGAGTGCTGCCCATGCAAACAGGGCACACTATGTAAAGCAAGGGGGGACAATTTGAAAAAAAGCATTAGTGATGAGATACAAGACAGAGTCACGCCTCTGCTCTAAACGCCGGCTACCGTTTAAAGCAAAGACATTACCAGGAGGCGCTTGTTGATTTCCTAGTGCCAGAGGTCAGAGGACAATGCCCACCCTCCCCGAGGCAGGTGTGCATGGCACACTGGCCCTCTGCAGGCTCTCCGCTCTGCTGTCCTCTGTGTCAGGCCAGGCCGCGGGCAAATGAGTGCGGTGGACTCCATCTAGGAGAGTAAGATCTGACTTGTCCAAGGTCTGCAGCTAGTACATGGTACCTTAGAGATCTGAACTAGGCTTTCCAGACCCCCGAGCTCCTGCCTGTCGCACCGCACTGCTTCAGAAGGGAAAGGAGAGAAGGGGCTGGAGGAACCTTGAGAGCGCCTCGTGTCCTCCATCATCCAAGTATCCCCGGCATGCAGTTCCGGGGATGGCCAGCAGAGGGGACCACGCACCCGGGTTTCTCCAGCCCGCTGCCTGAAGCCATGTTGAATGAGCAAATGTCTGCAGCAGACTATGAGATCTAAATGTCTCCTTGGCAGGAAATCCTCGAGGAGCACTGCGGGGTTGTGCAAACAGCCTTACAATGTCCGCTTGTGTGTGTGCACTCGGCTTCGCCTGCGTCGCCCACAATGCTCTGTTTTTTTTGGATAATGGGGCTCTGTGGACCCATACGCCTTGTCATGCAAAGGGAGGGACCTGTATTTGTCATAAATGGGCTCTTGTATGATTAATAGCTGGGCGAAGGAGCACGCAGCAGCCGTTCAGCACCCAGCTTCACGTCCTCACTGAGGCGGTGGTCTGAGTCGGCTTTCTTCCCTTGCTCCAAAGCAGCAGTGCAGTATTTATTGCTAAAAGGGAAATGACTTGTTTACGTGATGGCTGCAGTTTGGGCTACGCACGACAGGAGGTGCAGAAAACTGGCATTTGTTCACAGGGGCTGACTGCACGCCAGCTGCTTAATCGGCATTATCTTTATTTCCTCAATAGCAACACTGCAAAGGAAGTATTCTAATTTGCATTTTACAGATGAGGAAAACTCTGATTCCGAAGAGTAGCAGGACTTGCCCAAGGTGTCCAGAGCACATGGTATTCCCATTAAATGACTCTCTTTCCTTTTCAGTGTGGTCCATGGTCCACACACTTGAAGATGCCTTCCTCGTCCTGTCTGGCTGCCCATACACTGAAATCGGTGATTTTAAAACAAATGAGGAATTTCCATCCCCGGGCTTTGGTGTGTTTATAGTACCTCCTGGAATTATATGCAAAAAAAAAAAAAATGTGGGTCTGTGTGGGTGTGTGCATTTTTCTGAGAAGGCTGATTTACATCAGATTCTCGAAGTCATCTGCGATCATATTTCTATTTGGGGACATGCTTCTTTTTCTCTGACCTCTTCCTCTTACCGGTGACTGTTTTCTCTATTGAATGTATTCAAAGCTGACATCTCACTGTTGTAGCTATGCGGAGACGACTCTTGTCACACTTCCAAGCAGACAGAAGTGAGGAGGGCTGTGTGCTGTGCTGGACCTGGGCTTGGTGCTCGGTGGGGCGGAGAAGGGAGGATGGAGTGAAATGGGTAACATTCTGAAAATGAAGAAGACATAGCCCTTGAAAGAATTCACAGCAAGGAGGGTTGTTTACTCAGCCCGGGAGTCAGGTAGGAGGTTTCTGAGAGGAAATGCTATTTGATTTGGGTCTTGAAAGATAGACAGAACATCGGCAGGCAGAGGAGAGGGGAAGGGCATTCCAGGCAAAGGGAATAACATAAGCAAAGGGGGGGGGCAGGCAAGAAGGAGGCCAGAGCTGTTGGCACTGTCCATATTCTGGTGTGACCAAAGTACATAGTGTTCGAAGGAGCTGAAACTTGAAAGGGACCTCTGGGTCAGATTTTATGGTCCTGAATACCATGTAAAAAAAAAATTGTACTTATCTTAATTTGACAGCCAGCTTGGAAAACATTTATGCTAAAATACGCCCTCCTTCCCCAGCTAACCCCACGTCCCACTCAGCCATGGAGTCTGCCTCGGGAAGCAGCTCCTTGCACAAGAGCCACATATCCCAGTGCTCAGCCAACCCGCCCCACCCACCTCTCCCGTCCCAGCCCAGGTTGATGGCCTCGATCACTTGCTTGGGGTTCAAGCCAGGGATTTTATTTGAAAATGTTAGTTTGGTCTTCCATGAACAATACTTTGAAATCAAGCTGATGGCTGTCTTCAGAAACTGGAAACAAAAGCAGAACCACTCCTACCTCTGAGATTTCAAGGGAGGTTTTCAGGCCCTTATATGCCCTTCATGCTTGAGATATAATGGACCATGCCAATCTCCGTTGGCTTCAAATTCTTCAAGTTTTTAGTATGTGAAATGGCTTTTGTTGGTCTTTTTGGCACTTACATAATTTTTGACATCTCCCCCCAAATAAATTTGACCTGGGAAGTAATATCCCGAATGCTTTGACATGTCAATTCCAAGTCTCCTTGGGTATACAGGTGGGCCCCAGTTTAAGAAAACTCAGCATCTGAAAACCTAGACTTGCAAATCAAGTCAACCCACGGCACTGGGGTGGGTGGGATTCTCCAGGGGGCTTTCACTTCCCAGAAGGATTTCTTCCAATAGCACCTCCCTGTGCATCAACCTGCTAGGTCATATTTTACCACCTGACAGTGAACTATGGAGGCAAAGAAACTTCAAGCACAAATGTGTGATGCAGCTGCCCATGGAATGAAAACCAGGCAGAGACGAGGGGAAATCTTTTTTTTTTTAATGTTATATTGTAATATAACAGAAATGGAAGAGATTTAATCCTCCAGCAATCGTTTTGCACGTGACGTTTCCTGTGACATGCTCCGGAGACTAGTACGTGATCTGAGGTGCTTGGAGTATCTGGTGTTGCATTAGTGGGGGTGGGAGGGTTGGGGAGAGTGACTCAGGTGATAAGGAGATACTGCGGCGAAGGGGAGGCACGGAGAAGGGTGGGTCTCGGGGAGATGAGAAAGTTAAGTGGATAGTTTGGGGAAGAAAATGGATCTGTGGAGTATAGTAGGTGCAGAAATCTCAGATGACACTTGGGTTTCTGGCTCATACAATTAGTTGAATGATGATGCTTTTCACTGAACAATGGAGGGGAGGGATATTTGCAGAGGATATTAAAACCCAAACCCAAATCGCTGTGCTTTCAGGAAATTCACTTAGGTTTGCAGGCCTGGAGTTGAGGAGGAAGGTCCAGTTTGGGGCTAGGGATTGAGAAGTCTTCAGCATATGGGCAAAAATTGGGAGTCGGAGGGTGTCACCTGAGAGGGCGGGAAAGGTATGAAGAGAGACAACTGGAGACCGACATTTAAAGGTTCGATGGAGGGAAGTGGAAACTTGAGAAGGAACACTCAGGGAGAGGAGGGAGGAGCAGAGATCAGGGAGCAGAGTCAGGGAGGCGGGTTTGACACAGAGCACATGCGCCAGGACTCAGCTCCTCCCTCAGAGGAGGGGGGGGCCGTGTGCTTGTTGAGCTACTTACCTGAGAAGGAATTCTGGAAAAAGGAGATTTGTAATCCAAGAGAATGGACAGTGTTTAATCTAAATCACTGATGGTCTGGACAGCCCAAATTTTAAGTAACTTCTTGGTGTTTCCTTTCAGTTTCTAGACTGAACTGAGGGCATCCCAGAAAAGTCGAGGAACTACCCCCACGAAAGGCTTTTCCAAGACTAACGCTTAGGTCCCCAGGCTGCTGGCTCTGCAAGGGGTCACTTCCCCTTTGAAATTAAGCAGAACTGGCCTGGGTGGGCTGAGACCGTCAGCCCTCCTCCTCGGTCAGGGGCAGACTGATCAACCTGTTTGCTCACAACCATGTTCTTGATTTCACAAGTGAAAGGGAACAAATTCACTAATGACTTCCCAGTGGCGGGCTGGTCCAGAGCAAAGCCCCAGCTTGATTGTTTCCATATTCACGAACATTTGAAACTGGGGGTGGGGGGGCATGTTGACTTCCGTTCCCTAAAAAAGAATCGGATTTTGCCCTCGTTTCTTGGAGGCTTTTTGCTGCTTTAATATTGATGTTTATGGGGAAATTAGCTATGATGAGGTAATAGTCTATTTTAGAAAACTGAACTCAGATACTGAAAGGGCTCTTTTAAACCTGCATTTAATCGTTGCGTTCCATAATGGTCTCTTGGTTTTTTGTTGTTTTGTTGTTGTTCTTGTTGTTGTTGTTTTGAGAATTCCCACGGATTGTCTTACGACTGGACTCTAGTAGTTTGTATTCCACGGGAACCGCCAAGCCCTTTTGAGGGACATCGTGGTATTAATGATCGATGAGAATATTCAAGGCATTTTCCCAGTCGAATGCCTTCACTTGTAGTGCTGAAACGTTTTGAAAACACATTTTAGCCATTAACTCATTTTTATTGTCAGATGAAAGTGCTTTAACAGACTCACTCTACTTCAGTTTTCCTCCTTCATCTCAGAATGAAATCATCTGTTGGATTCTTAGCAACCCGTTCTGCAACACAACGGAGAACCTTACGGCTTCGTTACCGAAGTGGCAGATGGGGAAGGGCATTCCAGCCCAGCCCAGCTATCTAAAATCGCTAACCTGGCTTAGCAGATTCCGGCTCCTGGAATGTATAAGCTGAGCTACTTCATTCCGTTGGTGCATTTTGTCCCCCCGCCCCAAGCAAAACAGGTGCTTATTTTGTTTAGGCAAGGCACCTTTATTTCAGTTGAGAGGTATTTTTTTTAAAGCCACCTATTTTGTATCTAATGAATTACAGGCTGATGGTTAACTGGTTTTGCTTTTAATTCAAAGCAGTCAGGTCGTGTAAATGGTGTACCGGGGGGTTCTGTGGTGACCACAGAAAGTGTCTGGGAGCCCTGTGAATAGCAGACTATCACAGACAGACTATCTTTCCTCCTGGGACATCTCCGTGAAAGCTGCTGATGGTTCATGGGCGGCAAGCCAGAGGGGTTGTTTTGCTTTGCAGGGCAGTGTGGGGAGCCCACAAGCCTCTGGTGTCATGGGCAGCCCCTGCCATTCTGGTCCTTGTCATGATTTCTCCAGCTTTGAACCTTGTTGATCAGGTTGAAAGGTAGATTATCTTACTAGCCCTCCTAAATTCACAGACAGCCCCTAAAGCCGGAGCTGGTCTGCTCTTCTCTATTCTGCTGGGGGACATCTCGGGGCGCTGTTGTAGTTAGTAGGTCAGACTCCAGATAAAACTACGTAAGGCCCATAGCAGGATCCAGCTGGAGGCCCTGGCCTGAGAGCCGAGACCAGGCTCCCCTTGGAGCTCTGCTCCCGAGTCCAGGCAAGTAACTGACCAGGTTAGCAGTTCTGAGATTTTTTTAATTTCAATAAACCAGTAAAATTTCAAAACAAACTTTGGGGATTTAGGATGCAACTGTCACCTTTGCTTTGTAGAATAAATAAAAAACGCTGCTGCATAAACATGTTTGAATAGCTTTAGCTTTCTGCAAGCCTCATGACATAGCCTTTATTTTTCATGTTTTGCCCTAGACTAATGATGCTTTGGAACCACAGGGCAGAGCAGTTAAGGATTGCTTATTTTTTTTAGTGTTAACTGTGTGCTAGGCCCTGTGCTAAGTGCTGGGCGTACAGTAAGGTATAAAAACAGCCCTGCCCAAGAAGACCGGACCTTGAGAGAGCTAAGGGAGAAAGCGTGTAATCACTCGCGGTCCAGGCTGATAGGCACCATGACATAGTCAACACAGCATGTTGGATGAACGGAGAGAGGTAGAGCTCACTCGAGGGACGGGATTTTGTTTTACCTGAGGTGGGGTCAAAGAGTAGGGAGGAGTCAGGCGGCTCCTTCTGAAGGCCCTGGTTTCCAAACTCATACTTCAAAGGGAATTCCAGGGAGGCACTTGCCAAAACTAGTGCTTAGAGGTCACATGGAATTGGATTCCAGACCCTGCTCTGCCACCTGTGGGCTTGAGAAGGTTTCTAAATCTTGAAGATTATTTCTTTATCTCTAAAACTGAGATAATAACTGTTCCTACCTCATATGGTTGTTGTAAAAATTAAAATATGCTAATAAACGAGAAGCTCTCATCACTGTGGCCTGCAAAGCATTAAAAAATGTTAGTTGTTATAATAATTGGAAGCAGAAGGAGAAGCATGTGCAAGGGCCCTGAGGCAATAAAGCGCAGGGCTCCTTTAGAGAAACCAGGGTGTGGGGGGAATGTAGGGTCCCTGGATAGGGAGGAAGACAGGGGACAGAGGAGATGAGCAGAGGCCAGAGGTCAGGTTCTGTGCTCAGTGCATGTATCTGAATGCATTCTATCCTGCAGGCACTGGGAAGCAGTGGAAGCCTATTAAGCAAGGAAGTAACATAATCAGATTTGTGCTTAGAGAGAGGGTGCTGTCAGTCGTATGGAGATGAATGGCAGGGTAACAAGACGAGTCAGGAAGATCGGTCTGGAGGTATTTGCTGGATGCAGGCAAGTTCTGCTGAGTGTGTCAGAATTAGGATAATCAAGGGAGGGGCAGAGAGAAGTGTGCACAATTGTATGAACCATCCACGGGGATGTCCCTGTTAGGTTGCCGATTAGCACATTCTGGTGAGATCTTACGGACTTGGAGCAGAAACCCTCCAGTGGCAACAACACACTGCACTGTACTTTTTATGTCTTAAAGAATGGATTGGATGTCCCATTTACTTTTTGTGTTGGTGGATGGAGCATGAGATCGAGAGGCAGGCTATCTCCATTCTGGTCCCTTCTTTGGCCCTAATGTGTTTTGGGTCCTTGAGCAAGTGCTTTTTTGTAAAATAGAAGCTATAAAAAGATGATCCCAGTTCTAATATAGGATATATTGTGATGACATTTGGGACTCTGGATCAGGAAGTCCAGAATCCATCTGGAAGACTTAGGGAAAGACACTACACCTGACCTGTGAGTTCTGGTCTGTAAAATGGGTCCAATAATACCTTTTCTACATTTGACACATGCTGATGTTGAGGGTGAATGTGGCCAGACGCCTTTCTGACAAAGGTGTGATATTATATGAATATATGTCATTGTTGTGTTTGTGCTTGGTCTGTAGCTTGTCTGCTGTGCCGCAGAAGAATGTTAGGATCAACCAGGACTTCTTATGTCGCAAAATATTGATTTCTTTTAAAAAAAAGATTTTATTTATTTATTTGATAAATAAATAAAAGAGAGAGAGAGCAGCAGCAGCAGAGGGAGAGGGAGAAGCAGGCTCCTCGCTGAGCAGTGAGTCTGATGTGGGGCTCAATCCCAGGACCCTGAGATCATGACCCGAGCCCAAGGCAGATGCTTAACCTACTGAGCCACCAGGTGCCACCAGTCACCCACGAAGTCTTTGATTTCTTAAAATCTTTGCACCAGGGGCAGGGATGTTAAGTATTTTAGATTCTGGAAGGTATTGGCTCATTCCAAGTGCTAACAAAACCCATCCCTTCTGATAGAGGCATTGGGCATTTGTCATCTTAGACCTTAAGGAAAAAAATATTAGAAGGTAAAACCCTGCAGGGCTACTGTTTTATCTATTTTTTTCCTCACCTTCTGTTCTTATTGATGAAGGTGATCTTGGCTTTGGAATTCTCCTTTCAAATAGTCTTAGCTACTAAAGAAATCTTCTGAGGGCCTATTCTCTAATCAAGAAAATTGGCGTTGGAATTCTGGTGGATGCAGGAAAAGGTCAGCATTCACAATAATGTCTGCACCCTGGGCCTGAGTCCTTTGTTATGTCTTACTTACAGTAAACGGATTAATTTCCTCACAAACTGTGACCACATTTTTTAAAAGCAAGCTCAGATTGGTTTTATTTGGTTTTACACTCTGGGAATACAGCTAATGCTATTATTCAATTTTTCCTTCCAAACAAAAACAGAGTTCCAAATTATACACACACACACACACACATACACACACGTGTATGTGTGTGTATGTGTGTGTGTGTGTCCTTTAATTTTCTCCTCTCTTTTGGAACTGGAAATGTTAGCAGAGAAATATTTTTTAAGAGTCTTTGTTTTCTACTGAGGAAGCTTAGAGCTAACTCCCATGGAAATTATTTTGCGCCCAGAGCCAAGAAAGTAGTCATAGAAAATACCACATGCACATCCCAAATTGTCGCCCATGGGAGATGAGGGCCTCCCTTGGCAGGGACATGTGGGCCTGTCTCTACAGTCATTGTTAACACTCCTACAGTGACTAGAGAAACGCCTTCATTCTAGACTACTTGGGGAAAAAATGCGAAAGGACCCATTTCAAAATTACATAGCAGTAAAAGAACCTTGAGGAATAAGCCCTCTGTATTTGGAAGACTTGATGAGTCACCCAGCTTGTGCCTTTTGCTCTCCTCTCATCCCTAAATCCCACCCCCTCCACCCTCCAGCTGGGGGGCTTCTCTTGGCCAGTCCAGATCCATAGGGTGCTTCATGCTCTCAGGACAGCTCATTTCTATTAAGCCAGCTTTTCTGGGACACTCCACCTGCCATGGTTTTCACGTCCCTCCCTATCTATGGCATTGAGCAGTGCTCATGTGAAACAGGCCACTTTGGAATGGAACAGAAACTGTGGACCCTCTTCCAAGAAGAGAGAGTGCATCCGTGTGATAGCAGGTTAGCCTGCATGCAGTTTCCACAGCTCATGGACTCCCAAAGTCCCCAGACAGAGGCCACCTAAGGGTCTGGAGCTCCAGGTCTCCTCCTGTGGGGAAGAGAGCATAGACTTCGGGGTCCCAGACTCTCAAAGTCAAAGATGATTTTATCTTTTATTCTCCTGCAGGGCTCAGAAAGATGCTTTCACCACCTGAACCTCTTTTTCTTCCAATAAACATGAAGATAATTATAGTGAACTCAAGGGTTGCTATGAGTTTTGAGTGAACTAAAATGTGTGAAAGCTCAAGCATAGCACCACGCACACAGTAGGCACTCAATAAACTGTGGATGTTCTTGTCCCTCTCATGTATAGTAGTAATATAATAATAAGCTATAGGGGCGCCTGGGTGGCTCAGTCATTAAGCGTCTACCTTCGGCTCAGGTCATGATCTTGGGGTCCTGGGATCGAGCCCCGCATCGGGCTCCCTGCTGGCAGGAAGCCTGCTTCTCGGTCTCCCACCCCCCCCCGCTTGTGTTCCCTCTCTTGCTGTCTCTCTCTCTGTCAAATAAATAAAATCTTTAAAAATAATAATAATAAGCTATAATTCTTCTGATTGGTTATTAATATGTACCAAGTACATACTGTTATTTTTACATTCAGTTAACATTTTTGAGCACTTACCATTTATCAGAAATGTGTTATATGCTTCCTGGGTGGATCACATTCTTAAGCCTGTTGCTATCTCCCTAAATAGAATATGCATCCCCTGAGTGCTGAGACCATGCCTTCTGTCATTGCATACCCCACCCCCATGTGCCTTGTATAGTCAGGGTGTTCAATGAGTAATTGACTAAATCCCTCCAGTAGTTATTACAGGTGTCTTTTTTTTTTATTTTAAAAACAAAGTTGGGGGGGGAGGAAGGGGAGAAAGTTTCCACCAAACTGCTATCAGATTCCCTTGTCTTGGGATAGGAGTTTCCTTTTTCCTTTTATTTAGATAGGTCACTGTCATCAAGAGAATCAGTGTTGAGGAAGGCCAACACTGGAAGGAACCAAGTCTCCTGGGACTGAGTGGGCAATAATCCTAACTTCCTCTTCTTTAGATTGCTGGCAAATCTATACGTTACCCCTTTGTCTTTTGGCACTTCATTCTTTTTCTTTTTCTTTTTTTTTTAAGTTATGTTGACATTTTTTTTTACCTTTTTATTTATTTATTTATTTTTATTATTATATTATGTTAATCACCATACATTACATCATTAGTTTTTGATGTAGTGTTCCATGATTCATTATTTGTGTATAACACCCAGTGCTCCATGCAGAATGTGCCCTCTTTAATACCCATCACCAGGCTAACCCATCCTCACTTCATTCTTTTTCAATGGAGATGTTTCATGAGTCACTTTGGCAGGGTTTTCTTCATTAGATATTTATGTTTTTCTTGGACTTTATGCTATATTTATTAAATCGGACACAATCATAGACACGATCATTTGGTTAAAATTTGCAGTTTTCAATGATTTTTCTAACATTTACTAAAAGAGTGACCTAGTTGTTCCTATTTTCAGAAGCATTTGTATATGCTTGGAATTTTTGTGTTGGAAATGGCTAATAATGTATACAGGTTTATCTGAAGACCCCAACCTCTAATTATTACAAACTTGCATAAATATTGTTTTTCTGAAAATTTTGGTTTTTTATAAGGATTTATATTTTTTCAATCAGCTTCTATATTTAATTTTAATAATCCTAAATTTTCTGATCCTTAGAAAATGTATCTTTCTCCTAGGTATATTTTGAAGATAAAATAAGAAAAATATATCTAAAATACAGTATTTGGCACATAGAAAAATATCTTGCGGTGTTAACTATTAATGCCTTTAAATATTGACCTAGTGATAGTGAAAGTGATTTGCATAAAGAAACATGGATCTCACGAGACCAAGCATGAAAGATGAAGAGAAATGGAATTTATGTAAGTCAGGGGATATTATACTTCTTTGATTCTCTGAATATCTTAAACCATAAAATGACTTGTAATGTTGAATAATTGTAGCTGATATTTGCATGGCATTTTACAGTATACACAATCTTTTCACGCCCATTTCATTTAGTCCTTGCAAGAACATCATGCAGAAGATATTATTATATGACCATTATGTAAGATGAGGAACCCAGGACTCACAGCTGAAATGAATTGCTCTAGAATAATAGGAGAATTAGATGGTGCTTTATATTTGTGCAGCTCTTTCAAATTTTCCTGGGTGATCTCCTTCATCTACTACTTACGGTGTACATCTTTTGAGAACACCAGTTGGCCATATTGTTATTTTGAGCTACTCTGTGCTTCAAATCCTGAAGACTATGTCTTAATCTTTTTCCGTGAATCCTAGCTTACAATGCCACGGGAAAACAGGTCCAGCCAATAGCTAAGGCCAACATGCCAAGAACCCAGTAGACCTTTGCTTTGGTAGAGAAGGGGTAGTCCTGGAAAATCCAGCCGTGGAAGAAGACTGGTGCCTCTAAGAGCAAAGGGCCATCCAGAGTGGTAATTGATGAGAGCCACCTTCCAATGCTATCCTCTAAAAGCAAGAGACCTCCCAAGTGAAAGAGTCAGAGAGTGTATTTGCAGGGCCCACCCCTTAATAAGGTCTTACCCAACTTGATACACCTTTCCTTTCTCTTCATCCGATAGCCAAGACCTTGTTCTCTTCCCTTGCTGCACCTCTACCAGACTCTCCTCGCAGAAATGAATTCAGATCTCACAACACTCAGGTGCACACTGTAGCTATAGCAAGTCCCAGGAAGGCTTCACTTCAAGATGATCTCTGAAGATGTCAAAGGAGTTGTGTGTGTGTGTGTGTGTGTGTGTGTGTGTGTGTGTTTAAAGTAAGCCTACACCTCACAATATAGACAACATACCCTTTGAGTAATAAACATGCTCTATACATTATTACTTGACCTCTTTTATGCCTGGAATCCCTCTTACCATACTCTTTTGTGACTTCTATTTCTAGTATTTTAGTACTTTAGCATCTACATTTTTGGCTATACTTCTCTCCTTCAAAATGGTTCTCCTCCCCCTGTTGCATTACCGGGGAGAATTTTCCTGTCCCTGGAACTTATATAAACAACTTCTTTCCTTATAGAAACTGCCAAGAATCATCATCAGAATCACCATCATTTTAAGGGACTCAGGTTAAGGTCCTCCTAGGAGATGCAGAGCTCCTGCTGAGTTTCTGTATTTGTTCTGATAGAAGTTCCCACACCATAGGGGAGAATGGCAGGTAGTTGGCATCCCTTGGGACAGACCCAAATACAACGTGGAAACCAGAATTCCCGCTTTCTCAAGCACAGCCCCGGACTGCCTGCCAAGCTGTTCTGCCACTCATTCAGCTGCGAAACCACTTCTGTGCCCGTGGGAGCTGGGAGCCTTGGCTCCTCCTCAGATATGAATGACTTCCTCTGTCTACTCTTAGCCAGAGGAGATTTCTCTTTGTCTCAGCTGCCTCTTAGCTATGATCAATTTTTCCTTTTTCTTTTTAATCCAAAAAAACAAAAAAACCTCTACTTCTTCATCATAACCCACTTTTTATTTTCTGGACACCAAATCTTGAAAGAGACCATTTTTTCTCCTTTGCTTTGGCCGGCAAAAGCTTAGGTCAAAATTGAACACTCATCTGCAGTAAACGTGAAGACCTTGAGGCCCAGATGTCCTATAATTCACGTGTTCCTTGCCTCTCTATCTTCATCTTCCTGTTCTACTTTTTTTTTCTCTTCTCCCCGCTTTTGCTATGTAAGTATTTGCATTCTCTAATAGTGTATAATAACTTATCTTACGTTCTTTTATTGAACAAGATAAAATATTTTTTAAAAATCTTCATATGAATGAATTAAACCATCTCACTCGTAATGTGCTGCATAGAGATGTATTTTCTATGCAGTGAGGAGTTATTTGCAAAGACTGCAGAGTCACTGCCAGGAGGATATGGCTGGGGCGGTGGTGGAAACCCCACAGATGAAGGTCCCTTCCAAGTGGACTCTGGGGTCTCTTCTCAGTGACCGTCTATGTGATGTTAACTCACTTTGAAGACCTGAAATCAGAATACACTTCCATGAATTCTTGGTGACCTTGAAGAGGAGCAAGAAGTATCAAATCTTTCTGTACTTATTCAAAGAGTGTATATGGAAATGCAGGTTCCACGGGATTGGACTTCACCCCTAATACTACATAATGTCCCAAAGTCATCATTCCAGACAGTTCCTTTTGGGTATATGAAACATCTAGAATACTGGGAGTTCCTTAATTGACCGCAGTTGATGTTAGAATCATGTTGCAATGTTTGACCATATCAGCCAGCCAGCTGAAATGACCTTTTGAACAGATAGAATTCTGTAGCTGGCTGATATTTGAGTGTGTCTATTACTAATTTTAAAGGCTTGACATACTTTCTGCCCAGGTAGTCTGACAGTAAAATCACGTACAAGACAAAGTTTTAGGAAGGAGCTAAATCCATTCACGTCTCTTGTGACACATTAATAGCACAAAACAAGGAAAATCAAGAATATTTAACTTCCATTAAGGCATTTTATGTGAAAGTTGGGACTGCTACTAAACAGTAGAATCATCTTCCTACCAGAAATGTCTCTGGGTCTGAATTGGAATTGTTCATTAAGCTGGATACAGATTCTTTCCAAGAGACCCAGGAGGGTTTGTGAATATTGCCCAGTGGCAGGGATGGACTACACCAGTTCTAAGCTTTAATTTGGCAAAGCTCAAAAATATCTTAAATAGAAATGTGCATAAAGGCACAGGAAGAAGAGAAAAATGACAGAAAGAATAGGGAAGATTCTTTTGGAAGAGAGAAGCATGCTGTTTGCTGCCCAGTGCACGTGTGCGGGTGTGTATCTGTGTACACACCACACACACACACACACACACACGTACGCACATGCCCAGATACATGTCTCAAGATGGCAGAAGTCTAAGATGTATCTTGTCCAACCTTCTGCCCAACACATAATTCATTTCTATAATATTTTTACAGGCTGATAGAGAACATTTCTACTTCAACACTGCCAGTTACAGGAAGCTCACTATTTCACAAAGCAAATCCCTCAATATTCAGACAACTGGAATGGTTAAATTTTTTCTTTCATGACATTGAATGAAGATCTTCTTCAGTTATTTCTTCAGTGACCCCAGCTCTCTTCCCTAGAGCTGCATACAACCTATTAACCCATCTTTCATAGGATAATCCTAAATAAGTATTTGAAGGCTGTTATAATCATGATAATGATGATGGTGGTAATTGTCATCATCATTATCCATACCAGTAGTACATAACATTTCTTGAGTACTTCCTGTAAGTGATATGCAAAGCATTTTATATTTTGATCTCATTAATCCTCAGGACTCAATGAAATAGATACATTTCAAAAATACATTTTACAGATGAGAAGACTGAGGTTGGAGAGATTAAGCAGCTTGTGCTGGCTAACAGAGGTAGCAGGACGCAGAACTAGGATTGAAATCAGGCTTCCCCAGGCTCTTTTCTAGCTTCACATTAGTGGCCTATTCCATGGATGATGTGTGCAGGTGTTTTCTCAGGGGAGGATTATGAGGACTAAAATATCACGTTCTGCATCCAGGGGAACTGCTGGCTACATACTGTCTCACACAAAGCACTCTCCGCTCCTCACATCTTTCGTATAGTGGTATATTTTTAGGAATTCCTGTATCAGCATAAACACTGTCTGAAGCCCCGTGCACAGAAAACTGCAGCCCTGCGGTTTTCTTTTACTGGTCCAATGATTTTTCAAGTTGATCCTTTACAAACTGAGGTGTCTGAGTCACGAGGTAGAGAAATGCCTTCCAAAGAGCACAGCACCCAGCATCAAACTGTGGCTCCATGAATATGTGCCAGATGAATGAATGGACCAGTGGCCTCCTGAAAAAGATAGTTTAATGTCTAGAGCTGAGAGCAGTAGAAATTTTGCTGATTACCTAGTAAAACTATGTTTTCCCTATTCTTTTTTGTTAAGTTGGGATTGCAAATATATATCACATCTGTATTTCTCTGTTGGTTTGATCCCCTCATGCAATTACACTGTCATTTCTTTGAAAATAACTTTTTGGATTAATATCAATACTTTTTCATGTTTGCACTTCATGAAGTAGCCAATCTTGTTACCACTGAAATGTCAAATTACAAGAGTTTCTGACTTGCCAGGAAGTTGCACTTCTGGGAAATCTGGATTCCCGTATAGGCCGTGAGGGGTCCCTTGGGCTCTAAGTCTGTGTTTTCTAAACTCTTTTCCTCAGAAATTTTAAGAAACTTTCCTTTCTGGACAGATATTTTAATAATATTCTCATTGTGCTTGTCCATTAACATGGTATGTTCCTATTATCAGTAGAAAGGAAACAAAGCAATGCTGAAGTATTAACTGTAAAGATTCAGGGAATTCGTGAAGGGGAGAAGGAAACAATGCAGAATATACCTAAGCTCTGCCTCCTATAACTAAAATACCTGATTTTTAGAATACCATCTTCTTTGGTTAATTGTCATTATAGTGAATGAGACACAAAATACAAGTGTATTTTCCAGAGACAGCTTGTGACATTCTTCTCACTGTCATACATTATATGGTTTAGACCAGATATCCCTAACTTTTAGAGAACCAGAACCTCAGAAATATTTATCTGTCCCTGATTTAGGAAGAAGTTGCTAAGTTATTAGTCATCACCTGGTATGGAGATGCTTTATATCTGCTCTTCAGATGCAACTAATGGGGGTCCAGTGTGATTTATGCAAGTTAGTAAAATAGGTCCAGCCCTTTAAGAAGTCTATTTTTTTTTCTTAGAAGAAGAAGAAGAAGCCAAAGTCTATTTTTCATCCTGTTAATGGTGTTTGGTTTTATGTTGCCTCTCCTAGGTTTGCTGGGATGGGAAACCTGCTCAAAGTCCTTACAAGGGAAATTGAAAACTATCCACACTTTTTCCTGGATTTTGAAAGTAAGTTCCAAAAACTAAAAGATAATGATGGGAACTTTTTTGCTTTCTTTATAGCTGGTTGATAGAGAAGTTATAAAGATTTTTTTAAATTTTATTATGTGATACTTAAATCCACATGTCACTATGCATTTCTTTCTGAGTCTTCAAAGATTATTTCATTTCTTTCTTTTCTATTATTTTTTTAAAAAATCTACTAGAAAATCTTTTTAATGTGTCCATGGTTTTCTTTGATTTTAGAACCACTTTCATCAATCATCATCATGTATTTTCCTTAATAAATTTTATGAAACACTATATCATATTCTAAAGAAAAATAGCACATGTAGTAAACATAGATTAACATAAAACAAATATCACTAGACATGAAAAAAATATCAAAACTAGAAAATAGGCTTATAGATTATTTTTAAGTCATCTCTGTCTGTTGTTTATGTTTTTGATTATATAAAACTATGTAAAACTTTTGAGATATACCCCTTTTATCTGAAGGTTATGTTTCTTTTATCAAAAACCTAATTTTTTTTTTCCTAAGGTAAAATGGCTTGTGAATTATGACTGAAAAAATATTGGGGTTTTTTTCTTATCTTGTTTATTTTCTTGATTGAATATATTTGCAGATGAGTGACACGTCTGCAAATTTATCAACTAAGCTCATATTTCCATCTTTACTATTATGTTCCCCTTTTCCTAAATTACAATTCCACAAAAGCAAGCACATTAAATGTACTTTTTCCCCAGTATTTACCATTTGTTGCAAACTTTAACCTGCGTTAAACTTTAATTTTTCAAGTGTTTATGTATATTAAAAAATAAGTCAGAATTTCCTTACATATAGATTAAACTTGCTAACAGAGATTTTCTAGGTAAAGGCTAGAAATCCCTTCAAAGATACAGTAAAGCAAAAGGTGACTGCTCCCTAGATATATATGTCTTTTCAGAATCTTCGGTAGGTCTCAGGTAGTTGCATAAAAAGGAAAAGTGACCCCGAAGCTCATTTTGCTGCTGCTGTTTGGATGGATTTGGTTGGGTAGGTTTGGGTTGGATTTGGCTGGGTTTGATAAGTGGTATAGGTGGGATCAATACCAGCTTGATATGACACATCAAAAAAATGTTGTTTTTTTTTTCCCCCGGTGTAACTTTTACAACTCCAATACACATATCTTTGTTGTGGCTGCTCTTGTTGTTAAAATGAAGATTTATTAATAACTTTTAAGAATTTTACAAGATAAATGATAATATCCCATCCCCCTAATCTTACTATTTGCATGTTTAGTTGATTCCTTCCACTTCTTGTCACGTGCATGTTACACTGTTGCATCCAGCATGTACAAAGTCCAAGACAGTGGTGAAGGTAAAATACTCCATTCACTCAAAACTTGTGTGTGTGTTGGGGGGGGGGCATATAAACACCTAGGGGAGTTAAATGCCTGCATTTAATTTTGAAGCTCTAAATTCCACATGCACCTGCACATCCTGCTCATAAATGCCTACCAGGTTCAGTGGCCCCCATTTGTCCATTTAGCTGTTCTTGCATTCTTGGTTTTCCATGCTTTTACAAAGAGTAGTATTGAGTTCTTTGTCAAGACTAATTTGAAAAGCCTTCCAAGTGAGAAAATTACAATCTGCAGGGATTTAAAGCAGTGGTTTTCAACGGGTGTTCTCTGGAGTACCAGGCTTCTGGGGTTATGCCTCAGGGGGTCCCCGGCCCACTGCTGCAGAAGGACTGTCGCTCTTCCTCTCTCCTAAGACCCAGCACTCAAGTCTGCTCAGTCTTGTACTTTGGGTAATTTCTTAATTTTTTTTTTTTATTTTTAAAAAGGTCATGGTGGCTAAAAAGAACATTTAAATATCTTGAATTTTGATGATGGTTTATGGTACCAAAAACTCCATTTGTAGATATGCTATAGTATCTTCAACAAGGTTCCTTGTGGACTGGATTTTCATGCCTTGGGGCTCATTAGGACTAGAGCACTAGTATGTAAGGAAAACATAAAACTATAAATTTACCCAAAAAATATGTGAACTGTTTATTTCCCCATCAACCCCTAGGAGAAGGTTAACATTATTTCAGTGAGACTCTGAAAAGATAAATAGCTGGGCTGACGTCACATAGGGAATGAGTGAGGACCTGAGATGGAGCACAAGTCTCTGGCTCTCCTCCTCAAGAGCCCATCACAAGCAGCTCTGAGGAGTGCGACAGCCATCATCCTATTCCTGACTAGAGAGCATCTTTGTTATCTACGCACTAACACATCTCATGGAAAAAATGTTTTTTTCTTCATCCTGAAAATCCTCTTTCCTAAAGATGGTTTTCAAAAAAGAGTGGTGATGGACCAGAGGGTAGCAAAGGTAGGCTGTGGCCATGATTTCTCTGTGAGTCTGTAGATCTCAGCTCAGCACAATAGCAGTATGTGCATTATGGTTATGAACATCCACGTAAGCCAGGCGACATCAGGGAGACAGAGCTAAACAAGCAAAGCACAGTCATTGGAGTCTCAGACTGCTGTGCAGGGTAATATAGGCACATTTTTCGAGACAAGATAAAAATAAGGGGCTTAAGACCACACTGTGGTCTGGGAGTAAAGAGGAAGAAAGAACATGCATCTAGTTTCAGGAAATGGAAGACAACAGAAGGAATTGGAGAGGTCTTCTAGCCAAAGGTGGCCTTTAGAGTGGGCTTTAAAGAATGGGTGATTTTTCTATAAGCATATAGGGAGAGGAGTTTTCCAACAGTGGAAATAGGGATAGGAATAGGAAGGGCATGTTTGAAGACTAGCAAGAGCCCCAGTTTAGACAGAGCATCACGTTCTTGCTGAAAGGAAATGCGGGCAGAAATGGAAGGCTGGTTTGAGTTAGACCACAGCGGTTGCAGAAGCTCAGGGCTAGCGGTCCACAATTGCGGTTTGCCTTCAAAAAGAATAGCTGAACTCTCTGAGGGAAAACTCGACAGCACACAAAAGCTTGGCATGTGGGAACCTTAGGTATGCTCATGCTTAACGGGAGGTTGATGAGTCAGAGGATCAGGAAAAGACACTACATTGTAGAGGAAAGAGAACATCTTACTAAACCCAGACTCCTGATGGCAGGGTCTGGGCCCCACTCAGGTTTGCAACCCAGCACTTCACCCCATGTTGAGCATGGAGCACGGATCACCAAAAGAGCTTTAGTAACAGATGCTGGCCATGTGAAGGAATGGAATAGAACAGGCTGGATGGAGGCAGTCAGGAGAGCACAGACAGTAAAGAAGGAGGGACTGTAAATGGATTCACGTGCTACAGAACGCTCCAGAGGGATAAGGCTTGGGAGGGGATGGGCGGGGTGGGCTGTGAGCTGCCCAACTACTGTAGCCAACTGGCAGAACAGATTCAAGACATATTTCTTTGCGTATAGAGTCTGGACTGCAAAGAGTTAAGGAGAAAGCAACGGAGGGAGGAAGGAAGGCCAAACAGCATGTAGCAACAGCTTAAATGAATTTGGCACCTCTACTTTGAGTGTTGGATATTCTTTTTGAAGTCGGTGATGGAATATAATTGAACTGGGTCAAATAGATATAATTAAGCTGGGTCAAAATATAAGACAAAATTAGATACATCTGTCCTAAGGTTTTCCAGTTGTGTAGATTTAATTTAAATTCTTGTCTGACCTTTGCAGGGAGTTCTACACTCTGTGCTCACATTTTTACACAACAGTTTAACATCTTTTTTATTGTGTTGGGTTTTTCTTTTTTTATCCCACTACTTTTTTTTTCTTTTTCTGCCTCTATCTCATTGTCATATTTCCATTTCCTTTTTGAAGGCTGGGAGACAGAGGGGGAATAAAATGCAACCTAATCTTGCCTGAGTGATGGTTTTGGGGACAGTGTACAGGAAGATGGATGCCTGAAGGTCTGTTGATGATTGTTTAATTGAATCTACCTGTTATGGCACCCAAAGTGGGCAGCATGCATTAGCTCTCCAGCAAAATAACTCCAGTGATTCCCAGACTGAAATGATCATTAGAAACATCTGGTGGATATAGTTTCTACATAGTTGTCTCAGCTTCTCCCCAAATTCTGATTCAGTGGCCTAGTTCCAGGAATCTGTTTTTGCCCACATTTCCCAGGTGGTTCTGATGATCAGCCAGTTTGGGAACCACATTTAACTAATGCATCCAAGTGAGGCATTAACCCACCCTAGGGTTTGGGACAGTGGAGCCGACCAAGCAAACTTTCGAGTTCCCAGATCCAGAGCTGAAGTCTCCGGAATTGGTCACAAAAGACTCCTTTTAGTTTTTGGTTCCCTATTTTTCCCTTGCCAGGCAGGTGGTATAGAGTTAGCCATAAATCAGAACTCTGAGTCTATTATAGAGTGACATACGTCCTCAATCCTTCATACAGTATCCACTTTGGAGTAGAAGGTCTCCAAGACAGGCAGAAGTTCCAGTAGATTAAAATCTATGCAAGGGCACCTGGCTTCAGAGAAACTCTGTCTCAGCAAACAACTCCATCTATCAAAATGTTCCTCTGGGGTCTGAGTAGATATTTCTCCAAAGATAAACAAATGACCAATAAGCACAGGAAAAAACATTCACTGTCATTAGCGAAGAGGGAAATGCAAGTCAAAACCACCATGAGATAGCACTTCACAATAAAAATAATAAAATGTGTTGGTGAGGATGTGAAGAAATTGGAACCTTCCTACACTGCCAGTGGGAATGTAAAATGGTGCAGATGCTTTGGAAAACAGTTTGGCAGTTCCTCAGATGTTAAACATAAAGTTACCCTATGACCCAATGATTCCACTCCTAGGTACATCCCAGGAGAAATGAAAACAAAGGTCCACACATAAACTGGTACATAAATATTCACAGTAGCATTATTCCTAATAGCCAAAAGGAGGGAACAACACAAATGCCCATCAAGTCATGAATGGACACATAAAGTATGGTATATCCATTCACTTGAATATTATTGAGTGGTAAAAAGTCAAGTATTGATGGAGGGGTAACTTGAAATCATTCTGCTAAGTGAAAAAAAGCCAGCCACAAAAGAGCACATATTGTATAATTCCGTTTATGGGGAATGTCTAGATTAGGCAAATCTACAGAGATAGAAAGTTCATTAGTGGTCGTCTGGGCCTGAGGGTGTTGGGAAGAAATGGGGAGCAATTGCTAATGGGTACAAATTTTTTTGAGGGATAAGAAAATGTTTTAAAATTGATGATGGTGATGATTATACAACAATGGCAATATACTACATATCATTGAATACTTGGGATGGGTGAATTGTGTGGCATGTGAATTATATCACAATAAAGCTGTTACAAAAAAAAAAAAAAGCTTCTTTTAGAAAATCTGATTTCTTGCTGCTGGTTAATTCCGAAGCCATTCCATCCACTCAAAATAGATAATTTTTCTTCTTTGCCTGACTAGTCCACTTTTTAAAATTTATTTTTATTGCGGCATAATTTACATGTGCTGAAATGGACAGGGCTTGAGTGTATATTTCAATCAATTTTGACCAATGCCACACTTGTCAAGACAGGATATTTCACTCCAGAGTTCCAGCATGCCTCTTCTCTGTCAATCCCCTGTCCCTGACCAACACCCAGAAACAACTACTGGTCAGATCTGATTTGTATCTCAAAGATTAATTTAGCTAATCTATAGTCTTGAACTTCATATAAATGGAGTTATACAGTATATGTTTTTTTTTATCTTTTTCTCATTCAACATAATGTCTTTTGGATCCAGCCATGTTATTGCATGTATCATAGTGTGTTCCCTTTTTTGCTGAATACTCTTTTTTTTTTTTAAAGATTTTATTTATTTATTTGACAGAGAGAGATACAGCTAGAGAGGGAACACAAGCGGGAGGGGTGGGAGAGGGAGAAGCAGGCTTCCCGCGGGGCAGGGAGCCCGACGTGGGGCTAGATCCCAGGACCCTGGGATCATGACCCGAGCCGAAGGCAGACGCTTAACGACTGAGCCACCCAGGTGCCCCTTTGCTGAATACTCTTATTGTGGGACAGTTTTTGTATCCATTCTCCTGCTGATGATCACCTAGGCTACTTCCAGTTTTTGGCTACTATGAGTAAACATGCTGTGAACATTCTTGTAGAATCTTTTCGTGCATCCCTTCTCTTTTCTAAATACCAAAGAGTAGACTTGCTGAGTCAGTTATATGCAGCTTTTCAAGAAACTGTCAAATAGTTTTCCAAATGGGATGTACTATTTTCCATTTCTACCGGCAGTCTAGAGTGCTCAGGTGTAACACATCTTTTCCAAAACTTAACATTGTCAGTCTTTTTCCTTTCAGCTATTCTAGTGACTATGGGATGTTTTCTCCTTGTGGCTTTAATTTGCATTTCCATGATAACTGATAATGTTGGACGCTTTTGCACGTGCTTATTGAATATTCCCTTAGCATTTTTAGAATATATTATCCACTCAAGTCTTTTATGCATTCTTACTTGTAGGATTTCCTTGTAGGTGTTCTGGATACCTGTCATTCACAAGATAATAGCTTGCAAATGTTTTGACTCACTCAGTGCCTTGCCTCTTTATTCCTTGTTTTTGCATGAACAGAAGTTTTAAATTTTGGTGAAGTGCAATTTATTATTGTTTTTCTTTTGTACTAAGTGCATGCTATCCCCTCTTAAGGAAATTATGGCCCGGGGTGCCTGGGTGGCTCAGCTGGTTAAGCGTCTGCCTTCGGCTCAGGTCAAGATCCCAGCGTCCTGGGATCGAGTCCCGCATCGGGCTCCCTGCTCCTTGGGAGCCTGCTTCTCCCTCTGCCTCTCTCTCTCTCTCTGTCTCTCATGAATAAATAAATAAAATCTTAAAAAAAAAAAAAGAAATTATGGCCCACCCCAAGGTCCTGAAGACATTATACTGTTTCCTTCTGGAAGTTCTAGAAATTTAAGCTTCACATTAGACCAATGACCAATCCTGAACTAATTTTTATTTATTTTATGAGCAATGTTTTTTTTTTTTTTTTATGCGCTATCAACTTGTTCTAGCACAGGTAGATTGCTTGAATGCCATTATCAGAAATCAGCTCAGTGTTACATGTTTGGACTTCCTATTCTCCCCCATTGATTTATTGATCCTTTTCACCAAGTAATACCAAACTATGACAAATAATAAATCTTAAAGTCAAGAAGAGTAAGTCCTTCAAATTTTGTTGTTCTTTTTCAAGATTTTGTTGACCACTCCAGTTCCTTTACTTTTCTAAATTAATTTTGTAATCTGCTTTCAATTGCTACAAAATCGCCTTGCTGGGATATTGATTATAATGATATAAAATCCAGAGTTCGGTTTGAGAATTGATATCTAAACAATATTGATTCTTCCTACCTATGAGTGTGGTATATCTTTCCATTTGTTTAGATATTCTTTGATTTCACTCAGCAGTGTTGTATAGTTTTTAGGGGTCTTGCATATCTTTTGCTAAATATATCATTAAGCATTTTATATTTTGACCATAACAGCTTTTTTATGCTTATTGTTTGAATGGCATATGTTTCCCCATCCTGTCTGTGCCTTTATCTTTACAGGGTATTTCTTGTAAACAACATGTAGTTGGCCCCTGCTTTTCCATCCAAGCTGATAATATCTACCTTTTAATTGGAGTCGTTAGCGCATTTACATTTAATTAATGTTTGTATCTGAGCCTATCTTGATGTTGATTTCTACTTGTTGTATTTGCCCTTTGTTTTTCTCTTAATGTCTTCATGCCTTTTGATTAAATATAATAATTTTGGTATTCTCTTTGATCTTTTCTGTCGGCTTTTTAGTTCTGCCTCTTCATGCTTATTGTAGAGATTACAGGATACATCTTCAACTTATTAGAATCGATCTTCAACATGTATTCTTCATTTAATGAAGAATTAAAGACTCTTGTCACAGATCCTTCCACTCTTGTGCTCTTGTATATTTTGCTTCTACATCTGCTAGAAACTTCCCATTGCAACGTGTGGTGGCCTTTTCCTTTACTTTAAACTCTCAGTGTGTGTGTGTGTGTGTGTAATTTAAATAGATATTTTCTATTTGTGGACATATTTGCTGGCTCTGGTGTCCCCCGTTGCTTCTTCACAACTAGGTGTCTTTGGTATCATTTCACTCCGCATGAACTTCCCTGCAGAGAGGACTTGGATGGCATCTTACGCTTCTAGCATTGCATCTCCAGTGTCCAGCATAGAGCTGGGCATGAAGTATCAGCTTAGGAACTTTGATTTTTTTTTGTACTGATGCTAATTCAGTAATTATATGCAGTGCGTCTCCTGCATTGTAGCATCAGGCAGGAGCAGCAGGAATGGGGATGGGGTCTTAGGGGGCAGAGAGGCACAGAGGGGTGACATAGGGCACATCAATATTGGGGGGACATTAGGAGAACATGTTCTCTTCTTCCAAGAGTATATAACTGTATTGGGGAGAGACGCGAGCACGTTGAGCAGAGACAATAGTACACGTAGTACAGAAGCCTAGAAGAGAATGGAGAGCAAGTGGCGGGCTAGCCAGAAGAGAAAGTGCAGCTTCTAGAGTTAGGTCGAAGAAATGTTTCTTGGCAGATAGTAACTGAGAAATGTTCTTCTTATAAGACAAATCCACCTTTATGAGCATGATAGGAATACCAAGAACAATAATAGTGGTCATGGGGTGGGGGTGGGGGCTAGTTAGGAAGGAAATTCTAAAGCCTCCAAGCCACTCATTATACTCCCAGAAAGGCTCTGGATATTGTGACCTATTAGGACTACAGCTTCCTACTTCTTGAAACGAGGAGGAGTGTCAGATAAGCCCCTCAGCTGGTATGATTTTCATGACACAGGCTACCTCCTGTCACTACTGAGCTTTTCTTTCTTTCCTTTTTTTTTTTAAATTAAGTTTTTTATTTTAATCCCAGTGTAGTTAACATACAGTGTTACGTTAGTTTCAGGTGTACAATATAGTGATACAACTCAGCTTTTCTTTCATCTCTCCCTTCTCTGGTACCCTCACTTCTGCTAAGGTTGTTCAGAGGAGGCTAGATAATCTTGGGAGAGGAAAGGGGGAAAATAAGAGATGTTTTCTGGTCACTTTACAGATGAAGCAAACAAACAAAAAAACAACGGAACAGAACATACCTGGAAAGCAATTAATACTTATGCCAACACGGAGATTCAGTCACAGCGAGTCATTAAATTTCCAGCACGTTCTTTCTCTCTCTCTCTTTTTTTTTTTTAGATTTTATTTATTTATTTGACAGAGAGAAACACAGTGAGAGAGGAAACACAAGCAGGGGGAGTGGGAGAGGGAGAAGCAGGGAGCCCGATGTGGGATTCGATCCCAGGACCCTGGGATCATGACCTGAGCTGAAGGCAGATGCTTAATGACTGAGCCACCCAGGCACCCCAGCACTTGCTCTTTTTAAATGCTTTTGATCGGGGCGCCTGCGTGGCTCAGTTGGTTAAGCGACTGCCTTCGGCTCAGGTCATGATCCTGGAGACCCTGGATCGAGTCCCGCATTGGGCTCCCTGCTCAGCAAGGAACCTGCTTCTCCCCCTGACCCTCCCCCCTCTCATGTGCTCTCTCTCTTGTTCTGTCTCAAATATAAATAAATAAATAAATAAATAAATAAATAAATAAATAAATGCTTTTGATCTATGTCAACATCCCATTATGACCCTCCAGGCCATAGTCCCTACAAGACTATACAGGGAGGGGACAGGGCTCTTGTCAGTGTCCCTCCCTTTACCAAGAAGTAATCTGAGAGCCAGAGAGATGAACGGATTGGGCCTTGAAGTCTCATATTCATTTAATTTTTTTCTAAGATTTTATTTATTTATTTGACAGAGAGAGACACAGCGAGAGAGGGAACGCAAGCAGGGGGAGTGGGAGAGGGAGAAGCAGGCTTCCCACTGAGCAGGGAGCCCGATGCGGGACTTGATCCCGGGACCCTGAGATCATGACCTAAGCGAAGGCAGACACTTAACCATCTGAGCCACCCAGGTGCCCCAAAGTCTATATTCAGTGAGTGGCAGAGGTGGCAGTGGGACCCGAGGCTCAAAGCTCTCCGTCCTTGAAGTTCCCTCCTTCTCCCATAGCATCACCGGGATCCCACAGCATGGGGTTGAAATGGATGAGCCTTCCAGCAACCTCAGCCCTCCCTGCTTTTTGCAGGCCCTCATTCACTCTTCCATAGGAAAGGGCTCTGGTGCTGGACGACCAATGTCCCTGTGCAAATAAATATGTCAACCCAGTCACACATTTTCCAATGGACCTTTGCAGTTTTATGTGGTTTCTGCAAGCAGCTAGTATTCTGCTATAAATCATTGCCAACTTTATATCCCCAAATGTTAATTACAGATAATTAGTTATGTTTCTTAGTCTTTCCTGAAGGGGAGAAGGGTGGAGGGGTAAGGAAGTGGTGGGGCAGAAGAGCTAGGGATTTAATTTACGGCTGTGGCAAATCCTCTTCAGTGTTTATACAACAGCTGCTGGGGTATGAGAGAGCAGTATATCCTGTTGGTGAAATGCCACGGCTTCCTTCAAAGCCAGACACATCTCCACATAAATGGTGTCTTCTGCTCACATTATCTTCCATTAATTTGTTTGATTCTCTGTCAGATTTTCCCTACAGTTCTGAATAGGTTGTGAGGAGAAGGTATGTGTGTTCCCCGGCCCTTGTGAAGACACAGTGTGTCCTTGGCTGATTTACAAAGATAAGAACCCTTCGATTTGACAACCCTACTCTGGTTTGAGCCCCGCTGCCTCTGCCCTGGGGTATGTTCACCAAAGATGTTCCTTCCTGACAAACAAAGCACTCAGCCACCTTCCTCTCCATCCGCCCACCCCGTGGAATGCACGGCATTCTGCTTTCAGTAAACATCACAGGCCTCCACAGCAAAGCCTCCACCTGACCCCAGTGACACCAGAATCCTGACAGTTAATATCCACAGTCACTAGCAAATTGAGCCAAAGGAGGGTAAATAGGGCCCCTGTAAACAAAATGAATACGGCCTCACTATCTTCCTTGATAAGAGGGTTATTTTTCCATTAAAAAATTCTAGGCACTTAGAATTCAGCGAGTTCTTGACCATGTATTCAAGGTCACAGTGCACATGATACATTTTCATACTTCGCACAACAGCAAATCCAGAACAGGGTTTTAAATCATCGCCTGGGGAATGGCCCTGAATAGGCTTGTTCCGGGGCCCCTTGGAGGATTGGTTTCTAAATTGCCTGTGTAAATCACAGGTGGGTTGTTTGCTTGTTGTTTTTTTTTTTTTAACAGCTTCATTGTTAGACAAGAGCCGCCCAGCTTGATGTAACCATTCTTCTCAATGGAGATAGAATCACTGACAATGATTAGAATTTTAGAATGTGATTCTTAGAGGAAACATCACCGAGGGATTCACTGCCTACAACTGAAATAAGGCCTCATGTCCATCAGTAATACATCAGTAGTATTATTGGTGGGCATATGTATGTGTGTGTACCTTTGACTAAAGGTCAATCTTTGTGTGAAAAGTAGAAAAACAAAACCCATAATTCCAAGTTCCTGTTCCCTCAGCAGGTGCTTTAGAAGGTTGCCGATCAGTTAAATATCAGCGTACCTTTTCAGTCACTAATTTTTCAAGATGTTTCTCTTTGACATCTGAAGACACAATATATTTTTAAAAACATGGCTACCAACTGAATCTAAATACAGAGAAAACCAGAAGTAAAGACCCCAAAGCCTCTCAAAGAGATAGTCCAGAAAACAAATGATAACAGCCTTAGGATTGGGATAGTCAACATAGTTGGTGCAGTTTTTCACTCAACAAATATCCTAATAGTGTGTTAACCATAACGAAGAGACATTGAGGCTGTAGATGAATAATGGATGATTTAAAAACACAAGTATTAATGAAAGGGTGAATAGCCAATTTGATGGTAGATAAATATACATATATAAAAACAATAATAGTGAGAGAGGTTAACAGTATAGAAACTATTTGGAAGAGCCAGAGGAGAGGATCCAGAAGTAATAGGATCTTCATTTCTTTCACTGCTTCCCAACACCCACATCCTCTACCACCTGGTCAATGTCCTCATATGTTCATTGAGTCATGACATATTTATTGAGTGTCTCCAGTGGGTAGGACATATGGAGGCACTGAGGATAAGAATATAGACTCTGTCTCCAAAAATCTTCCAATTCAAAGACAAGCAGAAAAATCATCATTAAGACGTAGTGTGAGGGCGCCTGGGTAGCTCAGTTGGTTAAGCGACTGCCTTCAGCTCAGGTCATGATCCTGGAGTCCCAGGATCGAGTCCCGCATCGGCCTCCCTGCTCAGCGGGGAGTCTGCTTCTCCCTCTGACCCTCCTCCCTCTCCTGCTCTCTGTCTCTCATTCTCTCTCTCTCAAATAAATAAATAAAATCTTAAAAAAAAAAAAAAAAGACGTAGTGTGAGAAGTAAATCATTCATCCAGGTATTTTATTCAGCAAATCTTTCCTGAGCATATACTATGTGCATCATGGAGATTTAAGGTCACATGAAATAAAGCCAGAGTCCCGTGGCCTAATGGGTCAGATTCTCATTAATTAGTCTTGGCTGTCTGGTCACATGGCTGGGGGATCAAAGTAGAATGAATCATGAACTTCCATAGGGATATGAGCCAATGCCAAATTAGGATTACAGAGTCCTTTTTCTATTTGAAAAAAAAACAAAGACAGATAGATTAGAGCTTCTCCCCAGTCAGCACTCTCCACCTTGCAAGTTGACCCCACATGTGACTTGAGTCCCTAGAAGGCACGGACCATGCTGCCACCATCAAGGGCCTAGTCGATAGCTAGATGAAGAAGTGACTTCTCCTTCCATGACAGCGGAAGAAGAAAAAAAAAAAATAGGGCATCCAAGAAGACTAACAAATTATGGAAGAAAACGAGCCAACACGTTTCTAGTCGGGATGAAGAAGGAATGATGAATTGGACTTCTCCGACCCGATCCCACCCCTGCTAAATGGGGCCATATAAAAAACGTTTTTAATAAGACACCAGGACATCTGCCAAAAGAAACTTTTCTCAGCAAGGAAGGCTGGGACTGGGGGGTCCTGTTTCACAGATCACTGCAGTGCTGTGAGAGGGTTCCTGTAAGACGGAAGGGCTTCTCCACAGCCCCAACTCTGCCACCCCTGAGAGAGATGTGACACCACCCCCATGTCACTCATCCAGCTCTTTGTGGCCACGTCAGTGTTGGGGTTGAGTCGTATCAGAGAGCGAAGCTTGCCCATCTATGGCCAGCACCACTTTTAGGCCACTCTCGGAGATGATCTTCTTTTTGAAGCACTTAAGAAAGGGCTATCGTTTTTAAAAACTGACTGAAACTTTTCTTCTTTTGTGTTAATCACTAGAAGAATGGGTTTTTGTGTTTGTCTGGTCCTCGTCTTCTAGCCACTTCATTTTAATTCTGTTTTGTCTAAAACTTCAAGTGGCAACTCACTCAGATGGAGCCATTGTGACAGCCACCGTCAGAAGGCTCCCTTTCCTGGTCTCTAAGTGTCTTCTTTACATACTACTTTATAATTACACTCAAAGAAGCTTACCCCCACGCCCCCCAGAATTTGGTCACAGTCTGTTTTTCTTTTCTTTTCTTCCTCTTCAAATAGCTCTCTCTCTAGGAAATGGCCTTTTTTAGCTTCCGATTTTTCAGTGCATTCGTCAAAGGAGGGAAAGGATTTGAGGGAATGAGCTTTTTCTTTTTCTTTGTTTTCTAGGACCTTCATGCTGCATTTTTGTCACACGTTCTCTTCCCGGACTTTCTTCTTATTCAGAAATTGCCCTGGAATTCTGTTCACTGAAATACCCTCCTCAGTTACAGGCTTCCTAACTTATGAGGTTTTAAAGGTTTCTGTTTAAGACACCCATATCACTTTGAGAGAAGTTTGGGGAACAGGAAAGGATAGGCTGTGAAGTCATTAATATCATGTGTAACAATGTACCTGAGAATTTTCCAGAAGCAGTGGGATAGTAGAAAAGGATAAAGGAGTAATCTAGCTTCCCAGGCTAGGTTCTGTACCATAACCTAGTAGGTCTCTGTCGTGTTCCTCATGATGCACTCATGAGTGTTATACCCGACATAACTCTATCCTACCTTTTTATGAGTGGGGTCTGCTGAGAGAATTCACTATCTTAGGACTTGGATTTTTGAAAATGAATTTTTAGGAGGTGACATCTATCCCCCTTCTCCATTAGCAGTGCCTTTGTTTGGGATGGAGATTAATTTCCTTATTAGCCCAGGCATGCAACCTATTTTATAGGTACTGGGAGATAAAACCTAATCTTTACCACCATTTGACTTCTACCCACCAACTTCCACAAAATACTCGTGGGGACAAGAATATATATTGGCTATAGGAATGCAATGTAAAAGTGGGAATTAAGAGCTAAGGAAATGCTTCTGTGGCTGTCAGAATATGTTCTTTATTTAGGTAAACCTGAATGTGTCACTTATTCTTGTGGGTAGTATTTATAGTCAAGATCAATGTTGAACAGTACAATTGTCTTTAAAATGAACCTCCTGTTGGGGGTGCCTGGCTGGCTCAGTCAGTAGAACATGCAAGTCCTGATCTTGGGGTCATCAGTTCAATCCCCCACATTGGGTGTAGAGCTTACTAAAAATAAATAAATAAATAAATAGACAAAATTAACCAAATAAATAAAATGAACCTCCTATACTTCTTTAGTTCACGTTCAGTGATAAATCTCAATGCTTTCTCCATGTCTTTGTGTTCCAGAAAGATACATCTCTGTCATGGCTCTGCAGGATTAATATTTTAAGCTTATTTGTTTCTATGGTAATATAAGGGGGACTGTTTTCCCACCTATACTCAGATTCACAGATTTTTAGTCATAACAGAACTATTCAGTAGCTTCTCCTATTAAACGTGGCCCCCAAAGACAATATTTATTCCTTCTATCACCCACTTAATCACTTGGCACATAATAGGTGTGCAAAAAGTATGCCCTACACAAATGAGTAAAGTGCCCGCAGTGATTCCAACGTGCTTGGTGTAACATGTGCAGACAGATGGATGACTGGCTTGAACTGAGTCGTGGACAGAAGTTGTCTCAGGTTCCTTTCCTAGCAGCTTATAAAAAAATAAATAAATAAAAAAGAGTAAAGACCAAACCTGCAGGAATTAAACAGGACTATCTAGTAGGTAGAACTGAATGCTGATCTTCCTTCCAAGCCATTTGTAAACATCATCCCTCTGTGTCTTTTTGTTTCCCTTCTGCTCAGATGCCCAGCCTACAGAAGGAGAGAGGGAAATATGGAACCAGATCAGCGCCGTCCTCCAGGATTCTGAGAGCATCCTTGCAGACCTGCAGGCTTACAAGGGCGCGGGGCCAGAGATCCGAGATGTATGCCAATGATAACACTGAGCTGACAACACCCTCAGACGAGAAGGGAAACCCACACATGCACACACACCCAGCAAGATTAAGTAATAGCCCTAGTATTTCCTTGTGTACTAGGAAGAACAAGGAGGGTAATGTGGTTTTCACGAAGTATGAATGGCCCCTTTTATTCTAGTACATTAATCTGAGCACACGGCACTGTAGACTGTGTAAAACATTAGCCATTCTCTTCTCAGTCATACATTTGATAGCACAGGACTGACGTTTAAACAGTGATTCCTCAGCATATTACTTCATGTAAGGGAAACATACATTTAAAGTCTAGGACGACAGTTGAAATATAAGTCATGAGAAAAGAAAAAAAAAACAAAACTGTAAATCATGAGGTCTGGGTTTGCATGAATTTCTCAGCATTTTGTAATAATCTTGGCAGGTCCCACAGTATCACAAATACCAGCCGTAAACTAGGTTGCTCTAAGTAGCCTGCAGGTCTGCCATCTTGAAATGACTTTGAGCTTAAAAAAAGAAATCCCTGAAAAACAAAACAAAGAAGAAGATTGTCAGCATGGCTTTTAAGACTTCATAATGCCTTAAAGGCAAGAAACTTCACACACCTTTTTTTGAAATAATTAGTTTTGTGGAAGCGTCAACACATACACACACGTGCGCACATGAGCACATCTATACGCACTTACAGGCACACCCTACTGCCACTGTCCCCATCTTTCTGGAAGAAAACTCACTAACATAATCCGTAAGCTGCTGAAACCCAGACAAAACAACATTTCCAAGAATGTGACAGCCTCTTAAGAGGTGGTCTTTCTACTTAGGGATCGCCATTGATTTAGATATTGTAGGTCACAGAACAGAAGGCACGTAATACGTATTATAGAGAAAGGAGGATGTCTACAGGATCTGCACTTCCTAATGAGCTCTGGCTCTACTTTAGTAGAATCAAAATGTGGTAGAGGAAGGCTGAATGGCTTCCAATTAGATTTGCAATTTTTTGCACCTAAAATAAGAGAAACAAGAGTACAGGATCTAATTGTAGGGTCATTTACATTATGTTCAAGGGCTAAAATCTCCATTCTAATTGAGCGTCTTGGAGGACAGTTCGGTGAACTGATGTCAGTTTATGAGCACATTAGTGAAGTCTATCAGGCGTTGTATTTTCTTAAACTAAAATCCCTTCTCAATCTTAAGGCATTTTGATGTGGAGCTTGTTGCTTCTTTTTAAACAGACAATTTTATCTTGATTTTGTAGGCGATTCAGAATCCCAACGACATTCAGCTTCAAGAAAAAGCTTGGAATGCAGTATGTCCTCTGGTTGTGAGGCTAAAGAGATTTTATGAATTTTCCATAAGGCTAGGTGAGTATGTGTTTGTAGTTTTCATCCCGCATATGAAGTTCTCTTACAGAGTTTGCTTAAGGAGCAGAAAGGGCTAGCTCAGTGCTTTGGGGAATGGCCCACATCCATCTGCAGTGTTTTAGGAGAGGCCATTCGTGGACAGAAACACCTGTCATTTTCATTTCTTTAAATTCATCTCAGAGTTCTCTGCCCTGCAGTTACCTGCACATTGAGCATGTCTCTACTGGTGGATGTCCTGTGGTCTTGTTCTCAGCTAACAGTTTTGTTGTGGGCTGATCACATTTCTAAATGACAGAGAAGTTGAAATGAACAGGTTACCTGCTAACCCCAAAATCTTGATTTGCTGGAGTCATGTGATAAATTTAATATAGTAAAATATGGGAAAAACAAACAATATTCTGCCCTTAAGCTTTAAAAACAACCTGTACGGGTACAGGATGGCTTTGCAGAAGCAAGAGTAAAGTCGAGTCTGGTTAACAATTGGCTCGATGTGACCACCTGTATGA
Organism: Leptonychotes weddellii; assembly: GCF_054177405.1. Lineage (NCBI taxonomy): Eukaryota > Metazoa > Chordata > Mammalia > Carnivora > Phocidae > Leptonychotes > Leptonychotes weddellii. The sequence continues at coordinate 112,224,330 of NC_138378.1, forward strand.
TCTAACAACTCCCCCAAGAGTAAAGCTGTCTGAGGTTTCATTAGTTAATACAGCTAGACGAGGAAAGGGATAGTCATGTTTACTTTTGCTGTAAATGAATGTCACATTTTAAGAGTTAGAGAAATTGAAATACTTTAGGGGAATAATAGTCATGGTGTAGAGAGAACTTGAAGCTAAGACCCAAAGGGAATGGTTGAATGAACTAAAATAGTCTTTCAAGAAACAAGAGCTTCTGGAGACTCTCAGTTAGCTTCTCCCTGTTTCCTCCTTCTCTGTTTCTTCAAAGTGTAAATCTAGACCCAATGAACTGAAATCCTAAGGAGCCAGATTTTTAACAGAAGGATAAAGATGCACCTGTCAGAGCAGACCATGGTAGAACTGACTACCTCAGAAGGCAGTACATCCCCATAAATGGAAAAGGCAAGAGATGTCCTTGTAAAGATGCTATAAAAGACAATTAAGGACTGTAGCTCAGGTGCTAGCAGACTTGTCTGTAAAGAGCAGATAATAAATATTTTAGGCTTGTGGGCCATCCTGTCTTTGTTGCAGCCACCCAACACTTCCATTGTAGCATATTAGTAGCCAGAGTCAATACATTAAGGAATGGAAATAAAGTGGGGCTATGTGTTAATAAAACTTTATTTGTAAAAATTGACCGTGGGCCGGATTTGGCCTTTGTGCCATTGTTGGCCAACCCCCGCTGTAGAGGATTGATTAAATGAGTCAGTATTGTTAGAAATATGTTGAAGGGAAAACGGGAGGGAATGTTTAGGGATAGACAAGAAGGAGTAATGAGACTGTTTCAAGGACAGTAATGGAGGTCGATATGGCAGTGGGTTGGCAGAAAAGTACCACACAGTCTCATGGACAGGATCCAAAAACTTGTGTCTGGTTTCCAAACAGTGGTCGAAGCTGGCACTATGGAACACTGAGAGTTGAGCTGAGCTCTGAGGGACATGGGCAAAACTGTGTGGCCCTGGGGGTGTTCCACAGGTAGGGGGGCAGTCTGCTCAGGCCTGATGGGCTCCTTCTCCTTTCTTCACATGTCGCACTGTACATGGCTATGGGAAAAGACATGGAGAAGAAAGACTCAAGCAGGTTATCTCTGAGAATGTCAACGGGGCCTAAGAACTGTGCTTCTAGAATGATCTCTGTGGGCTACCTCAGATATATATTTATCACTTTGACTTTCAGAGAAAGCTCTTCAGAGTTTATTAGAGTCTCTGACCTGTCCACCCTACACGCCAACCCAGCACCTGGAACGGGAGCAGGCCCTGGCAAAGGAGTTCGCAGAAATTCTCCATTTTACCCTGCGATTTGATGAGCTGAAGGTTAGACCACACACGCTAAGACAGTTTAACAGACTTGTCCTGAGGACCTACTGTGTGCCAGCACTCTGCTAATGCCGTGGGGCGGGGAATAGATGAGTACAATGTAGCTCCTTCCCTACAGAGACATAAAATGTGGTGAGAATTTGCATTCCTTATAGTCAACGTGATGTAGGATGGCAGTTTGTGCATGGAAATTCAAAATCTGCCAAATTCGAGAAGAGGAAACCTTTTCAAAGTATCTGTGCTGATTGAGAACAAGTATTCTTTCCCTGCAATCTGGCTGATAGGAAAAGCAGGGCCTATATTAAAACAATGAGGCTCTGAGTATTTTTAACCAGAAGTTACTTTGATTATTGTATAACCAAGAGATGTCCTGGTATATTTACCGCGTCTAGAGTTTGGGCTCCTAATGCATATCCTCTCTGTGATGGGGAACGATGACCTTCTTTCTTCTCTTCTGAATTTCAGATGAGGAACCCAGCTATTCAGAACGACTTCAGCTACTACAGAAGGACGATAAGTCGCAACCGCATCAACAATATGCATGTGAGCCCCTGGGTCTCCTGGTCTGTACACTCATTCTCCACGTCATCCTTTGACTGCTGCATCAGGCAGGGCCCAGGGAAAAGACAGCCTTCATCTGTAATTCCGTTTCCAGCAGACACTGTTTGGGGATTTTTGACCCTGTCTTTATCAATTGTGTCTTCTCTTCTTATTTTCATCAGCTAGACATTGAGAATGAAGTCAATAATGAGATGGCCAATCGAATGTCCCTCTTCTATGCAGAAGCCACGCCAATGCTGAAAACCCTTAGCAATGCCACCATGCACTTTGTCTCCGAAGTAAGTGAGGCTGAGCACTGAGGTGCTTTTTTTCTTAACTGCACAGGAAAGCTGCTAGCAGGCCTAATATACTTTTGTGTCTCCCACTTAGAATAAAACCCTGCCAATAGAGAACACGACAGACTGCCTCAGCACGATGACAAGTGTTTGTAAAGTCATGCTGGAAACGCCGTAAGTGAGATCAGAGGCGGATTCATGGTCTAGAGGTCACGTGGAGAGAGCTTGTTAATATGATGTTGTTGATGATGATGATACTGATGATGGTGGTGGTGGTGTTAACATTCGGGTCAGCACGTTGACATTTACAGCTATATTATCTGAATTAATTTTATAAAGAACTCTGGGTGATAAATGTAATCAGCCCCATTGTATAGTTGAAGAGCCTGAGGTTCAAACTGGTTAACCGACTTCCCAAAGGTTGAGTAGTTGTTAGACGGCAAAACCAGGACTCAAACCAAAGATGCTGTAGAAGATGGGGAAGGGCCAAATGGAAGGCTGCCTAAATGACTGGGTATTATTATTATTATTATTATTATTATTATTATTATTATAAGTATATTGGAGAAGAGATTTGGCAGAAGATTTAGAACGAAGAGCAGAAGGGGTCATATTGTTGCAAGAATGATAATGGATTATCAGACTTCTGTCCCTCTTCCCTTCTCTTTTTCTCCCTTCCCTACCCTTCCCTACCCTTCCCTTCTGACTCTGCCTCTCACAACAGTTTTGTTGTACTTAAACTAGCTGCTGGATTGTTAGAAGTGGCAAAGGTTGTTAATGGAGAGGCAGCGTGGTAATGAGGAAGTCCACACCCACAAGCCAGGGTTCCAGTTATCTCTTCAGCCACTTTTGGGCCTGTAGACAGGTGGTATGGCTTGCAGGGCCTTGTTTCCTTCTCCTATGAGGTTCCCATAATACTATCTATGCGGCAGAGGGCTTGGGAGGGCCAGAGACCTCAAAAGAGCCATATGAAATGTGATGCTCTGTTCAAATGTAATATGGTGTTAATTTCAAATATTTCACTTATACCAAAGTTAAGATTTATTCCAAGACAGAAATAGTAATCGTCTTCATTGTGGGCCCAATTCATAATGAAATAGGTTAGTTAAGAAAGCCTCTAGAATTATCTTGAATTATCTGAATCATCAGGGACCCTGTCAAGGTAAGTGAACAAAATTCAAACTCCACAAATACTCCCAGCCCCAGTGAATGGCACATAATTTCTTTTACGTATCTTTGCCAATCCAATTCAATCTGCAGCCTGTGTCTTAACAAAGGAAGTTACTCTGACTGGAGACATGATAGCCGCTCTGTAGAAATGAGCCTGATTCTTTTTCTCCATAATGAAGCCATTATTCTCTATAATCTTGGACAGCCAGAGGGTCCTGCTATAAAATATTCAAGATTGATGGGTGGGGGGAGTGATGTACGTGACGAGCTGGCCCGCTGAAGGGCAGAAGAGAAGAGAATTTACTGCCCTCTAATTTACCTTATTTTCACACTGAAGTGCTGGTTGGATAGATTCAAGGAGAATTATCATCATGGGCTTCTTTAAGAGCATATTACCCTGGTTGTTTCAGGTCCGGGATTGTTCTTAAGATGATTGGAGGAGTCTAAAGTGGACAGAAATGGACGTGCTCGAGCAAGGAAGTTAACGTGGCTGCCATTTCTTTTCTCTTCCAGGGAGTACAGGAGTAGGTTCACAAGTGAAGAAACGCTGATGTTCTGCATGAGGGTGATGGTGGGGGTCATCATTCTCTATGACCACGTTCACCCCGTGGGAGCATTCTGCAAGACATCCAAGATTGATGTAAGAATAGTGATGAACTCTGCTTTCCAAATAAGAGCTCTTGTGAATAGTGCCAGACAGACCTTGATTTTCTCTCTCTCTCTCTCTCTTGCTCTCGCTCTCGCTCTCTCTCTCCTCCCTCCACTACTCAGAGGTGGGGATTTCTCCGAGATGCAAGCCCCACCCCATGGCAGCTATCCTCATAGCAAGAAGTCCAATCTTTTTCATGTGCTTACAAGCAAAACATCCAATCAAAAACCATAGCAGGAGCTCAGAGACACTAATCCCCTCAGCCTGCAGAGAAGCTGAGCAGATGTGAATAGTCACTTAGTTGCAAACTGCCCCTTCAGTTTGGGTACCCAATGTGCCATATGAATATATAGATATTGATATGTCATATGTGACTTAAAGTAAACAGCATTGGGAGATACTGGATTACGAGACACCATGGTCAAATTTCAAACAACATTCCAACTTCCTCTCCTACCAACCCCCACTGGTGGCTCTACCTGATGTCACTGAGATATGCTTGAGCCCCATTCCCTGCCCAGAGGACCCTCCCTTCTTTCTGATGGGTGGATTCCTTTAAACCATTCCACAAATGTCACCTCATTCAGGAACACATCTCCTGTACCCTGCATGGTCAGGACCTCCCTTCTCTGCTGGCTCCCAGAGCACTTACCATTTTGGATTTTCTGATTCCCTCACAGACTCCAAGTTTCTTTGTAAGGGCAGAGACTATGATCTGTATACCCAACATCTGCTCCACCGCCTAACACCATACACGACATAGAGCATGATGCTCAATAGATACTCCATAGTGTTTTTGCCGAATGAATGAATATAAGTGGAAAACTCATGATTTTGGTGTGCAAGCGACTTCTGTTGATTGTAGCATAAAGGACATCTCCTCTTAGTCCTCATCTGCAGCATCATCCCCATAGTGTATCCTGTGTGTTAATATAAAGCCTTTTAAGAGCACAATAGGCCCCTTTGGGATTCACTCTTTCTGACTGTGCTAAGTTTGGGGGGCACACCCTGTTCTCACTCATCTGCACAGAAAAGCCTCTCTGATACTTTAGTGCTGTGCAGACAGAAAGTCTTCATGCCCAGAGGGACCACGAGTCTGAAGAGCGTTAAGGAAATTTATCAGTTAAAGTGGAATTAGACTACTTATTTTGAAGGTCTGGCTTCCTAACACAGCTAGGCATGGTTCTTCATAGAGCCTTTATTATTATTTTTTATTTTTTAGTATGATTTTGTTATTTTCTGTCTACCAAGAAAAAAAGTATTTAGTATAAAAGAATTAGGAAAATGTAAGAAATCAAAATACAGAAAATTGAATGTATCTTTCTATAGTAACCTTACCATAGGCGATGACCATGGTCAATATGGCAACATATCTACCTCCCTTCCTTTTATATGGATGTTTGTGTATATGCACGTGTGTGTGTGTGTGTGTGTACATAACAGATCAGCACCCTGCTATAATTGTATTTTATTTGCATCACAGTATATCATAGAATTATTTTTGTACCCATGAACATTTTTACTATATTCTTTGTGAGGCTTTAACATTCTTATACTATGGATCAAATATAAATAACTCTAATAACTCCATGAGCATCATTTGAATGTGGATTGAGTTTATTGTTTGGTACCCACAGGACATTCTCATTGACCAGAGCCACTTGTTAACTTGTCACAGAGTCAACAATTAAAAACACACCGGGGACAACTATGGCTTGTATCCCTAACATTCTAAAAGCTTGTCCTTGCTGGTCATTTACTGAGTCTTTCTGATGAGTCCATAATCATTATATGATGTTAAATCTAACCACTCATAGTCCTCATGAAATCTATTTGTTCCTCAGTCTCACTAGGAAAAGCTTGTTCATACTGAAGTGTGCATGTTTCTCTTAGAAAGTTTCAGGCTTACCAAATACAACACGTATTCAAGATGGGCCATTTCCTTTGACACCATAAAGGGGCGCCTTCAGATACCAGTCTGCTTCTAAGCCAGCAGTTATAGGCACTGGGTTTATATATCCTTTAAGTGTCATCAGCTGTGAAAAAACAAATATTGATTTGTGAAGCCCTGAGATGTGTGTCATTCATAATATGCACTTACAAAGAACACACCCTGGAAACCCAGATGAGGGAGAAGCTTATTCTGCTTCAAGAAGAGACAGAGGGTGATGATGGAGGTGGATATTGGAGAAGGGCTAGGATTTTCCCAAGTGGACAGAGGGGAGCGGGGGAGCCCTGGAGCAGTGAATTGTCAGAGCCACGTCACTGAGGCCCAGAAGGGTTGGGTCATTGAGAGAAGAGATGCCGTTCTTGGGTGCCAGAAAGCCAGGCTCTCTGTGTTCCTGATAGAATGTGGGCACTTATCAGAGAACCTTGGGGGTCTCTTCTACCACTAGACCATGAGCTCCACCGGGAAAGGGACCAAATCTCTACATCCCTGGGCTGGAGCCCATTCTTGGAAGTGAGCAGGCTCAGGATGGCACACACCTGGCGTGTTTTAGGCTCTGCCTATCCTGCCTATCCAGCACCTCTGATGGACCATGACCTTCTTTCTTGATGAGCCTATAATGTGACCCTCAAATCTCAACCCCTGTGCTTCTGGCTACCTCCATCAATCTACCAGGGTCTATCAGGCCATAAGATAAAACTTCCTACACACCAGAAGTATACCCACAGAAAATATTTGAAAGAGACCGTTATAAAAGAGGTCCTTGGTCTATCCAAATTCAATACAGAGCATGAACGTCTGAGTTTAAAATGAGCGATTGTATTTTTTGCGGGAAGATACTTCTTTGTCAAAAAAAAAAATTCTAGGATATGCATAATATAATGTGATCTATGTAAACCTAGTTTTCATAGACTTCCCAAATTATGAATAAATTATATTCCAAGGGCACAAAAAACTAAGAAACTTACCCAGGTTCATGCAGGTACTAAATAAGCAAGGATGGAGGAAACCAAAGCTGTCTACCCCCAAGTGGTTCATATTCTTTTTTCAAAAAAAGATTTTACTTCTTTATTTGACAGAGACACAGGGAGAGAGGGAACACAAGCAGAGGGAGAGGGAGAAGCAGAGGGAGAGGGAGAAGGCACCCCGCTGAGCAGGGAGCCCGATGTGGGGCTTGATCCCAGGACCCTGGGATCATGACCCTGAGCTGAAGGCAGACGCTTAATGACTGAGCCACCCAGGTGCCCCAGTGGTTCAAATTCTTAACCTCTGTCCTTCACCAGTCCCCTCTTAGGGAGCCAAGATAATTCAGGCACTAAAATCTCCAAGATCTCCAAGATCTTCTGATAAATGCCAGCAAGCTATTAGAAGCACAAAGAGGTGGTGGTTACTTCTACCTGATGAAGGTAACGAGGTGTGCAGAGGCCTCCTGGTTTTAGTGATCTTTAGCTCTGTCCTAAAAAAAAAAAAAAAATGCCAGTCAAACAGCTAAAGGAGGAATAACATCCTGGAAAGAGGGATGGCATAAAATCATTGGGTTTGTAATTCATGCAGTCAGTGTCCACTGAGCAGCTACTGGGGGTGGGGGGTGGGGGTACCCTACGCTTGGCTCTGGAGCACAAGACAAGATCACAGTCTCAAGTCTTTGGCCCCAAATGGCAGACACATGAAATGTTCAACGGCAGTAGAGTATGAAAAGTGATACACAGCTTCTAGAAGTGCCCCGAAGAGCAACTCACTAACATGAAGGAGTAGGAAGGTCTGTTGGTCGTTTCTGTATTTGATTTCTCTGGGCAGAAATAACACGATCTAATTAGGCACCAATGGTAGTATGAACGGATGCTATCATGGACACAGTTGCTAGGCTATTAACAAAATGTTGTGCTTTCTCCTCCCAGATGAAAGGCTGCATAAAGGTTTTGAAGGAACAGGCCCCGGACAGTGTGGAGGGGCTACTGAATGCCCTCAGGTAAGCCTCAGCCCTGCGACGCTTCAGAGAGACTTCAAACTTAGATGCTGTTGGGGACCAGGCCCTAGAGCACCAGGCTTAACCCCGTGCATGTCTTCACACATTTAATCCTCCCAACAACCAGTTGAAGTCAGCACCGTTTTTATCAGATGGAAGAAACTGAGATGTAGGGAAATGAAATAACTTGCCCAATGTCACACAGCACAGGACAGAGCTAGAACATGCCCCTGGGTCTGGGTGACCCCACAGGCCGTGGGCCTGACTCCAGGCTGCACTGCCTTGTGGTCAGTGGAGACTCATCAGAAGAAGAAGCTTCCTGAGTCTCACTTGCCCCTTCACCTGCTGTATGTGAAAATTGTGGGTGGCTTTTGAAAACTCTCATGCTCAGGCTCCAACCCGACCGAATGAATTAGAGTCTCCAGGGTGGGGACACAGGCATCCACTCTGTGTTTGTTCTAAAGCTCCCTGGGTGACGTGCTCTACCCTGCCGGAGGCCCAAGTATTTGGAAGCTATGGCTCATTTCAGCTTCTCACCGCTAACAACTGATGCCCAGGCAGCCTCTCTTCCAAGGATACACGTGCTTAATACACTCCAGAGAAGGGATTCTTATTTTTCAGCCGTGACACATGTACAGGAATTTGTTAAATCATACTACCACGTAAATCATTCCACTGCTGGATTGCAATCTGGAAGGTTTATGGTCCTTGCTCTCTTATTCATCTTTGATTTTGCCGAGTCCTACTCACTGTTGTGCATGCAGTAAGTGTTCAATAAGTGTAAGTGGACTGGATCAATAATCTTCTATCTGTGTACAATGCTCATGTCTTATACTCCACTCCCGAGTATGTTGTCTCATTTAATTATCACAACTCAAGAGAGAGAAGGTGATCTATTATCCCCATTTAATAAATGAAAAAACAGCCACACATTTAATGAATAAAACTGAGGTTGATGCTGTTTTGTGGAGCTGCTAGGTCATCATTCTTCAGAACAGATGTAGCATTAACAGAGTAGCCTTCCAGATTCCGTGCGTGAACCAAGCTTTTCTCCATTGGTGCCCATTTCCCAGCAGGCTGGCTTCCCATACACAGTAAGACTCTGGTGCCTGAATTTTTTTTTTAACTTTCCAGCCTCATTTAATTGAGCAAGGCTTTGTGAAGAGCAGGGCACTGGGCTGAGCAGTGAGTCCCATCTGAGTGTTGGCATCTGTGGTTTCTTGTAGGTATTGTGGTGAATGGCTTTTGAGGCAGACAGACTTGGGTCCAAATCAGAAGCCACAGATCCCTCACGAATCACACACGTTGGCAGACTTGTGGTCTGAAATGGGTCATTTCACCTCTCTGATTCTCAGTTTCACCTGTAAAATGGAGGCGGGAACCTCTTCCGCAAAGAGTTAGTGTGGGTGAAATGAGGACTTACACGAGTGTCCAGGACCTGGCAAGGTTTGATGACATGATAATTCCCCTTTCCTTTCTTTCATACACGGTGCCTGAGCCAGGTTAATGGTGAGGCTGCAGACTGCGCTGCTCCTTGTTTTGGTTTGTTTACCTGCCTTTGTGCCCCCTTGTGGTGGCAATGAGCATAAGCCTTCCCAGGAAAGTAGAAAACCATCAGCGTTGAAGTTTTGGGGGAATGTTGGGATGCAGATCCACATTCTGAAATTTGTAACTCAGCAGGCGGAGCCTAGATGGTTGAGATGCTGCACTCCTTCACGTGAAGTTGACCTCCCTGGAAAATGTGATGGCTTCTATCTCCTCTGTATATTTATTTGATTAGATTAAAGGTCTACTTGTTAAATAACCACACTACAAAATTCCTTTAGGAAAAAGAATCAAATACTAAATCCATCCGAGAATACACTGGGCATGAAGTGTGGTTATTTGTGTAAGGAACGAGCCCGAGTTTGATTTCTAAATAGCCATTGTGTCTCTCAAGGTAAAGAAGGGCTGAGAGGGCGCCTGGGTGGCTCAGTTGATTGAGCGACTGCCTTCGGCTCAGGTCATGATCCTGGAGTCCCGGGATCGAGTCCCGCATCGGGCTCCCTGCTTGGCAGGGAGTCTGCTTCTCCCTCTGCCCCTCCCCCCTCTCATGTGCTCTCTCTCATTCTCTCTCTCTGAAATAAATAAATAAAATCTTAAAAAAAAAAAAAGAAGGGCTGAAAGTCATCATGAAGTTTTGGCAGAGCACTGTTTACACGCTGACTGCCATTGCTTTCTCTCCATCCAGGTTCACTACCAAGCACTTGAATGATGAATCAACTTCCAAACAGATTCGAGCAATGCTTCAGTAGGAGCTCTGCTCAAAGAAGAGGATCTATGTACTGACCTCAGAAGATGTATATGTTTACATAATTTAATACAGATTGATGTTAATACTTGTGTATTTACATAACCGTTTCCTTCTTGTCACTGAAATATATGGACTTTAATTTGTATCTTGACTGACTCAACCCAGCAGAGCATAAATTGACTTGAGAGCCTAACCTTTGATGTCTAAAACAAAACCCTCTTCTCCAAAGCCAAAATTTGGAGATGTTGATCTTTACTACTGGAGTCCTTTAACTACACCTGTAACAATCCAAAATTCCCAATAGTTTGTGGTAGTGTTTTAATTCTAGATGTGTAATCTCTCTGGGAAGTTTACTTATAGAAACACGAAGTATTTGATTTCCTGTGCCGGCTTGGCTACAAGAAACACAACCGTTAATCCTGACAGAGGGAGAGAGGAATCCAAGAAAAGAAAAATGCATGTGAAGACACAAACTCAAGTATTTGGAATTCAGCACGCCCCTCACCTCTCTTCCCTCAGACTGCAAACCACATGTGCAGCTTTTTTGTTTGCACGTTATTTTATTTAGTGACATATTCCCTTCTCTCTGGATTTATATTCCTCTAATGTTCCCTTTTGATTCTGCAAGAGGAAAATCACCTGCGCTTGAATCCATTTGTAAGAAAGAAGTGAGAATAGATAGATGTGCTGTCATAGCTGAGCTGTGAAGGTGGTTGTCTTGGAAGTGGGGGACAGGCTGGGAGGAAGGACACACAGGCAACAGGACAGTCCTCTCTCCACTTCAACCCTCTGGCTTTGGGTAATTTTACTGACACTCCAGGTATCTGTGGGGTCCTGGGTGCCCAGCAGCCCTCCTGAAATGGGCCCTGCCCTTTGTGGGCTGATCATGTGGTGACAGAGGTCTCGGGTACTTCACTAATTTCCAGAAAACTGGGGACTCCAGAGGGGGGAAATGCTACATTTTCCAGTTCCCTAGTATTTAAAAGGTAGCTCCTCCCTGACCGCATGGCTAGCTTGCTGCAATGTGTACAACTTTGGTCTGAGTACATGGATTTAGTCCTAGCCTTATTGATCCACTATGTGGTCTTTGGAAATGCACTTAAGCTCTTTGTGTCTCACTTTCTTCATCTATAAAATGGGCAATTAGAATAGACGATCTCCAAGAGCCCTACAAGGCAACGAGCCAATAAAATGGCTGACTCTTACATGCTTCCTTAGGAAATAGAGTCCAGGAATCATCACCCCACCTTGTCTTGAAGATAGGACCAGGCCTAGAGTCATTCTGTCTGCAGATTGGAGCTTATAATGGAACCTTGAAATTCTCCTATTCCAATGTCCAGTGGAGAAATGTGATGAGGGTGAAGTCAAACAGGATCAACCCCCATGTAGGACTGGAGCCCAGGATCCCTCACTCCTGACTCTTTCCCTCTTCACCATGTGGCCTATGCATACATACTATGGGATGAGATTGGACACTTTTAAGTCAATCTTCAGTCTGGCTTATTTTATTACTTGCCTATTTCTGACAGAAGGAAAGGGTTGCCCAGTGATTGATAATCCCAGAAGTTGGGCCTGGGTACATTAGGGTGTCATTCACCATGTCCCAAGGAACGAGCCGTCAGACACAATTGATTTCCAGACTTTCGTATCCAGCTGGCATTCTCTCGAGTCCTCCAAGAAAGGGGAAAGATACTTTTGTTTTGTTTTATTTTTAACAACAGCAACAAAAAATCCAGTCAAGTGACAGAACAGATTCTCTGGTTTATATCTAAATGTCAGTCAACAGAGAGAAAAAGTCCCTTTTCCTTAGAACTTTTCAAGCTGAACAAGTACAGCTCCTTGGATTGGGGGGAGGGGTTCCTCTCATCAGGACAGGAATGCACTTAGATGGCCTTCATGGCCTTTTCAAACCTAGGGATTTTAACACCTTGGAAGAAGCCAGGAAATGGGGTAACAACGGGTGAGAAAATTCATTGACTGTTCAGCTTAAGAAATGTTCTATTTGGCAGCCTCACGTCATCTTTGGGCAGCAACTGTCAAGACAAGAATTATAGAGGCACTCAATGTTTATCATCATTGGGTCCATTTGTTCCCTTTATTGGGTGAGGAGCTTAAGTCTTGGAGAGAGGAAAGGACTTGCAGAGGAAATAGTTGAGCACATTTATAATTTTTAATTAGACTTTTATCAAATGGGACCAAACATACAGGAGGCGCTGCTGGCCTGCCCCAATATAGCCAGGCCACCTTGTTTCAAAGCTAATATCCACCTGTCCATGGATTTTCAAAAGCCCAGTTACCTCTGATGATCAGGAGGACAAGTTAATTGAACGTCTGTGATCACTAACAGGTAATGGATATTGGGTCCACTCCTGAGCTACTGTGGGAGACAAATTCTTTTAACAGACTGTCCTCCAGGCATCAGGAGTCCATGAAAAGTCATGTTTTCTTTTCCTGTGTGCGCTGCATGTGTTTAAGACCCGAGGGTGGTTTGGGGGAAAGTGCTAGCCACAGTACCCATGTCGATGTTAACTATATTTCATATTGGATGTTTCATAGTTTTCAAATAAACAGTGTTTTCCATTACTCAGATATTTATTTGGGGGCAGACAACAGGTGAAAATTACATTTCTCAGATTCGCTGCTACTTTGGCACCATGACTTTGTTCTCAGAAGTTTTTCATGCATCACTAAGAGCTGCTAATGAAAGCAAGTGGCAGTGAGTGTTTTGAATTGTGGTAGCCCATTAGGGCTGGAGTATTTATTAACAACCAGAAAGAAAGTCTTGATAGTAATCTCTTAATTGTTAGTTAACTCATGCTTCATCATTTGCTTCTAGTCATCATCATTGTATCAAGACATTAATGGTAAACTGAGGTTTTTGATACATCATCACATTTAAGTTACAAAAAAGTAATAACCATGCTTCCTCAAAAGAAAAACAAAGCCTACCCAATCTTGGAATCCAATTGTACAAGTAGAATTCAGAGAATTCTCATTCAGTCTTGTATCCAAACAGCTACAAATTTTTCTAGACATTAATAATAAACAGTGGAATTTTATCTTAAAGACATTTTGGAACCTAACTTCCCCATTACATCTATAAAAGCTGTTGCATACACAAAGCTGTTTTAAAGTTGTCATATGTTGTTTGCTAAAGTCATTGTAATTTTTTTTTTGCCTGCTTTGCCTCTTTTTGTACAGAAGTTTTGAGTGTGAAATGAAAATTAAAGTTTGGTACATATATTTAAAAATATACCTCTATTTTATATGATGTTCAGTGCTGAGTGGGTGATGAGCACATGATCATAGGTATTTGCTAAACATCGATATTTGCTAAACACCCTCTCTGGGGACCAGCAAATCACACCATCTGCCTTCCACCTCTCTTTATATACAACATAAAATACGCAAAATATTCTGCTCTTGGTACCAGCTATATTTTATTAATTTCAACAAAAATTTTTCATTATTTAAAAAGGTATAGAATAAAAAGAGGCATGACTGATATCTAGAGATGCATGAGACCTACTTGTCCAAGGATGCTAAGGAACATGCATTCTATCTTTTGAGTGTAGTAGCCCTTTATGGATTCAACAAAGTCAGCCATTAACTTATTCTATATATGTACATTTTTCAGTCAACTTAAGCTTTAAAGCAATTCTTTTAAAAATTGAATATTGAAATTGTCTTAGAGTATCCTTGCATATTTTAAGCTTTTCACCTGAGACCTAATTGTGTGTGCTATCAATGGGTCAGAGTCCCCAAAAGAGAGCATCTCTATACAAAATACAAAGGTACAATAATTATATCTGTTTGAGACTCAAAGGGAAATGAGTAGGAATGGGAAATTTTCTGTAAATTGACACATTGATAAATTATAAATGGACACAAGCTGGAAGGACAGAGAAGAGAAGGGACCAAGAGAGGAAGAGAAAGACCCTAGTTAAATGAGTGTTGAAAGTCAAGAGACATGAAAAAATGAGTGTATGTGTGATTGTCAAGAGGAATACAGCTAGTGAGGAATACCCTTCATGCCAGCCAAAAAGTTGGTTGTTAATCGGGGCTCTCTGGAAGGATGGAGATGAGGAGTTTACCTGGCCACATTCATGAAACCTGGTGAACAGTGAATATATGTAATCTGTATTCACACTGACTTCATACTCTGGGGTATCATTGAGTAGATAGAATTTCTAGGCAAGCATTTGCTGCTTGAAACGTCTGTACTATATTTAGTCATCACAACTTAAGTGATTAAATAATACTAAATAATATGTACCTATACTTTTTATATAATTTACTTGTACTATTCATATTCATTAATACATTATTCCATCCAATGCCAAAATCCTGGTCTCTAATCGTAAAAGCAAAACAAAAAACGAAGAAACAAAGCCTTGCTGATCACACCCTCATATACCTTTTATACAGTGATAAAGAGAGGTCTTGACTGTTCTATCTCTTCAGCTCAAAGACTACAAAGAAGGGAGTTTTTCTGCTCTGGTCACATCAAGTTACAAATTCCATAAAAATACCTTTTGAAATTGTGGTAAGTAGGATTTTAGATAAATCTCAGAATTTTTTGTAGAGTCATTTAAGTTGAGAGATCTTGTAAACTCATTTGAGAAAGTCTTTTCCCTATGAAATCTTTCTGTTTTCCCCACAAATTGCATATTTCTAGTTTCTTCTCTCTGCCTGCACTTACTGTTCATTTTTTCATTGTCCTTGTTTGCCCCATGACAGGCTTTGTTTCAAGTCAGGAGTTATATTTTATTAGCCATTCTTACAATGTTGTGACTTGAGGACCAGTGGTTTTAAAAGGCTCCTTCCACATTGAAAAAGCCTGTCTCCAGAAAATATTAAAAGAACTTGGAGGAAATTATAAAATTATTTTCTTCAAAATGTCAATATGTATGATTTTCCTTCCTTTGGTATAAGAGAAATAATGCAATAATATATATACCCTGTGGGGAAGGGTATAAAGATGATAGTGTTATATGTGAATGTGGGTGGGGAAGCTAAAAGTATAGGGAGCTCTAGGCTGAACCAGGTGAATATTAACTACCTTCGTGTGCCATGGGCATTTCCACTCCTATGATATAGTCATTAATGCACCCCCTCTTCTTCCTTGCCTATCTGAAGTTTACCTAGACATCAAGGCCTGGGTCATACTCTACCTCTTCCAGAAGCTTTCCCTAACCACCCCAATTCATGCTAATCTTCCCTGTTCTTGGTCTCTAATGCATTTAATTTATTTGATGCTAAATATAGGGCATGGAACAGCACTTTATATGTTTGTTTCTTACAGTAGATGTGAAGTCCGTAAGGGAAGAGAATGTGTCCCTTATAGGGTCAAGCTCAATGTAGGCCGGCAGCCAATGGAAGCTGCCTGCAAAGGGGAAACTTCAGGGTTCTGACACGCGAATGCACTGAAATGAAACCTGGAGAATTAATTTCTATAATTCACAACTATCCACAGTAACAAAGTATCTGCTCCCTTGGCTGGTCAACTTTTTCCTGGAGGAAATACTTACCTACCTGCCAGGATATTTTTAACATCTGTGGACACAGCTTGCAGCTTGCAGCTGATATGCCAGGAATCCAGCTGAGAAATCAGGCTGTTGTCTTGATCAAAAGTCAGAGTCAGTTAGTCCTGGCAAGGGCAGGCATACTATCAGATGAAGTCTAGCTTGGTCTGGGACAAGGCTGCTTCAGAGAACTGAGCTTGAGGCAAAGGCAAAAGGGCAATAAAAGCCAGTTTCCAGTAACTAGACAAATCAATTCAGCACCTTGGATAGCAATCTAGGCATGTTGTCCTAACAGTCCATAGCCATTTATCCTGGAATCTGTAAGTCCTATCACTTGGTTCCACTTTGTCTCTAAAACTCTGATTATCAAAGATAATATGTTCATTAGAAAATTTAAGCTGCTAAGTAGCTGGGAAAGCATTTTTCTATGTCCTGAGACTTCTGAATATCACATAAGATGGGCAGAAAATAGTTTTGGAAAGGTGCCAGTATCATCTTGGGTTTTCATATTCATAGTTTTAGACTCAAGCTAAACTCATAAGAATGACTCTTCTTTCTTCTTTACCCTAACTCCTTCAGCTAATCATTAAGTCCTAACAAATGTCTTTTCTAAAGAGGCCTCAAAATCAACTTCTCCCAGTTCATTTTGCTTTATTTCCTCTATGCTTCACCATTTTTTCTTAGAAGATCATCCAGCCCTTACTCTTCCTCCTGCCCACTCTCTATACAGCCAACACCATCTTCCTGTGACATATATCTGAGCATGCCTGTGTCATACGATTGCCTTTAGCAAGTTTCCTGAAATATGTTCCCAGAGATGTTAATTGATGTTCCATCAAAAAAAATTTTTTTTTCAGCTTTCAAGTACTTTTGAAACAAGGTTAAACATTATTTTTAAAAAAATTTTATTTATTTATTTGAGAGAGAGAGAGCACGAGCAGGGTGAACGGCAGAGGGAGAGGGAGAAGCAGACTCCCCCACTGAGCAGGGAGCCTGATGTAGGGCTCGATCCTGGGACTCCAGGATCATGATCTGAGCCGAAGGCAGAAGCTTAAGCAACTGAGCCAACCAGGCACCCCAAACACATTATTTTTTAATACCAAATTTTTTTATTCATTGTACATCTCCACAGGAAGGTAGAGCATATTCTGCATGGAAATCAGCTTGTTGATTTCTACACACACATACACACACACTAGCTTGTTGGAATTTTATTAAGATTTCCTTGAATCTACATATCAATTTGAGAAGAATGGACATCTTAACAATATTGAGTCTTCTGATCTGTGAATATAGTAAATCTCCCCCATTTGTTTAGGACTTCTTTGATTTCATAAGATTTTTTACATAAACTGTGAGTAAAGATAGCTTTACTTTTTCTTTCTCAATATGAATCCTATTTATTTCTTCTCCTTTCCCTATTACACCAACTAACCTCTGGCACAATGTTGAACAAAAGTAGTAAGAATGGACATTCCTACCTAGTTCCTGATCTTAAGGGGAAGCATCTAGTCTTTCATCATTATGAGTGTTGTTAGTTTTAGGCTATACATAGATGTCATTTATCAGATTGAGACTCTCTCTCTTATTTTGCTGAGAACTTTTATCAAAAACACATGTTGGACAAAAACATTAATTCAAGGGATACGTGCACCCTATGTTTATAGCAGCAGCATTTACAATAGCCAAATTATGGAAGTAGCTTGCGTCCATTGACTGATGAATGGATAAAGAAGATGTGGTATATATATAGAATGGAATATTACTCAGTCATAAAAATGATTAAATCTTGCCATTTTCAATGACATGCATTGGGCTAGAAAATATAATGCTAAGCAAATAAGTTAGGGAAAGACAAATACCATATGATTTCAGTCTTATGTTCAATTTAAGTAACAAAACAAGCCAAGGGAAAGAGAGAGAGAGAAACCAAGAAACAGACTTTTAACTATACAGAACAAACTGGTGGTTACCAGAGGGGAGGTGGGTAGGGGGATGGGTGAAATAGATGGGGATTAAGGAGTGCACCTGTAGGGATGAGCCCCAGGTGATGTGTGGAATTGTTGAATCACTATATGGTACAACAGAAACTAATATAACACTGTGTGTTAGCTATACTGGAATTTAAATCAATCAATCACACAACAAAAGTACTAGGCTCTCAGAAATATAGCATCTACAACATACAACATATAGTAAATTTAGGTGACATGCAGAGAATCAGGGAACATTTATCTGTACAATAGAAACATATCCATAAATATCAGCGATGATAAAATTAGCAGACAAAAACTTTTAAAAAGCTATTATTAATATCTTTAAGGAGTTAAAAAAGAATACATGTTGGATTTTGGCAAATGCTTTCTCTGAATCTATTAAGATAATCACATCTCTTTTTTTTCTTTTTAGTCTATTAATATGGTGAATTATATTGATTTTTGAATGTTAAACCAACTTTGCATTGCTGAGATAAACTCTACTTATTCATGATTTTTTGTCCTTTTTACACATTTTTTATTTGACTTTTTAAAACTTTGTTGAGAATTTTCGCACCTATGTTCATAGGGATATTAGCTTTTAGCTTCCTTTTCTTGTAATGATTTCACATGATTTTAGTATCAGAATAATTCTGGCTTCATAGAATGTGTTAGGAAAGTCTTTCCTCCTCTTCAATTTTTGGAAGAATTTGGACAGAATTCACCCTTCACTAAACTCCCTGACCTAATTCTTTCCCAGTCTTCTTGTATTAGCTTAAAGATCACTTCCTTTTGAAGCCCCATCTCCAATCCTTAGATTTTTGCATCTTCCCTAGGTATATGTTGCCATAACCCACTATATTTCTTCTTTCATAACACATATTATATTTATAATTGCTTTATTACCATTAATTTTTTGGCCAGCTATAAGCTTCATCAAGTCAAAGTCCTTCTCCATCTTGCTCACCATTCTATCACAATTGCCTAGTAATACATAGCCCATAGTAGACCTAGACAACTTCCTTGTTAAGTAAATTAATTTTTTAACCAAATGCTCATTTAAGTATCTAATAAGAAGATTATATTTTTTTTCTGTGAGATAAAATGTGGTCAAGAATAATATTGACAAATTTCTTAATATTGTACCATCCTTAAATACTGGGATAAATTCTATGTAGTCATACTGTATACTTTTTTATAATGTAGTATCATAAATAGCTGGCTTCTCTTTGGTTTAGTTTTATTTATTATTTTTCTAAATAATAACAGCAATATTAGTGATATCACTAGTGATTTTAGTCTGTTTTGTGTGTACATGTATAAGTATGCACGTACATGATCCTTATTATAGAATTTATGCTAGCTTCTTTAAAAGAATCAGATTTACTTATTTTTTCTATCAACTCTAGAATTAAAAAATATGTAAAGACATATGTGTTGTTTGAAGACCTGAAACAAATTACTTAAGAGACTATTTCAACTGATATTTATAGGGTGGCATTCTCAGTCAGTATTACTGATTTCTTCCATATTTGGGAGCCCTTGTTCATGTACTATTTACATTTCTTTTGATTTTAGTAGTTTATATATTCACAGAAAGTGATATATTTTATCCATATTTAAAATTATTTAACAAAAACTTTTATAAATTATTCATTGTTTCACTATTTTCTCTTTATCTGTAGTTACATATACTTCCTTGGAACTAGCATTTTTGAGTTTGTGTTTCTTCCTTTTTTGCCTTGATTAGAAAAACACATGCTTTATTGATTGCATGCATGTATGTGTGTGCTGTAAGAACTAGCTGTTGAGTGGCAGTGCATGGCTTAAAAGAGGGAGGTGAGCTCAAATTCAGACAGCAGCCTGGGTTTCCATTCAGGTCCCATGACTTACTAAATGTGTAATCTTGGGCAACTTTGTGCCTCAGTTTTACCATCTGTGAAATGATACTAATTATTAAAAAATAACAAAGGGCCTTGCATATGGTAACAGATCAGTAATTGTTAGTTACAATTATTAATGTCTACTGCAGTAATTTTTATCTTCATTATTTCCTGCTTTCCTGGTGAAACTTTTTTATCTTCGTTTACTAAATTTTTAATTTATATTTTATAATGGTCTCATGTGGAACACTTAGTGTTTTTTTTTCTTTGTGCATGGAAAAACTCAGGAAATGGATTTTTCTGTGGCAACACCTTAGCTGCTTCTCGTTATTGTTTTTACTAAGCTGTTTTATACTCTGGGTATAATTTTCAATCCATTAAATGTTATTTAGCAGTGATCTTCAATATCCAAGTAGTTGAGGATTTTGTTGGGTTTTGTACTTTAATTTTGTCATTAATATTAGTATTATTGTATCATGATCAGAATGTTTAATCTCTGCTACTGGTACCGTTTTGGAATTCATCAACGTTTTCTTTGTAGCCTAATCTTGGTTCAAATTCCTCCCCAAAACACAGCCCAATACCAGGACTTAAACACAGGCAGTTTATTGAGGAGATGAACCAGACAGAAGGAACAAGGGAACAGAGAGAAGGAAACAAGAAAAGAGGGGCACCTAACACCAGATGCCTTGTTGAACAAGTTACATTATGTGGCAACTGGGGTCCAGTCCTCTCAAAACCCTCTAAGAAACTGCACAGGAAACTTCTAAGTATTCTGTTATTGAAGGGCTGGATGCTGGAGCATTCATTCACAGTTTCCCTGCCTCTATTAGTTGAGCTTTATCCCTGAGCTGTACCTGTACATGAGTTGAGCAAGCTTCCTTGACTTCAGAGAAAGTAAGAAACAAAAATGTGAGGAGAGAGAGTTCCACCCCTGAGCAGACCACTGGCAACGTGCATGAGAACTGCCCACCTATCATAGTCAGCTGCCTCTGACATCACGGGGTAGACCTACGGGGTCAGGTGTGGGGACCCATATTGTATATTACTCACAAAATCATCTCCATTTGTAAAGTGTGCTAACAATAAGGGTATATTTTGAGGTATGGTCTCCAGTCTTGGCTTCTAAATTTGCATAAAGAAGAAGCTCAATACTTCACAAGGCAGGCGATACTATTTAGTGATATATGAGAGCATTACCATTCCAAAAGAAATAGAGATGCAGCTCTATATCATCTTCTGACTTAACAAATGGTAAATAATTGCTCATATGTATTTGATGAAGATTTTCTTTATGTTAAACTGGAACTTGAAGAGTAAATAATTCTCTAGTACTCATTAAGAATAGATAGAATAGATACATTTTAAAGTCATTAGCATTAGTAATTTCCTGAAAATGTATTTTTTCTTATTATTACAAATAGTAACACAAACCTTATAGAGTGACTTCTTATTAAGTAAAATAAGAAATATTTGTAATATTATATGAAAGGAGAGGAAAACTCGATTGCCTCTCCTTAATTAAGAGACTTGTAATTTTTTATTTGATTTCAATATAAGTTGTTATTGCACCCTATAATACTTCTAAAAAATCATTCCCAAAGGATTTTGGATAGTCCCATAATATGATAAAGTCAGCATAAAATTAATTGTGGCAAGTAAAGAACATATACTTACAAAAACAGAAAGAAGAGCTAAGTAGGGTATATAAAGAACAGCTAAAAATATTTAGGACAGATGATGGATTAACACTGCTACTGGTAATTGGGGATCTTATGTAACATAAGATGTTACAGATGGTAGGAATTACAGATATGAAAGGTCTCACTCTGACAGACTTTGCCAGTGTTTTTAATAAATGTTCCATTCTAGCCTTAGACTGAGTTGGGTTGTTTGAGAAGCAGCCATGCATGGCATGTTGACTTAAACTACCTGTTATTAACTCATTTTGTAGCCTCAAGATAGCTAGACTGTACCTATAGAATTATAGTTTCCCTTACCGAATTTTTTTCAGAGGGTTGTCAAATTGGCATCTCTGAATTCCTGAGGTGATAGGCAAGATCATTGACCCAGGGATAAAGGGAGGACATTCTATGTGAAAACCTTTTTCATCTCTTCTCTGAACTAATTTTTTTTTCATTTTTCAGTTACCAAATTACTTATACTGAGTATAAGACCATGTGCTAATTGCCAAAAACATAATTATGAAAGTCAGAGAATTCACATTCTAATGAGGGGAAGCATAAAAAATATGATTCCATTCGGTAATTACTATAGTAGAAATAAATACAAAATCACATCATAAGAAGAACATGGGAAATCTAACCTAGCCTGGTCAGCTTGAGGGAACGTCAAGGAGGTCATCCTGGTTATAGCAGCTAGCTGAACTTTGAGGACTGGAGGGAGACCTCCAAGGGGACAAGGACAAGAGGGTGATTCTATCAGATAGAATTGACAGCATGTGGCAAGAGAACATGACGCCATCAGGGAATTCATGTGGCTGGAGTATATAGGTTTTTTCTTCTGGGGGTATAAGAGGTGAGAGTTCAATGGGAGGTGAGGCTGAACAAGAAGGCAGAAATATATGAGGGTGATAGGAAGATATGGAAAGATTTTAAACTGTGAACTGACATGGCTGAAATTATGCCTTCCAGAGATTTATTTTGATGACTCTATGGGAGGATGACTTGGAAAATACGAACTGAAGAGAGGGAATGGGAGATGGACCAGTAATTAGTAATGAGGATACAAATAAGTATAAATGCTTACAGATAGCACTTACCAGGAGGTAAACCCAGAAGGTGAATTATGCATATTAACCTTTCTATGTGATCCCTACTATTTTAAAACCCCAATTTTTACAGAGAAGAAAACTGAGGCACAAAGATATCAAGTAAATGCTCCAAGCTCTCAGAGCTGTAATTAGCAGGTCCAGAATTCTAAACCAGGCAGCTGAGCTCCAGAACTCATGCTCTCAATCACTGTGCTTTATTTAGCAAGGTGAATTTTCATGGGCACTCGATACAAGTAGGCCACGTGTTAAGCACTCAGTGTAGCTTCCTCCAGTTACTCTTCACAACAATGGCGTTGGTAGGTAATAGTTTTAAACATGTTTGCCTAAAAAAATCCCTTTGCTTAAACAAAAGCTTGCCTAGAATACCAGCAGGTTAAACACAGACAAGCAGAGCTGGCTGAAGTGGCAGGGATGACGGATCTGGATACCTACCTGTTCAATGCCCAATATCTATGGAACACTGAAGACCAAAGATATTGAACTCCACACTTTAGAAACTACTTGTCCAGAAGTTATGGGAGCTTCCCAGGAGCTCTGAGGTTCTAATTCCCTATAGAACGAGAAGATAAGTGATGTGAAGATGGCATTATGAGAGTCATCTCCCTAGGGCCCATGATGTATAAACTGAGGCTAGAAACATAGGTCATATTTTGAATAGGAGTGTCTGCACAGCTAAAATGTACAAAGGTTTAAAGGTCACAGTGTCCCCCAGTAAGCCAGGCTCGGTGACAAATCACCTGGTGTCAATGGGAAGTGAGGAACTGGGTCACATCACTGCTCTCCAAACCACCAGTTCTCCATGGATCCCATTACACATTTCCTGGGGTTCTCCTCAACATGCTAGTTTTTGGCAGCTGTTATGGCCTTAAGAAACCTCAAAGTTGAATCTCAGGGCTTGGGGACTCCACAGCCTAGGGACTGATACGTCACAGAGTAAGGGAAATGACAGCTTCAGGAAGTGGTAATGAGATATGAATGGAGGGTCCAGGAATGAAGACTTCAATCAATCTCTGATCATTCAAAAACTGGATCTAGGATAGCTCTGGAGGTATATACAACTATGACCTCAAAGGACAGATCTGTGTAGAGGGACAAAGAAATCCTTTACCAAGTGGATCTGGCCACACTGGCTGGTTCACATAACACACATCACAGTGCTGGAACCCTGCCTACTGTTGGGGTCCTGAGGCTGGCCCACTTTCCTGCAGAAGCCAGGGTTAATTAATTCCTCTCAGCAAGCCCTGGGCTGGGGCTTGAATCGGTTAATGAAGTTTCTAAACTCGCTTTGCAATCTATGAAGGATGATTGCCATGCGGTAGCGGAAGAGACAGACATCCAATCATCCTCATTCTTTCACCCCTGGCTCAACCTAACACAATCTTTGGCATCTACGCTGGACAATTCATCCAAACATGTCAGATAATATCTATAAAGCCCCCATTACAGCAATATCCTTCTAGAAGATATATTTTGTCCTTAGTAAAAGACAAGTGCTTCTGGCACTGGGTGTTTCTTCCTCTGAGTGTCCAATGTGTGCTGGAGGAGATGATTATCTGTGCATGCAGAAAGGTTTACTGAGTTTCATCCCTTGTCTTGGATCCTTCCAGCTCTGACATTTGATACTATGCATGCCCTATCGGACTATAGTGAGGGCACTGAATGAACAGATGAACAAAACAAAGATGGAATGTTATTTTTTCTTGACTATTTTCATTTTCAGGGTTTCATTTGTAAACTACAGAGCTTACCATATTTATTTAACTTAATCTATCAGAATGACACTTACTTCATTAAATTAAGAAATTTTAATTAACTAATGAAGATTTCATTGTCTACTCTTTTATGTTCATATTAGGGTAGGTCATTTTGATGACAACTTTTATAGCTATAATTAAATATTTCTAATAGATTTAGTTAAATTTGCAAATAATAAGGCATATTTCATCTTTATTTTATTATTCATGACAGATCCAATTTAGCCTTGTGGCAGTCTCCCAGCTCCTGGGGTCTTCTCTTATTTCTTTTCACAAGTGTCTGCTTTACTTAAGAAAAAAGCATCAAGTCCTGATAATATCAGGGTTGTAAGGTCCATGCAATTCAGAGATGGGCCCATGAACAAAGGAAGTGTCTCTTTCTCTGCTGTGGTATGTGGAGTAAGCCTAACCCCACGTGACCAGCACACATATTTATCTCATGGCTTAATCAGCATAAATCCAGAAAGTGGCAGATTGGCATGCATTCCCTGGGTTCTAGGCCATTTTGAAATGCCCTTTTATGACATTCCTAGAAGGGAGTCATTCTGCCGATGTCTGCATACCCCAGGGTTGGGGAGCTTATACCTCTAAAGGGACACTGGTCAATTAACTATTTAAAATGGATTTTTAATGTGTTCTTTATATTCAGCTAAAAAAGAGGATTGTAGTTCTTTTAATGGCACCTTTGACTCACCAACCCCTACCAATGCTTAGAAGCCTAAAGTGACACAGGGTTATGAACATCAGAGTCTGGGAGACAGAACGAGTAGGGCGTATTGACTTTTTGTTCCCTGCTGATCCATACATGGATTGTCCCTTCTGAGACAACCTGGCACCCCTATTCCTAGCTTACTGATTTCCAGAACTTAAAATAGGCCACTTTGTGTGGACCGAATGAAAGGACATAAGGACTAGAATCCTAAACTTTCAGAGCTTGAAGGGTTGCCCACTGCAAGTTCCTCACCATTTAGGCAAGAAGGCAAGTTTACCAAGGGGAAGTGACTTGCCCAAGGGCTGAGCCCTTTTTTTTTTGTACCAGAATCCCTGGTCAAGATACTATGGTATCTTGTCAAAGTGCTATTACTGTGATTATAAGCCATTTGGATCTGGAAAAAATGCACCACAGCCCTGTATACAGGCCGAAGATGCTGAGGCCGTAGATCACACTTCATACATGGGAGTCGGTGCCCTGTTGGGACCTTGAGTTTTCCTAAGCATCTGTGGGACATTTGTCAGGCTCCACAGATCTCATGACCCTGATCTGGGGCCATACTTTCCCCTCTTGATCTAAAAGCCTGCCTCTCTCTTTCACCTATCCCGTTCTGTTGCCATGGCCTCCTCACACCGAGGCATCTGTCTAGCTCCAAAGAAAGCCCTTCCCTTCCAAGGAAATAGTTTCTGACTACTCCAGCCCAGTCCTCTGAGGACCACAGTTCTGGCTGTTTATGCTGCTTATTTTCCTACTCTTCCAAGGTGGCTGCCTTTCCAAGAGATGGCTTTTGATTCACTTTTCACATGGTTTCCTCCCCAGCAGAGTTATCGTCTTTTGGAGGGTAGAGGTGAGGCTTGAAATTCTCTGTATTTCCGCACTCTATAAATTCCATGGCTCCTGCTGGCTCACCGTTCGCAAGTAAGCTCTGAGAGCCATGGCTGGATATAGGAGTTAGCATGTGATCTGGAATATTTAGTAATATCAATACATTTGGCCCGATCTATTGTTATATTCCACCCTCCTTGGTCTAACATCCATATTATCCATCCCCATTTATGTTCCTGGGTTTCTGCTTATATAGAAACACAATTTAAATCCTTTTTGGTTTAAACTATCTCCCCCGGGGCTTTAGCATATATCTGTATGGCTAGAGCATGTGGAGATGTGCCCCCCAGCTATGGGTCCAGTGGCAACAGGCATGGCTGTGGTGGATTGTGAGGAAAATGAGCATCCACTATTAAGGCATGGGATAGGAATAACCTACCCCCGGTAGGGTTATGATGAGGTTTTCAGGTAAAGGAAGGCTAGTCTCGAAGATGTTAATTCAGTGGCAAGGGGACCCCCGAGTCACTTGGAGGCTCAAGATTGCCAGTTTCATCTGGGTTCAACCAGATATTCTCACTCCACATTTTAGTAGTCTAGTATTTCCCCACAAATGTCCTAACTGTCACATAAGAAACCTGGTTAGACTCTGAATTCAACTGTCATTGTAATCCAGCAGCTGACACAATAAATTTTTGGTTGATTTTTCATATGTCAGCCTTGTGGCTACAAGAAATAACAGCACATTTTAGGGCCTTCTTGATCCTCAATATACTTGAGCTGATAGTGAAAGGACTAGACTGTCATTTTCTTTGTGTAATTGCTCAGTTGTGCTCCGAAGAATCCTCCCACACCACAGTTCCTATAGTTATCCTCACCACCATAATGACCATGTGCAGGAGCCACTGGGGCCCCCAAGACATGCCTTCAGTTGGCACTTCACCACGTTCAACCACAGGTGATAGCTTGACTAACCAGGATGCTCCCGCATGCCGTAGACTACCAGCATCTGATATCCCATTAGCAAAAACAAAAACCCAGCACTACATTCAAGTTTGAAGACCCAGCCAAACCAATCCTTAGATCCCATCTTTGTGGTCTGTCTCCTGAGACCCTCCCACCACAATTCTGTAGTAGTCAGGGTACGATCAGGAGACAGAATGCATACACTTATTTGAACAGAGAAAAGTTTAACACAAGGAATTACTAACTATAATAACAGTTATAGTTAATCTGTAAAGGAGTAATGAGTAATCCTAAAGAATTCCCTAACGTTGACAGAGAGCAACTATGGGGCAAATAAACTGGGAAGTCACAGGGCTTTCTCCAAGGACAGGATTCACCTCCTTGGAGAAGGTGCGCTTTGTACCCTGTGGACAGCAGGGAGGTTCGGGGGGTTGTCACGGGTCAGAGCTGAAGCAGAGACACCAGGCTGAGGGTGGTGGGCGTGGAACTGGGGCTGAATGTGGCAAACAGGAAATAGCCCTCCTAGGTTCAGGGAGGCTGAGACAGATGGGCAGGGCCCCACAGCCAGAACTGGCAAGAAGGAAATGCCCTTCTGGGGCACTCGCGGACCCAATATGGAAGGCGAGAAACCATGGGCTTGACTGGCAGGCTGGAAGCCTACAGTGATGCAGGCAAGCAGGCAAGGCTGGGAAGCTGGCCTCTGGAGAGTCTGAGACCCACTGCCCTTAGAGGTGGTACTGAAAGTCAAAGGGAAATTGTCCACAGGGGTGCCACCACAACCTGATAGGGGGAGCACCAGCAGATGTCCCTAAATGTGATGCTGGCAGCAGAATGGTAGGAGGACCAAGCAGCTCACCAGAACGGAGGGAGGCCCCCTCCTTCTTGACCTGTCCCTTCAGCGCCCTCTACTGGAAAAGCTAAACATTGCAGGAGCTGACAAAGGGAAACTGTTTACCGGGTCCTTCGTTATCACAGAGCAAGGAATGAAAGGTGAATTTGGAGCTAAGAAGCAATATTTGACACAGTAGCATCAATTATTATTATAATAATTAACATTATACATACTCTTTACATTTTGTCAAATCATCTTTCTATTTATTACCTTATTTCACCCCTCCCATTATTAATTCCCTTTGAAGGATGACGAAATTGAGGTTCAAAGATCTTGACCCATCCCGAGTACCACAGCCAGTAACAGTAAAATTGGAATTCTAATGAGATTTTTGGATGACCACTTTCATTCTTCCTACCAAACCCATTGCCTTCCTCCCAGGGGAGCTAGAAAGAAAATTCATTGATCAGTAAACCAATATTTATTGAACACCCACCACATGCCAGGCACTGAGTCAGGTACTAGGTATGCAGAAGAGATAAAAGAGACATGGCCTATCCTATCATGGTGCTTATAGTCTAGAGCCAACTTTATCTTAAAAGATAAATATAAATAATAATATTTTATGTTTTGCAGGGCCGAGAAACAAAATCAAGGATATTATATAGGTGTTTACATAGCCATTAACAATGTAAAAATCATTTTTACTCAGGCTGTAATAAGCTGTTTATTACAGTGATAGTTTGTTGATCTGTGGTCTTCATAAGGGGATAGATAAAAAGAATAAATGCATGTGTGAATGCAAAGTATAAGAAGGCACAAAGGAAAAGAAATGGCTCTGTGAGAGAAGAAAGGAGACGTAGGGAGAGATTAATTAAGACAGAGGATCAGGAAGGTTGTATCTGAGGAAGGGCACTGGGACCAAGGTCTAAAAGGTGAGATGTTAACTGGGCAGAGTGGAGGGCAGAACATTCTGGGCAGAGGCAATAGCCCTTGGGAAGAGGGGAGAGCCTGGCGCATTCAAGAAGTAGTCAAACCACCACCACCACACACACACACACACACACACACACACACACACAAAGCAGTGGAACTGGAACTCCGAGAGGGAAAAGGACAGGAACATGGAGATGAAAGAGGAAGTTGGGGCCAGGTCATCAGATCTTCCATCAGGGGCTTGTGAAGAGGGGAGCCGGGAGGCAGTCATGCCTGGGAACAATCCGAAGTCAAAGGGAAGGAGGAAGAGGGAGGAGAGAGCAGATGCAAGGGCAGAGCCTGATTCAGTGACCTCAGGGACCTCACAACCTCACAGCCTTGTCCATGAAATGCTGTTATGCGTGTCAGGCTTCAGGGAAGGCCCGCCTCTCGAACCCCCCAACCCTCAGCAGCACACATTCCTTTCAGGTCTGTACTTTGATGCATTCACAGAGAATTCAAACCATCTTTCGATTTCATAATTCAAGCTGTTGCTCTAGGCCTGACCAAAAGGGCAGGAAAGCAGCCTGGCCATCCGCCCCCGCCCCGAAGAAGCTGGACAGTCAGTATACAGGAGCAGAGGTGAAGAGTCAGGAGACCTGGGTCTCCATTCCGGCTGAGCCAGGATATCACATTTCACTTTCGGATCAGGGTTCTGATCTAAGTGGTCACAGAGACCCGATCACATCGTGGTTAAGAGCACAGACTCTGGTATCAGACACTCGAGGTTCAAATCAAGCTTCTATCATCTTCTGACGACCTAACTATGGTCATGATACTGAACCTATCTGAGCCTCGTTCAGCTCCCTCATCTTCAGGATGGGGACCATTCTGGTTATCTACCTGGTAGGATGGCTGTGAGTAGTAGGTGGGTGTGTGAAGGCTTATGACAGTGCATAGCACATCGACAGCACTCAGGAAATACTTGTGCTGCTAGCTGCTCATTCACTGGATCTTTCCATCACTGTATAATATGGGCAGGACAGAAATAATCGTTATCCCACGTCATAGACAATGGACTTGAGACCCAGGGAAGTTGAGTCTCTTGCCTAAGGTCATGTGCTAGAGCTGGTTCTCAGGCTCACACATTCTGAGCTCCATAGCTCGGTGTAGTGACCTTGAGCAAGTCATTGCAGTCTTATGGACCTCAGTTTACCCAATAGTGAGATAATAGGAGTAGAGGGAGATTAGTTATCTCTAAGTTTTTTTCCTGACCTGACCATCCACACACCTATAATCCAATCTGGGGATTTCGCCGACTTAGAACTGGCAGGTTCTGCTCACGTGCTGCTGGTGGTTTGCTTCCGGGGGTGTTCGACAAGGTCGTGCCTGGCCGTCGAAGCCCCGAGGCCTTCCCAGGCCCGCATCAGCTGCCAGGCCCTGTTCCATGCTCTGAAAGTTCCCTTGTCACATAAAATTCTCCTTCTGACACAGTTTCCCTTTAGAAAGAAAGTAAATCATAACTTTTCACTTAAGCATTTCTGCTTCTAGTCAGACCTGCTTTAGCCTGACGTTGAAAAAGAGTATATTTGGTTGGATCACATTTCAACTCAGTCTAATAGATATTTGCTTAAGGGGGAAAAAGGTTGAAGAAAAAAGGGAAATGTCAAAACGGAATAATAAAATGGTCTATAAACAGAAGCAGGTTTTCTGCGATATGTTACCCCAATAAACCTGATAATAGTTCCCAAATGCACTGTCCTGGTTTGATGCCAGGCTGGGCGGGGACGGGGGGGGGGCCGGGTTATTTTTAATTTTACTGTAGCCAAACCATGACCTCATCCCGAAGGCATTCTCTCCCACGGAAGAGCTGTATCGAGTTATTTGTCGGCTGAAATTCATTTGAATGTGGACTCATCGGAAACATGTGTGGCCACAGAAGCAGCCAAGAGGGAAATCTGGGGAAAAAATAGGATTTTCAAGGAAACCCTCCCCTTTGTTTTAATGAAACAGGCTGGTCCTTGCAGGGCCTGGGGGCTTTGATAGCGTCAGCCCTGAGCCTGCTGCTCCCCGTGACCGCTCGGTGCCCTCAGCAGCGGAGCAGACCCCCCCTCCCAGCAGTAAAAAGCAGCCCTCACCGGCCACCCATGGGGGCAGGCCCTGGGCAGCCACCCTGTGAGCTGGACTCAGGCCTCCGAGTGTAGGCACCTTGGCCAATGCTCACACCTAATGATGGCCATGATTAATAATAAGGATGCCCACTCTTTACCTAACACCCAATATGGGCATTGTGCTAAGCACTTGGCATGCATCGTCTCTCATCCTCACAACAAATGTATGAGGTATGATTCGTCCCCATTTCACGGATAAAAAAACTGAGGCTTGGGGAAGTTAACTCCCTCAGGGCACCCGGTTATTTCGTGACTTAATCAAATTTCAAGTGCAAGCCTGTTTTATCTTAAGCTTGGGGTCTGGCCACCATGCTTCTGTGAGAGATTTGGAGATGAAAGATGCCTTCAGACAGGAAGATCAGGCAAGGCTTCATGGAGAGGTGGCATTTGAGTAAGTGGGGAGCACAGGTAGGATTTAAACGGGGGGAGATACACACCAGACAGAATAAAAGTCAAGAAGCGGGGGCATCAGGGAAATGGAACTGAATCCTGGAAGGAGGGAAGGAACTTGCTGGATGACTCCCACAAGAAAACAGTGGGAAAATCGATGGGAAATGTCTTGTGAGCCTGTATCAGGGGGAGCACCTGGTTTTCAGATGCCTAGGTAGGCTTGACCTGGAAGGGGATGGAGAGCCATTGACACGAGCTCTCACCTGGGAAGGGGTAGCATGGGAAACTGGGGAGGGAGGTCACGCAAGACAGTCGATGGAGCAGAGCTCACGAGATGGGAAAGGAGGAAGGGAAGAGTAATCTAGAGGATTTAGGATGTTACATGAGGGGAGGAGGAGAGAACAATCCAGAATGAATCCCACGTCTCTGGGAAGAGTGATGGGGGTGGGGGTGGAGGGTGAACGGGATCATTCACAGAAATAGGTGTGAGTTTGTGGGTAAAATGAGAGAACCTTGCTTTGGAACATGTAAAGCTTAAATTATGTTGTTTGTCTCCCCGGCTCCCACATGAAAGGACCCAGTCACGTTCCTCTCTGTTTCTCCCAGGCTCCTAGCACAAGCCTCAGCATGTAGAATGTACTCAGTGAAAAACACAGAACTGACAGATTGGTATAATCACCCCCATGTTCCCCTCATTCCCCACCCTATGTTCCCCACCCCACATTCCCCACAGCCTAACAGATTTCACCCACCAACAGAGCTGGGTTTGGCCACACTCAGGATCCAGATTATGCATGCAGTAGAAGCACCACGTCAGCAGCTAAAACCAGTTTCTAAATCCAGAAAGAACCCGAGGAGCGGCTTTCTGAAAACGTTACATGGCCGCCTTTTGGGTGGGACGAGATCTGACCTTAGCACAGGAGCCTGCCTTTTGCCACCCTCGGTATAGAGATGGATCCATCTACCAACAAGCCTTTATGACCAAGATTTCAAAGAACCAGAAAGAAAAGGCTCCTCCGAGCAGATGGGACATAGAATCAGTGGCTTTGGTTTTCAATCAAGCTCTTTCCTGTACAAAGCAACCTTGTAGGAAATTGATTATTCTACTGCCTTCTCAGAAATGGAGACTCTGATATTGAAGAGAATGGTTTCCTGTAAGACAAAAGAACAATGGTCTAGGTGTCTGGGAGTATCATAATTTTTTTTCTAGTGCCTTATAAACAGTCTTCATAAATAGTGCATGTATCACAGAAAGCTGGTAAAATGCAAGATAATGTACACCATAATGTTCCAGTTGGCAGAGGTTTCTCATTCCATGTGATTCTCCTGCCTGTGTCTCATATGTGTTGGTCATGTCATTTGGTTCTTTTCTCTAGGGCCATTTTTACGCCTACAACCCTACACAAGAACAAGGGCTTGTAAGGACAGACCTGTTTTGGCAGGGTCTCTGTCTTTAATTTCTGAGAAGGGATGCTCCAGGTGGGGTCTCTGTTTTTGAGAAGACATCATTATAAGCCACCTGACATGGTATTTTCAAACATTAACCAGGTATAACGAAGCAGTACAATAAACCTCAAGGTACCCATCCCTTGAGTTCAACAACTGTCAACATTTTCCCATTCTTGCTTCATCTGGGACTCCCACCCACTTTTACTTTGTATGTTTCCACCCAGACTGTGATCAGATTGTGCCAAGCAGCGTGCTTCAGCAAAATCTCAGCGGAATCCCAGGGGCTCGGCTGCTGCGGGATTATGAGAGCTTGACAGCGAATGGCATATTTATCTCTGCTCTCCAGGGCTTGTGCAGGACCTAGTGTGTCATTGACACTCAAAGAATGGCCTGGTGACCTCTTACTAGATGTGTAAGATTATGAAAACATCCTTTGATCTCTCCAGCCCCATATTTCTCATCTGCAAAGCAGGAATGAGAAAAATCTGTCGACAGAGTGACGATGAGCATGAAATCGGGCGATGTATGCGAAGCCCATGGTCAGCTCAGTAGGGCTGCTCCCTCTGCCTACTCAGTCACTCCCCAGCTGCAGGAGCCCCGATGGGCCCACGTCACAGGAATCAAAATGCGCAGGTAGAAAGGGAAAGGCAATGAAAGGTAAATGAGGAATAAGGAAAAAGGAAGCAAAGAGAAAGAAAAAACAAAAAGCAATGTGGAGTTAACAGAAGGGGTGCAAGAAGGGAGAGAGAGTCCTCCCAGGCACATGGACGCCCAGCTTCGTGACACGGCTACTCATGGAGGGATGGTGCATGCCAGACGACATCCTCTGTGTCTCCAGCTGAAAGCAAGCCAAAGTGCTTGGCACTATTTGCCCCCAGGCAATGTCCCTTATCTCCACCATCCCCCATGCCAGCCGTCTGGGGTCCTTCTGTCCCTTCCTCATGGTCCGTGCAGGGCCTGCTTCCTAGAGAGTGTCTGGAGAAGGCACCACAACTGGGGGGGGTGAAGGGCAGTGAGCCCTGAAGTGTCCAGGGAGGAGGGCATGGATTCCCTTCCATTTGGTCTGTATAGGATCCAGACATGGACAATGAGAACATGGTGGGATGGGAGCTACGGCAGAGCTTAGCCAGGCGACACAGACAGTGAAGACAGTGAAGAGTGGCTAACATACTTGCAGAGTAGACTTCTCCAGGAGATGGGGCAGTTATGCATTGTCTTAAGTGGTGAGTAAATGTTTACCCAGTAAAGAGAGCAGGAGGAGGATCTACTTTCAAAAGAGGTCAAACTCCTGTATTTGATCAGCCCATAGGTTAACCTACACTTTCAAACATGGAGAAGGTTTTTCTTTTTAATCACATGGTATCACCCCCATTTGCAGATAAAGATGGCAGTGTCCCTACACCACCGACCTCAGAGTCCTTGCCTCACTGTCCACTCTAGCCTTGGGCAACCCAAGGGGTTGTCCCCATTTTACAGATTAAACAACTGAGCTTTCGGAGGCTGTCTCGTCGCCTTGACACACTGCAGCTTCCAAGGTTCCAGCTCACTGATGGTCTATGAACCCCTCTCCCACCCTGCCCCCAACGCAGCCTCTGGAACCTTCACGTGGCACTTTGGCCCTGAATAGAATCAACTGTGACCTTGTCACCCATTCCTCTGGCCTGCCAGTTCCTCCACGGTGGGAATCATTCATCTCTAGATCCCCTGCCACCAGCCCAGGGTCTAGCAAAGAGCTGGTGTAAACAAATGTTTGTTGAATTTAAAGTAACTGAACCTTAACTTAAGGACACAGGATGAAACCACAGCCATCACCAGATGGTCTGCGTTCTGCTGGCAAATACTTACATGTGAAGAGCACCCAACTATGTGGTCTGGTTTGTGCATATTCCATCCAGATGTTTGGCTTCAGGTAGAAGCAGACTAGGAAATCCTTAATGAACAGACTAGTGTTTCTTACCATGTCGAACGTCCAGACCGCCCTGTTGTCTCCTATGCTGGGGCGGGTGGAATTCAGCATTCTTGAATGGGCTGTGCAGTCAAGTGCCCTGGACAAGGATGCAAGCAATGAGGGGAGGGGAGGGAGCGCGGAGACGGCGCACAGCCCCCGCGCAGGAGTGACTGCTCTGTTGGAGGGGGAGCAAGGAGCCATGGGGTGTGAGGAAGCAGCCAGAAAACTAAGTAGGAGTGGGTCCAGCAGAGAAAGATCCGGCAGCTTTATAGGTCATAGTAAGGATTTGTTTCTACTTTGAGTGAAATGGTGAGTCATTGCTGAGTTTTGAGCAAGGAGCGACTTATTAGAAATGGCATTTTAAAAAGAATCCTCTGACTTCTTTGCTGAGACTAGCCTGTGAGGTGAGCAGGAGAAAAGAAGGAATTTAAGAGGATTTAAGAGGCCCCTGCAGTGGTGGTGATGGGGACTAGGGTAGACATGGTGGATTGCTGAAAAATGGTTGATCCCAGAATGTATTCTGCCTTCTGCTTCCGGATTGTCTGTCCTTTGACTCCAAGCAAGTGCCCACTCAAGAATGCTGTCATATGCCTGTAACTGCATGTTCATTCAAAGAATGAATGAATGAATGAATGAACGAATTATCTGGAGGATCTAGATGCTGGTTCTGAAAGACATACTCCCAGACATCTCACTTCATCCTTAACTTGCCATTTTGAGGGACATAGAAACCAAAAGAACAGAAACTGTGAGTGATGGCCCTAGCTGTGGTGTGGGACAAAACGACCTGTTTTTGAAGAAGAAGGAGAAGAGGAGGAGGAGAAAAAGAAGAAGAAGAGAGAGCTGGTAGATTTCATATTTTGGTGCTATTTCCAATTCATACAAAAGGAATTAGCAGAGGGGATCAGAATGGGAATTCTGACCCCCTGGATGGAATTAAGAGAGAATTAAGTTCTTACCTGAAAGGAATGCGGATAGGAGGGTGGGATCTGGAAGTCTGGCTGATGGGCACAGAAACCACCAGAAGGAGACTCCGATGTGGTCAGGCTCCATCTGGAGGACCTGGGCAGGCATGGCGTTCTCACAGGTAGGGGGCTTAGGGGTGAATCTCAGGAAAGCCCACCCAGGTTAGCTCGGCATCTCCTGGGCTCCTCGGTCTGTCCCCTCTGCCTCCCTCCCTCTGGTGCAGGGTAAAGCAGTCTTTCTCCTCCCTCACTCAGCCCACTTCGTGGGTATGGGTACTTCATCCAGTACAGAGCACAGAGGGGCTCTGTTCACACTGTCTGCTTTGAACCTCACAGCACCCCAGTGAGGCAGGGGTTGGTATCTTCATTTCACAAAAGACACGCAAGTCTCGAGTTTGGAAGTGATACAGACAGGACCGTGGAGCGAGTTAAAGAGACACAACCTGCCTGTCACACCAGAGCCTCAAAAGTATCTGGACCTCCAAGCAGGGCCAGCAGACTCATCTGGAGGAGGGACTAATCTGGGGACTTGGGTTGTTGGGTGTGAGAATGATGTAATGGAAAGATCCAAGTGCCAAACCAGTCAGCCACCGGGGTACCACTGCTAAGGAGTTATCCCTTGCCACAACAACCCTGTAGAAAGCAGGTGGTGGGCTCTTTCTCTTGCTTCCCTTTCTGAAGACTATGAGCTAGATTCATTTTAACAAGCCATTTTGATGGCTATAAGACTTCTGGAACAATGGCTCTTAACCTTGGCTATACAATGAGAATCACTTGGGCGACCTGAAAAAAAAAAGATCCTGGATTTTTCTGAGCCTGAGTAAAATGATGATTACAATGCCTTTCTCTCCAGGGTTCTTGGGATAACTAAAATGTTAATTAGTATGCAAAGCACCTAGTATGGAACTTGGCATATAGTTTACAATCAATAAGAGGTATCCATTATTACATTATTAATTCGAACATACTTCTATCCTTCACTTTGCACGAAGGTAATTAAATGGTAGAAGGATGGTGATCATGATAATTATAATAACGAAGATAAGAACAACCCCCTATTAAGGACAGGTGTGCTGGACATTGTATAAATATAACCCCTCATATTTACTTGGCCCTTTATAATTATCTAAGCAGCTTTATCTTCATCAAAAAACAAAACAAACAAAACAAAGTTCCTAGAGTATGTATAATAAATACAAAGTAGATGAAGTATGTATTATAAATGAAGCATCAAGAGGGTCTAATGATTTATCTAAGAGCGTAGAGAAAGTAAATGTTGATTTTAGTAATATTAAGTAAATTGAATCCCACTCTAGGTCCTATAATTCAAAGTTGTCTTGTAGAAAATGTTTGTGATATTTCCATCCCCTTTATATCAACATTTTAAACATTTAAGATCACTTGAATTTTCTTAAATAAGGCTCACCTCGTCCTGCTTTCATCCAACTTTTCCATTTTTAGAATAAGATGTGATGTTGAAGATACTGTTGGGGATCTCAGCACGTCTGGTTTTTGGGTCTTCCCCCATGCTCCAGGAAGTTCCGTTATTGACTCCAGACTCCGGTAAATCCCCAGAGCTCAGGCCTTTCACATATCTGTGGTAGGGAGAGACAAAGAGCCTGCTTCCCAGGCTGGGTTCTGTTTATACTTCCTTGATCAGGGATAATGATTTGTTTACAGGAGACATTCTGTCTTCATTAAACTCATTTCTGGACAATCAATAGAGGGACGAAGATGACAGGGCACATGTGTATTTGAAATTCACACATCCTGCCTTGCTCGAGAGGGACCAAGGCTCAGCCAAGACTTTCTGATACTGACACCAAGGATCAAGACATCAAGTGTTCTACTTGAATCAAGGGAAGATGACCCTTCCCCAAAGGAGCATGAATATAGGCTCAATAAATGATTCTGCTAATTATTCTTTGATTCCTGGTACCCCTAGGCCCTGCCTATCATATCACATATATGGTGCAGTCTGATTTTCCATCCCCATTAAAAAATCATATTTGAAGATGTTTAATAAACAGACCAGTGACATTTATGCAATTAGGTGGTTATCTTTGCCCGCACAACATAGAGAAGGGTCCACCAGCCTTACCTGGCTGATATGCTTTATAAATGTCAAGGCTCGTGCTTTAATCTGAGATTGAGATCAGAACAAAAGAACTTACACTTGTCTTACCTTTTAAAAAGTGGAATATTTTTAATTAGCTAAATATAATGTTTTTATAAGCCTCTTATTTCTGCAGATACTTTTCAATGGAAAGTTACAAAAAATAAGTATAGTGTGGTTCATTTACGAATAATCACTAGTTCTCACTCACTTCTTTCCTTCACTCTACTTTCCTTCTTCAAGTTCAAGTGCAGTTCAACCTTCTCATTTGCCTTCGATCTCTTTATTGTCCACCTTGTGCATAGGCTCAACCCTTGTTCTGATGCCAGTCTGCAAAACAATGTCGTTGTTGTTTAAAAAAATAAAATAAAAAGGATTTTTGTGAGTGATGGATGACCTAGCATTGAGTGAGCATCCTGAAGCTGCCCTCAACCCACCTGGGCATAGTCTCCAGGTAACTCACAGTCTAGAAGACCCCAAAGATTGTTGGCTGTGACTGCTATGGGCAGTCATTTTTGGCTGAGCAATCATCTTAACTTTGGACCAAAGGGGTTATCCCCCAGGGAACCTCTAATATGCTTCTTTAGATCTGGAAATTAATGAAGGCCTTGTCCACGTATTGGCAGCCAGGACTAAGAGACCCCTGTGCCCAGTGAAAATCAGACAGGAGCAATGCCAACATGGGTTTCATACCTAAAGGAAGGCACCTTGAGTGTTCGATCCAAGCTCCAGGCTTAAGTTTAGATCCTAAAATTGCAGTGGACAATGCTGGCATCAAGCAACAAGGGCCAAGGAACAAAGACATTTATTAGCTTCTGGAAACTGGAGATGACACTCTGGTTTGAAGAAGGGTGGCTAAGATCATGGGAGTGGTAAGATATAGAGTCAGGATTTAATTTCAGTCCTTCTGACACCAAACCTGAGTCCTTTTCCTCTTGCCATGATCTATGGTCAAAAGGCAAGGGGGTGTTGGGTGTGAGTTGAGCTGGGTTCTTGCTGAGCCAGTGCCCAGAGGTCTCAGCTTCTCTGAAGTCATACTAAAATGTCACTGTTGCATCCACAGAAAGAGTCAGAAAGCAGTCTCAATCTGCAAGGTCAACAAACCTTCTTAGCACTTCATTCCTGGCCAGGAGAGGCAACAGGAATAAATATCTTCTTGTTACAAGACCTGGATCCTAGTTCTGGCTCCACTACCAACCAAGTGACCCTGAGCAAGACATCTCAACCATCTGGGCCCCAGCATCTTGTTTACAAATTAGCAATATTAATTTGTACCCTATGTATTTTTCAGTGCTAATATATTTATAAGATAGTATTTGGAGAGATCAATGTTGAATCAAAGAGGCTTCATGATACGTGTACATGTGGTCTTTGTTCTAATTCTACTTTTGTCAAGAGCTCTGTGTGGGCAAAGGAGCATCATCTTCCCTCCCTCGGCCCCAGTCTTTTTGACTGTATAATGAAGGGGGTGATCCAAGTGTCTTTTGGGGACTCATTTAGCTTTGATAGCTTATGACCCTTAGTCTCTGCCAAGACCCAGCACATTTTGCCTGTTTACCCCCGGAGATGTGAGCAACCCAGCAAAGAAGAGATTGGACAAGTTCCCCTGTAGACCTGTCAGTGCGCAGAGAAGGAAGGGTCAGGTCAGGTTCATTGGGACACCCCACTGTGCTGACTCGGGTGTGACTCAGGGCACCATGTTGGTCTACCTGATCAGCCAGTGTCATGTAAGCCCACCAGAGGCCACAGACTTTGGGCATCAGAGAGCAGAAACAGGCCAATTGACTCCAACATACCATCACCAGAGTTTGGGGAGGATGGGTGTCCTTTAAATAGTATTGGCAGTAAAAATACGAGATGTCCAATTGGCTGCAAGTATGAGTCATCCTTGAGACAGCCAAATATCCCCACCAGAAAGAATAATACTGGGGAAAAATAAAAACACCAGTTTTAGGATTAAGCAGACCTGGATTTGAGCACCGCTCTCCCACACACTAGCTGTGTGACCTTGTGCGGAACTCTCAGTCTGGCTGCCTTGCAACCGCCCATCTGCTGTGACAAGGTGTCTGGGGAGTGGAGCGCATCATTTGTTTATTTGTTTGTTTATCCTGGTGAGGAGAACAGCAGGAAAGCTCTGGATGGCCCAGGACATCTTCTCTGCTCAGTCAGCCAAGCAGCTGCCCTTGGTTAGGTAAAAATTAGGTAAGTTGTTGCCCACTGCTTTGGGAGGAGAAAGGAGTGGTGGGACTTTTTCTGGCCTTGTGCAACAAAGCTAGTGCCTTCCAATACCCTTGGTTAGTAGAGTAGATGCACGGGAACGCAGGTGGCAAGGACCCTTCTGGGAAAAGGATGGGATCTTAACTCCTCTTTTGAGATTTTTCTGTTATTGGCTCTTCTCTGGAAGAATGAGAAAGCACCTATCCAGTCCACTGGCAGGAAGGGAGAGGCATCTGGGCGAGCCAGGCTCAAAGCTAGGTGAGGGAAAGGTGAGATCTTGGCTAAGGATGGATAGAAGTCCCTGCAGATCCAGCTTTGGTGGCCCGGGAGATGGCATTTATTTTCAGTGCCTGAGTGTGTGAGTAGAAACTACGTGAGCTGTAACCTGGGGAGCGCTGGGGGCCGGGGCAGGACAGAGGCCAGTAAGGGCACCATAGGAACAGTGGCCAGAGACTCATCAGGGTGTCCAGGACCAGTAGGGACTGCAGTCCACTCTGATACCTACCATACTCCAGCTCTTTCTTCATCTGGCCTTTGTTAGCAGGACCGATCCCTTCAGTCCAACTAAGACCTAAAGATCCTTCATATGCTGGGGAACAAGTGGAGGTGGGGTGGGTAGGGGTTGGCCTTGAAAGGGGATGGAAAACTCCGTGCTAAGCTGGGTAAATGGGGCTTGGAAGATTGACTAGGAAAATTAGGACTACTGGCCTCTATCCATTCCCAAGCCGATGAGATAGCTCCTCTCAGTCACAGGCATGATGGGGTTAGCCCAGCGTGCTGGTAAAAGGGTGGCAGAAGAATCTGCCACCTAGGTCTGGCAGAGCGCCTGGCACGTGGGAGATCCTCAGCCAGAGTCTGTGGCAGTAAGCCCCTGGAGTGACTACCGATGCCAGGAAGGGGTTAGAGTGCTATCACCTCAACGGTGCTTCCACGAGACTCTTACGAGCATTGTGTTGGGGTAGAAGTAAGGTAGGCGGGGCAGAGAATGCAAGAAAGAAGTCTGGGAGGTCCGGGTCGGTCGCAGGGACCAAGACGCACACCAAGGCCATGGCTCCGAGGAAGGACAGATGACGGTGGCTACCTCAGTTAGGCCCTTGGGTTGTAAGAAGCAAATTCACCGCTTCCCCAAAGAGATGGAATTTACGCCAAGCTGACGGGAGAGAGAGTAGGGCGAGCCTGCACAAATGGCAGGCCCCACAGTTCCCCGGGGGGGGCTGGGCTATGCTGTGCATCACAACCAACCTGCCCTCTCAGGGGAGGGGACAAAGACGCTCTCTCAAGTTGTGCACCTGCTCTTGGCAACCACGGGCGTATTGTCGGGATACCTTTGAGAATAAGGTGGGGATGCCAGAGGCGCTCAAGGACAGCCAGGATGTGGCCTCGGGGAGACGGCGTGGGCTCCAGGCTGCTCTGGGAAGGTCACCACACATGCCACTTGGCAGCAGGGCTTCGTCTGTCTCTGCTTCTGCTCCTTCTTCTGCTGAAAGCCGATCACTTCACCGCCCCCCCCATCCCCTGCCCTGTATATCCTTTCTCTGCCTCATTCCTCTGCTTACTCATCCATGTGTCAATCCTTCTGCTATTTAGAGACAGCCTTCGTGTTCTCCTGGGTCTTCTCTTTTCCAGACCAGACCCCCCCCACATCCTTCTTCCTGATGCAGAGTATCCTCAGGATGCCCCCCTCCATCAGGGCCTCAGCCGGCCTTGTGCTTTCAGACCACCCGAGAATCCTCGGCGGCAAGCCCCCCCTCCCGGGAGAGGAGACCCAAGCAACGGCAGGCAGTGACCTCAGTCTCGGCTCACCCATGACTGCAACTCTGAGAAAACATCTCTGGCTCTTTGTGCCTCGATTTTCTCAGCTGTAAAATGGAGATAATGACAGGCTGCCGGCCTCAAAGCCAGGGTCTAAAGGACGTTTGCCTCCGGCGGGAAGACTATGGAGCTCGGCATGTGTGGGAGTGGTAACTTCATATATTTATGAAGCTAGCTCTCTTTTTGCAGAGGGCCTTTCTTCTTGATCCTCACGTGACTCACAACATCTGATTTCCCTGCTTGGAGTGAATTTTGACTTAGAAACCTTCCCATGGTAGACAGATGCATCCCTGGGAGCAGGGACGAAGGAAGATCTGGGGGTGATCCCTAAGGGTGAAGGACTCTGTTCAGTCTCAGAGGGGTTACATGGCTTGGCCAAGATCACACAGGAAGTATCTGACAGAGGACAAAAAAACAGGCAAGATAAGCTTTCCCATGGACCTAGATGTCAAGAGAAACTGCCCTCCCCCAGGGAGCGCAGCAAAGGGGCTCAACCCACAGGTGTGGGGCTCAAAAGCACCTGGCTTTGATTCTAGGTTCTCCCTCACCATGCTGTGCCCTTTGGGACAAGTTACTTAACCTCTCAGAGCCTCAGTTTCCCTCCTTGCCTGCCAGTGGCTGTTGAATTGATCAAACATGATCCGGGAGTACGATGGCACCACACGATCAGAGAGCTCATAGGGTTGGGTGTGCGCGTCACCTCTCCACGGATGCCGGAAACCATGTGGCGGAGAGGTGACTTACCCAAGCCCAAGAGGTGACCCAGGGGATGCTCGCCCAGCCCTCTTCCCCCTTTCTGGCGCCACGCCGGCGACCCGGACGGCCCCTAGATGGTGCTGGTGCACCGGGCAGCGCCGCGGCGCGCCCCGCCTGCAGCCGCGCTCGGCGGCTGCCGCAGACGGTGGGCTGGGACAAAGGAAGGCCCGGCGGGGGCGCGGCGCGCGGGCGGCCCACGGGGACCCCTGCAATGCGGAGCTCTCGCAGCCCCCGCAGCGGGGAGCCGCTGCCGCGCGCCTGCGTCCGGGGGGAGTGGGCGGGCCTGGGGTCGGGGAGTCGGGGCTGCGCCTGCCCACCTGCCCCGCCACCCACCCCTGCAAGGAGGCGGGTGGGCTGAGCTCCCGAGGGGCTCTCTGGGGAGCTGGGGCGCCAGCCCTTCCTTCGTGCAAGGCCGGGTTGGTCCTGGCGTCTTGAAAAGGCAGTTCGTGCCACCAGCCAACTCAGGCTCCTCTGTCACCCATTCATAGATCAGTGATCCCCAGATTCTGGGCTGCGAGAGACGGGAGCACTAACTCCCGAGAAGAGGCCATGCCAGCCTTGGGGCCTAGGCATGTCACCACTGTGACCTTCATTCGGCCCACCTGCCACATGCAGGTGCAGATGTCTGCCCCGCCTTGTTCACTTCCACAACCAGCAAACCTTTCCCAGGGCTCCCCCTCATGCCCTCAGGCAGCCCTGGGCTCAGGGAGAGCTCCCTGATGCCTGTGACACAGCCCTGCCCTGGATAGGCCAAACCCACGGACCTCCAAAGGCAGGTGTCCAGGGAGAAGTCGGTGATCTGAGGGACTACAGGGCAGATAAAGCTTTTGGAAACGCCTGAAAACCCCAGGGTGGGGTGGGGATGAAGGCTGTGAACGTGGTTATTACCAATAAATGAAGGCGAGGGTGCTTGCTTTTAAAGCCCCTTCCACGACTCCCTTTACTTTACTTTGAGTGATAGGTTTGGGATTCTCAGCTCCCCACTCTCTCCCACCCGGTGCAGGTGAGGCCCGTTGGGTGCTCCTTACAAGAACAGCCCCAAGTCAGACTGGATTTGAACCCCAGCCCTACCCACTTAATCCTTGGTCCGTTCACCTCCCCAAGACTCCATTCCCCATCTGTAAAAGAGGTTTTAAAAAGCTCTGTTGCTGAGTATGGGCAGCTTTGAGTGATGCATATTGTTACACTGTTTCATAGGCTAAACGACGCAGCAGACAGACTTGGGGATCTGCAGACGTGAACCCTAATCCTACCTATTTGACTGCCTTGTTGAGGGGTCTTGGGGAAGCCTCTTCTCCTAACAATTCAATTTACCCATCCAGGCACGCTGGACAGAAGTGGCATGAGCCCACCTGGTGGCCAGTGTCCCCTGTACCCCACACCTCAGTCTATTTCCCACGGACCACTTTCTTCCAGTCCATAAGGAGGTGTAATAGTGATCAAGGGCGTGAACTCTGGAGCCAGACGGTCTGGGTCTAAATTCCAGCTATAACAGTCTAGAAGGGTGACCTTGGGCAAGTTACCTGTGCCTCAGTTTCCTCATCTGTAAAATGGTGATGATGATGATAATGATGATGATGAGTATAAAGCTGGGTTAGAGGAGCCCAGGCGATGGTAACAAACTCAAACATGCATTAGCTCAACAGAAAAGTTTCTCATTTGCAAAATTGGGTCGTTTCAGATGAGCAGGGATTCCTGTCCCAGGGGTGCTCTGCCAATAGCATTTGGTTTCCCAAGACCCCGTGCGGGAGAGGACCATGGGAGTTCCACTGCATGGAGAACGTGCATGTCCCGTCCACTCACATTCCATAGGCCAGTGTTGACCAGCGCGCCACTCCTTATCCCAGGAGACCAGAAATACAGTCTCAGCCGCGCGCCCAGGAGGAAGAGAATGGATCATAGCACCCAGCCGGCAGTCTTGTCACAATGACGTGTGCTGTAGGGGGTCTTGAGGATAAGATTAGTTTAATATATGGGAATACTGAGTGCCAGGCACCTGGTTGATATGACATAAATATGAGT
The DNA here is from genome assembly GCF_054177405.1 of Leptonychotes weddellii. Classification (NCBI taxonomy): domain Eukaryota; kingdom Metazoa; phylum Chordata; class Mammalia; order Carnivora; family Phocidae; genus Leptonychotes; species Leptonychotes weddellii. The sequence continues at coordinate 112,268,551 of NC_138378.1, forward strand.
TCGCTTTATGTTTCCTGTTATTCTTGTCCCTCAAAGAATTCATTAAAGATACCAAGTGGGAAGCCCACCTAGACTCTCCAGCCAACACTGCTTAGGAGGCCTCTGGATGCTGTCCCCTTTCACAGCCCAGCAAATTCTGGCACATTGTGGCCACATATGCTTCCCGAATCACTTTTGTTTCTATACTGACAGGGAAGCTTCCGGGAAAACAGTCCTTCCAGAGGCTCTTTAAGTCATTCTGGTGCATTGAGAAGAGCCTCTAGTACTGCTGACTCAGTACTTCATTTTTACAGACACGTATAGACCACAGGCTACGCGAACGCACACGCTCTTCAGCTCCCAGTGCACCTGCTCTCACGTACTCCTCCCTACCTCCCCCACCATGGTATAGGGGCGAGGAGATAGGCATCGGGATTGGAGAAGCCCGTAAAGGAAGGCAATCAGATCTGCCAAATGTTAGTTGTTCAAAATGACTCGACATCTTTGCTCCTCAGTTTACTTATCCATAAAATGCAGAGAGCTAGGAAAGGTGAAAGGTAACGGATATGAAACACCAAGCACTGAAGAAAACATGGAGCATGCTCTCAATAAATAGCAGCTATTTTTGATTGATTGACTTTGTGTTGACTTCTTGTGAACTCTGCATTTATGGAGTGCTTAGTGTGTACCCAGCTAGAGGTAAACAGGTGGGTGCGAATGAGCTTCCAGGGGGCTAGCCTTTTAAACTAGCCACTGGCTTGTTCTGGCATGGACCCTCACTCCCTGAACACCCAAGTTTTCAAGGGAGAAACCTCCCAGCCTGCTCTCTCCTTCCTGGGCTGTACTTCTTGGCTCCTTCTGCCTGGTGTGTTTCTACCCTGCTAGAAGTCCTCCGTGCCTAAGACTACTGTCAGAAATTTTGGTTTGGAGATGGGGAAAGCAAGGCTATGTTAGGAAGTCAATAGAAAGCAGTGGAGACAGAAATGGTAGAGTACTTTAATATAATCTAGTCACATTATGGAATCTTGATACAGTCTCCAAGTCACTTAACTTGAGTATCTACTCTGGGCCCAATGCTGTCCCAGCCCAGTGTTATAAACAGTGACACTGAGTGTCCATTTTCCTATCAGTCAAATCATGATCCCAAGAGTCAGTGGTATACTGGTAAATATTTGCTGATCAGCTCTCTAGGGAGAAAAAATATATTTGCGTGTATATGTGTGTGTGTGTGCGCATTCATCCATAAGTTGACTATAGATTTTGCTAATATAAAATATTGTAGTACACAATTTACAAATAATAAGAAAACTTGTAACATTCCTTTTGTAAATTTCATATAACCAATTCATTCTCACCGAATGCCTGCCTTGATTTTTGCCAAACTCATGTATCTGTTGCCAACCTATGGTCGCTATTGATGAACAATGCATGCAGTCTAGATATGAATATTGTTGATATTTTCATTTTAGTTAACAAGTAAGATGGAAGTGAAATAATGAAGATGTGTGTTGGAATCTCGCTTGCTTATCAATGACATGAACAGCTTCTTTGCTGACAGATAATGGTTTTTGAAAACTAAAGTAATACTCCTGAATGTTTTTGTGGGTTGTTCACAATGCAACAGCTACAGACATGGCGGCCTTTTAAGTTTAATTTGCATTATTGACATCTATCCATCACTCTCTTACATCTAGACAATCAATAAATTAATAAATCAAGTCTTCATTTGTGATGTTTGTGGATTTCCATGGTGTAAATGCTCCAACCATGACCAGTTTAGAGCTACCAAGATACTTTTGCTGAACACAGAGTTACAAAGATATGTGTACACCAATGAATAGTATTTTCATTATATAGAAGTGATGGATGGAAGTAACCTTAAGAGCAGAGAAAAAGGTAAGATACAGTACAATAATTAGGAAGTGATGACTTTGAATATGTATTATTGTTGTTTTTACTGTAATTTATTTAAGTTTTATCATTTAATTTTTAAACAATGGCTACATTTAACCATCAGCTCACAAAGTTTCTGACAATTTAACAGTTGGCTCATGAGCTGACTTAAGAACACTGCTGTCAAGGGTCTAATGCATTTTCACTGGAAATTGGGTAAAAACTGTACTATTTCTTAATCTGGTTCAGTAAAGGGTGAGGGAAGAGAAGGAGAAAGTGGGTAGGAGGAAACAGAGTTTATGGAGAAATTCAGTTTCAACTGAACAGACTCTGTTTGTGCCAACAGAAACCATCAGTGTGGGCACCAAACCCTTTGAAAGTCCTGCCTGAACAGAAGTCCATTCTCTGCCCCAATTTTGCTTTTGCCCAGACGTGTATAATAGCTCCGCCTCCGGCCATAGCCGGGTGTTCAGCTTTCCCATTTACCCACGTGGAGGGCTGGCTGAAAGACCCAGAGTGTGAGTGGGGAGAAGTGTGTGGTTTCCCCACATCCATTTCCACCTCATCCCCATCTCCTGGCTCTTCATTCCCCATCCCCAGGGCTGAGAGCACAGGGCCAGGCTCCGTCCCCAGGCTTCCTGTATGTAGTCTACCACTGTGCCTTTCTCTATTCAGATAAAGTGAATAGGGCACTCTGTTCCCCACACTCCACGGAAATATGAGTGATGTCATGGGCCCCAAGGAAGAAGGCCTGGTCCAGGCTCCCCATCTGGTTTCTCTTTGAGCTTCCTCAGAGTCATTCTTCCGGGACTCCAGCCTTGTGACTTTGAGGGTCACATGTGAGGGATGAACTGGAAAGCGATAGAAGAGGTATCCCATGGGGAAAAGAATAAGTACCAAAAAAGGCCAGCTGAGTCTCCCTCCTATTCACTTCTCATTGTTTGTCAGCCCACTGGAATTCACTGTGGCCATGTGTGTGCCGCCACCAGCATGGAGACGGAAGGGACTTTGGGGCACTCTGGGTCCAATGCTCCTGGCAGAGGAGAAAACCCATTGAGGGAAAGTCAACTGCCTGTGGTCACACGGGAGGTATGGAGCAGCCAGGATTCACCCCCAACCCTTGGAGGCACAGCCCAGAGCACTTCCCAAATGGTTTCCATGCCTTCTTGCTGCGTTGGAGATAAGCACAATTCTTCAGAGTCAATGGCTTCAGACGCTTGGGATTTTCCTTCTCCTTTGACTCCATTCCATTTCCAGAGGCTCTGGGTGTGACTATGTTGTAATCTACTGTCTCTGTCTCCTACCCCCAGCTTTCTAGACCTGGAGCCCTTCAGTCACATGAGCCATGCCCTAGTCATCTCTGCTATGGTAGAAAGAGCCAGGCTTAGACTCCACACAGCTGGATTTTTTTTTTTTTTAAGATTTTATTTATTTATTTGACACAGAGAGACACAGCGAGAGAGGGAACACAAGCAGGGGGAGTGGGAGAGGGAGAAGCAGGCTTCCCACGGAGCAGGGAGCCCAATGCGGGGCTCGATCCCGGGACCCTGCGATCATGACCTGAGCAGAGGGCAGACGCTTAACGACTGAGCCACTAACCCCAGTTCAGCCTAGCTGTGTGGTTTGAACAAGTCCTTACCTTCTGTCTCTTAGCTCTAATTTCCCCAACTGTGGAGTGGGAATGATAGTACCTATTTACAGGGACCTCCTAAACAAGAAATTCCAGGAGATGTATGGGCTTCCAATTCTAAGTCTGGCTCCTGGGATGACAAAACGAACACAGCATATTGTGATGCTTGTATCCCTATATTTCCAGTGCATGCTGCAGAGCCTGGTGGAAAGAGCGCAGTAAAAGGAACTGCATGAAGTGATTAAGTAATGAATGGGCCACACACCTCTATCACATTTTCCTTCCAAATGTGCCTTGTGTTTTTTCCTTCTTTGCCATCCCTACTGTGACCGTCTCCCTTCAGTTCCTTACAATTTCTTACCTAAACTACTACTGCCAACCCTGCTTCATGTGTCTGCCTTCAGCCTATCCTTGTTTGAATCCATCTTAAACACACAGCTGGGTCAGTCTTTTTAGAGCCTAGCTTAAGGTCAGGGTCTGTGTGTTACACAGCATCTCTATGGTTTCTAAACATGTGCAGTAAACAGCTGACCAATTAAATATGCAAAGTGCATATAGCTTTGTAGATAAACTACAAATATATATATATATATGTATATATATATATATTTCCCTCTCTTTTTCCTTCTATCCCTCCAAATTCTTCTTTCTATTACCACTTGGCATTAGCAGAAGTTTAGCAGGTTTATGCTAACAAAAATAATTATATTTCTGGTTGGGCGCCTGGGTGGCTCAGTTGGTTAAGCGACTGCCTTCGGCTCAGGTCATGATCCTGGAGTCCCGGGATCGAGTCCCGCATCGGGCTCCCTGCTCGGCAGGGAGTCTGCTTCTCCCTCTGACCTTCCCCCTTCTCATGTGCTCTCTCTCATTCTCTCTCTCTCAAATAAATAAATAAAATCTTTAAAAAAATAAAATAAAAAATAATTATATTTCTGGTAATGTACTAAGCCCTGTATAGGTATTATGTCATTTAGTTACTATAACAATCCAATAAGGTAGGATAAAAGGACAAGTTGTCACATGTGTTCTAGGCATGTAGATACTCTTTGCAAAGGTTCGGCTAAATGCTAGTTAATATGGCAAAGGCATGTTTAGTCTTATTTGGGGCCCTGGAAACACCCACTAAAATATGGAGGGGTGGGGCAGACATGGCCAAGAAGATACCTTCATGGAGACCCTCTTTGTAGTTGAGTGGCCTTGAGCAAGACTGTCCACACTAGATCTCATTAGCAACTCACAGTTGATAGAATTTTCCACCTCTCCCCCATCCGTTGTTTTACTGAACTGCAAGTTCCTTGAGCCTGGAGAGATGGATATCTTGGTCTTTATTTGACCACAGCAATGTACACATAGAGGCCTCAACAACGTTGGCTTTTGCAAATGTAACAGAAATTAAACAGGTATTATTCCCATTTTGTAGATGAAATAAACAACCTCAGGTAGGTGAAAGCCTGTAGTTAGGATGAGATCCCAGGTTTTCTGATCGCTACTTGGGTTCTCTATCCTTCTTTAAAATTATTTATCATGGATCCTTTGGGTTTGCTTCTGTTGCTGATTTTGGGAATCATTTGGAAAAATATGACACAACTGTGGATATAATTCTATGGGCTTCATAAGGCCTCTTATATGTTGGCCCTTCATTCATTCAGGAAACCCTGATTGGGCACTTTCATGTGCCAGGCACCATTTGAAGCACTAGGAATATCGTAGTAAAGGGCAGAATTTCAGCACTTAAAAGAACTAACACTCTGGAGGCTGGGGGATAGAGCAAGACACTAAACAGATAAACAAATACATATATGAAGCACTAGCTGATGATAACTGCCAGGAAGAAAAAAAATGAAATCAGCGTTAAGAAAGATAGAGCATTCCATAGAGGTGCTATTTCGCATAAGGTGGTCAGAAGAGTGCTCTGATGAGGTAACATTTGAGCAATATTAGAAAGAAAAGAAGAGGGGCACCTGGGTGGCTCAGTCGGTTCAGCATGTGCCTTTGGCTCAGGTCATGATCTTGGGGTCCTGGGATGGAGCCCCACTTCAGGGAGTCTGCTTCTCCCTCCTCCTCTGCCTCTCCCCCCATCTCTGTGCTCACTCTCTCTCTCTCTCTCAAATATATAAATAAAACCTTTAAAAAAGAAAAAAGAAAGGAAGGAAGAACCAAATTATGTAAGTATCTTGGAAAAAAGAATCTCAGGCAGAAGAAAATGCAAGTAAAAGGGCCCTGAGGTGGCAGGAGTGGAGGCCAGAGTGGCTGGAGTCTAAGCATGGTGAAGGGTAGTAGGAGACAGGGCAGATAATTGAGAGCCTCACAGGCCTTTATAGAGGCAGTGTGTTTTACTGTGAGTAGCATGGAAGGCCACTGGAGGGATTCTAGACATTGGGGACCTTTCTCCATACCAATGCCACCAAGCTACTTGTGACCTGACTATGTAACAGCAACTAGGCTAGATAATCACCTCCATTCATACAACAGTCTATTTGTATCCTTGTCTTGGCCATAGCATCTAGATGCAAATACTTCTGCCCACCTGTCAGCTGTCCCCATTATCTGACATCCCATGCAATACATGATCTTACCCACTACTCTACCAAAGTCTATGATCTCACTTCCTCTGGCCAGTCCCACCCCAGGGCCTTTCCTTGAGTGGTCTCCATCAGCTATCTTCTTCTTTACTAATCTCCATCCTTTCCAGTCTGTAAGGGTTGGCTCAAGTCCCACCTTTCTTCCCTTTATCTTCCAGGCTAGCACGATGCCTGGGATCCCCTCCATCTGCGAAGGACTAAGAGCCTCGTGATCTGGGTGAGTCAGTTAGGTGTGAACTTGCATGCGGCCCATTTTAGCTGTTTCAGCTTTGTCTCTTCACTTCCTTGGGAGCACGGTCTTTGGTTCTTTATTGTTGATGAATACAGTGCTGGGTACACAACAGCTTTTCATCAAACCAAATCAAGTCAACTTCTGACTTGAGGTAATGTCCAATTCCTCTGGCATCTTGGTCTTTTCCAGATAACTGAAGTCGAACCCGTTGAACACCAAACAAATATATTTAGCTCTTTTTAATAGACATCTTTCTGAAATGTATTTGACATTTCCAGAAATTCTGAATTCCCATCTGCCATACAGAACTATGTAATTTCAAAATCACTCAGAGATGTCATTCTAAAGACCCATTAGCATCCTGAGCAGTATCACGGTTCTGCATTGGGTTTTAAGTCTTTCTGTCTCCTCCCTCTGTGTCATGCAGTGTCACCTGGATTTAGTTTAGGGCTCATGTGTCTGTCTCTCTTGAATGCCTTTGCTAACCTTTCCCTTCTGGGATACTATGGTTCTTTTACGAAGGTCCAGGAAACCAGGTTCCTAAAAGTCTCCAGAAAATACTGCCTGCACACCTACTCAACACCAGTCTCCATCCTAGGGAGCAGGGTAAATAAAATGTAACACCAACCTCAACAAGCTGAAAGTCTCAACCCGCACGATGGTAACACAGAGTGGCAAACCCTACGATGAAGGCAGGCACGTGATCGAGTGACAACAAATTCCGTGGGCAGCAGGAGAGGTTATAGCAGCTGCTTAGAACAGTAAAAATTTGAGATGAGCTTGAAAACTATATAGGGGCGCACTAGCAAGAATACACAGGGAAGACAATTTCCAGCAGAGAAAGCAGCAGCCCTGAGTAACTGATGGAAAACAAGAATGTAGACACTATAAGGCTTTGAAAGAGGGTATGGGAAGCTATGCACAGAATCTTTGATGCTGGGGCTTTCTGACCACTCATGTGGGTACCCAGGGGACTCTTTTGATGAGTTTAGGATCAAAAGGTCCTGAGTGAGTCAGATTGCTGGGAAATGGACCCGTGGATAAATGGGGTCTAACTGTGGCCTGGCGTGTTGGCTAGTTGAAAGGACCTTGGCCATGGCTGTGGTAAATAACAAATTTCCTACAGGCCTGCAAATGCAATGGCATTTCTAAAATCAATTAACACTAGCCAGTTGCAAGAAGAACATAACCTAAGAGAATATTTTATGATATTCTAGGATGTCAGAGTTGGAAGGTCTCTTGGAATTAATCTGCTTTACCCTTTGATTGATTATTTGGTGATTAATTGAAGACGGAGATCATGGATGACACTCACCTACAGTGATGCAGCTCGTGGTAGAGCAAGGATTAGCATTCCGGGTCTCCCAGTGCCCAGTCCACTGTGCTATTCTGCTACAAAATGTGCCTTTTGAATCTGTGATTGTATCAGCTCCTTCATTTACCAAACATCTGTTGTGCGCATGGGGGCGGTGACTATTTGAGTGGAGCGAGGCATTGGAAATGGAGAGCGGAGCAAGGAAACCATTCCATCTTTGGTAGCACGAGCTTCTGAGCTCCCGGTAGTAGAGGGGTGTGGTGTGCCATCAGAACTCTCAGTTGGCTCACCTCTTAAACAGCATCAAACACTTTCAAAGATGTCATTGAATTTGGACTTCAGAAATATCTATTTGCACCCATGAGATGCTGAGGATACAGGAGTGGACAAACTCCTGAAGTCTTCATCTTCAAAGAACTTAGATTCATCGGGGAGATATATATATATATATATATATATATATATATATATATATATATATATAATGTAACATACATATTTTGATACCTAATATGTCAGCATGCTGGTAAGTGCTAAGAAGAAAAATAAATCAGGAGAAGGAGACAGATAGTGGCAGAGAGTGCTCGTGTATACAAAATGATCAAGGAAGGCCTCCCTGAGGAGATGACAGAAGCACAACCACCTAAATGAAGTGAAAGGGTGGACCAGGCGGCGATGAGGAAGAAAGGCATGTTTGGTGGGCTCAGGGAAAGTGCAAAGGTCCTGAGAAGAGAGTCTTCTTGGTATGTTTCAAGAACAGTAAGATGCCCTGTGGCTGGAACCGAACAAGCAAGGGGGAGAGGTCCTGAAGACGGCATCAGCCAGGGCCAGGGCCAGGGTATAAAGAAACACAGCCCGTAACAGAAGGGTAAAGGATAGAGAAAGAAAAAAAATCTCTGGACCAGGGAACCAAAGCCTCTGCTTCTAGAATTTTCTCTGCACCTGACCTCCTGAATGACTCTGAGTGTCCAGTTTCCCCTGCTGGACCTCAGGCTTTCTGTCTGTATGATGAAGGGACCGAAGGTGGTGACTAAGGACCTCCCTGCTCTGTGGTCTGCAGACCTCGATTATGCATCCCAGATTAACCCATGGGCAGAGAGTAGATTGTGCATCCTGGCAAGAGCTGCAGCATGGCCTGTCGGCGTTCCCGAACTTTCTGGTTGTCTCTTTACAGGCAGTCAGACGCGGCTGAAGTTTCAGGCATTTCAAGAAAACCAAATTCCTTTAACAGTGTGAGGGGGATTTGCAACAAAGCTCCTCAGTAAACTGAAGCCACAGAAATGAGACAGGCCACAAGCAAACACGACTCCTCTTGGTGGGACGTTATTGTACGTCTCCTTGTATAATGGGTGAAATCGCACCTTTTGCAAGTTGTGCATCATCCGTGAAGACTTTCTTCTTCTAATGATTGGCTGTCACTCTGTCTTTGTAAAGTGGGTAATGGAATTATTTTTAAAGCTTTCACTTAACAGCCTTGCTCTTTGTAAAGACCCGCTGGAGGAATGCAAGCATCTTTAGCTAGGGAAGTGACAACTGTCTCTGACATTAAATAGATCTCTTTCTTACCTGTCCTGTTAAACATGCGGGATATCAAACTCCTCTTCCCTATGACAGCGGTTTCAATTCATGCTACACGTCGTGCAGAACGTAGGGTGCACAGCTGGGGAACACACTGGGAGGTACATAGAGCCACATCAGGGTTACATTCAAAGGCCTTTTAACAGCACGTCTGAGGATGAAAATGCTGCCTCTGGAGGTTACAAGTTTCTCGTTCCTGGAGATGATCAAGAAAAGACCATTAGGCAGGATATTACAGACAGAGGGATGTGTCAGTCGGAGAGCTGAACACGCTGCCTTCAAAAAGCCCTTCCCACTCTGAGATCTCCCCCATTAGCATAATCTTCCCTTCACCTGAATTCCTATGACACAAGAGCAGGGTGGGGGGATCCTCAATGCCATTTGAATCATCATGCGCCTTTGCCAAGAAGATAAAACCAGGAAGGTCTGACTACAAATATGTGCAGCCAAAGAAATGGGTTTGAAGTCATGTGCAGTGGTCTCGAGGGTCCTAGCACCCGAGGGGAGAGAAGAGAGAGAGAGAGAGAGAGTGTGTGGTGTGTGTGTGTGTGTCCGTGGTGTGTGTGTGTGTGTGTGTGTGTGACTCCATCCATACTCCTTAGCTGTGTTGGGCTTTTTGTCTTCTGCATTTAATATTCTATTTTTGAAAATCACAGGCTTAAATTAGTCTTAGTGGTTCATACTCAGAAATGGTTTTGGTATTATGTTTTAGCCTAGCATTATTTCAAAGTTAAATAATATAACTCATATTTAAATTTTTTTTCTCATGATACACCGTTTAGGGACCTATGAGAAAAATGCCAAAAACTTCACATCATCCTTTCAAAAGTTTAGAGAAATTTTTTAAAAATGTTTAGGGGTTTCTGGTCCGTGACAAAAACCTGAACATACATGTTTACCTCCTCTTGCTTCCAGTTGAAAGGCACAACAGAAAAATAAATGGCAGAGCATAAAGTCATGGAAAGGTAGAGAACAGAACTAGGGTATCAGCACCCCAGGACACTTAACAGATTCCTGAAAGATGACAAGTAGATGGCTTGTCAGGAACAGTTAACCCCGAGTGGAGAAGGTAAATGACCAGAAGAGAAGGTTGCAGCAGAGGTGGAGATATTTTAATAAAAGTCTAAACAGATTCCAAATTTGAAGTCTGTGAGTATGCAAAGCCAAGAACTAAGGAGTAGTATCTATGTTATTTAATAAAGAAAAAACTCTTCATTGTATATCTGAACTATTCAATCTTCTCTCTGTATACAGAGGAACCTGCCGTGACGCGGTAGGCAGAGAACACTCCATACTGTAGGAACTGACACTTGCTGAGGGAAGTCTTGGTTGCCAAGTGTTAAGCCTGGCCTCAGAATAACCTTCTTACCTGGCAGGCTGGTGGAAGGTGGAAAGGTAGAGGGAAGGCAGTCTGCTCACAAAATCCAACCTAAACCCCACCAGCCAGCACAAACACGTAGACTCACACACGGTTTACCATCAGTCCTCCCATCCGAAAAAAAGCAGGTGGGCAAACAAGCCAACACAGTATTAGAAGAAACTCATGACGGCTATCTGCACTAGTCAAGCAATTCCCCATTCATAAATCTGAATGGACACCTAGATTTGCCCTACATTCAAAAAGTGAGATACATAAGAATAACTCATCTCCTAAAGAAGAAATAGAGTTAATCCAAGGAACAAACACACAAGCATGTGAAAGCATAATGGTTATTGTTAGAGTTAGGTAATATTAAAATATCTTTAAATGGGAAGAGCTAAAAGAAGAACACTTGGAAAATAAGGGAAAAAATCATTTGAAATTTATAATAAAATCATCATTGGCCAAAAAAAAAATCCATAGAAATTGTGAAAGATAAAATCAGGGATATCCCCCCAGAAAGGAGAACAAGATTAAAAAAAAAAAAAAGAGGAGAGAGGAAAATTAAATGATAAGGAAGAATAATTCAAGATGTTTATAATCTAATAGATGCTCTAGGAAAAAAGAACAGAGAGAAACAAAAAGGGAAATTATCAAATAAATAATAGAATTAAAATTTCCAGAACGGAAGACCACCAAACCTCAAGTTGCAAAGACCACTAAAGGCCAAGAAGCAGAATGAATGAAACACGACCCACATTTCAATGTATATATCCTTGTGAAAGTTTAGCATGTCAAGAATAGGAAGACAAGCTTAGATGTTTAGAGAAAAAGAAAGAAAACTAAACAAAACAAAATTGTTTTAATTAAACCAAAAAAAAAAAAAAGCTAATCAGATTATCAACAGACCTCTCATCAACAGCATCAGATACTAATGGAGAAGCCCTTAAACATTATGGAATGAAGGCATTTTCATTGATGCAAGAACTCAGAAAGTTACTCTTCATCCACTTCCTGGAGGTAAAATAATTGAGGGTACATTGCAGCAAAATAATAAATATAAAGATGCTAAAAAGGAAAAGCATTAGATTCAAGAAACAGAGAAACTAATCCAAAAGTAAATGAAAAAAAAAATCTTATTCACACTGCATAACAGCAGTTTGGGAAAGCAATCAGTCCAAAAGAAATCATTAGACAATTAATATGATTGATTGAAAATATGGATATATTACATATTGTAAAGAAGGCATATGCTTGTTTGGTAATCAAGAAAAAAAGCAATTGAAAACACCAAGAGAAATATAAAACTATACTACAAATTTAAGAATCAAACAAAGCAAACTAAAATATGAGATGACTTGGAGTATTTAATGAAGCAAAAGAAAAAGAATCACTTTGTATATATTGTTTGGATCTCTCTTAATCACACACTATTAGTGACAAAGAGTTCTATTTTCTTTCTCTATTGGTCCAGACACAGTAGTTGATCTAACAGTGAATAATATTAATATGATAAAATATTTAAAATTCTGCTTGTTGGTTTCCATGTATAAAGTTCACATATAGATTAAAAATGAAAGAATTAATCATAGTACAGATAGAACGCAACTATTTTGTAAACCTCGACAATGTAAGTCACTACGGAGCTGCCATATTAGACCTTGGAAAGTGTTAAATGGATGAGGGACAGAGAGTGACAATGTTCTCACCCTATCATACAGGAGAAGATGATTGGTGAAATAAGAAATAGAAGTTTAAGTATGTCGTTTAAAATAGGCAAGTGGATAAATAAATGAATAGACCTATAACTAGGATATTTAGAACTATGGCATGAACTTGAAGAGTGAAGGAAGTCAGAAAAGGCTAAAAATAATTACCACTGGGAAATGGGCTTGGGGAGAGAATTACCTTTTCCTTCCATAAATTTTCTGCACCTTTTATAAATTTTTCGTATGTGCATGAATGGTTTTGTAAATGATAATAATAGTATTTAAAAATTAAATTGCCCTGTTCCAAGAAGGTATATGAGACCCTCATATAAAGGCATCCCATACATCATCTCGGCTTACTCGCCATAAAACAAGTACGATGTGGTCATTATCTTCTCTAAACATGATTTTCTACATTGGTAAAATATTGATGGTAAGTTGGTCAAACAGTTGACCAGTTGTGTGATGCTATCTCCCCTCAGCTATGCCAGGCTTCCTCAGGAGGGCGCTCTACACAGACCCATGTATCAAGACTAAAGAGACAGGTTCTAATCCTGTCTTTATGGCCAGCTTGGTTCATGGCTTGGAGCACCTGTTTCATCTCAGTTGTCTTCGTCTTTGAAATGATGAATGGACCTGAACAGAGAAATATCTAGGACTTTGTATCTTTAAATATAGTCCGTTTTCATTCATACCCCTCCATTCCCACCCCCACCCCCACACACTCACAGAGAAGTACAGACTTCAGAATTAGCTAATTCTATTAGCTCTGTAACCTTAGGCTGGCTACTTAACCTCTCTGAGACAATTTTTTCATTTATTTTAAAAAGTCAATAAACACACTCTAATTTCTTTATCATTATTTTCATCTTGCTTCTTCTGTCTGGCCAGATGGGGGCGTTGCCTCCCTTGGCATTGGTCAGCCAATAATTTGAAGTTGTGTAATGCCTGGCATCTGGAAGGGAGAGAAGAGGCTATTACCACAGGCTCTAATTCAAGAGCAGAGACCCCTCCTGGATCATGGGATTATATTGTGAACTGTATACTTAACTTCTTCATCAAGCAAAAAAGAAGACTGTGCTTCCCAGAAATGGATGATTTCATAGTTCAATGAGGTTAAAATAAAAATAATGCAATACAGGGCTTAAATAGAGGAAGGAAACAAAATGGTGAACTTCTGTCATAGATAGAAAATCTTCAGGGATGTTATTCCAATTGTGCCCAAGGTCCCAGGACTTGTAGTGTGGTGTGGGCTGCTCTAGGCATGATGACATAGAGAAGTCTCCCTGCGGATATAGCCTCCCTTCCAATTGTATCTCCTCATGCAATTGTAATTTGACCTTATGTGCAAATATCTCAAACCCACAGCCCTTAGGAGGGGCATTTTTTCTCTGTTCTCCCAAACTCAGGATCTGACAAAGAGAGAGGAAGGGGGGGGGCTTTAATTGGATTTTATAGATTAAAGCTTCCTATGCCAACTACTTCAATAGAGGCAGCATGAGAAGCAACTGGTCTCTCCAAGCTTCTCCATGAAAGTGGTAAAGAAGGTATGTTGTAGGTGTTTATAAAAGTATCAAATAAGTCAACTTCATCCCTAGTCTTGGACTGACAGGTTGGTATCAGAACTTTCAGAGCTGTGATTGATGAGGGTGACACCCCCAAAAGATGCTTAGATAGATAATGTGACTTTTCTCTTTCACTATGCAGTGGATTCTTATGCCTCTGGGCAAACATTTGAGCTCATGGGTCTTCTGAAGTTGATATGAACAGAATGTCTCTACCTGAGATCTTTGGAGTTGAGGTTATTTAAAATGTTTGGAATAATAATAATAAACTTTTGATTTATAGAAGTTTCCTAGCCACCTCAGGACAACATATGAAAATGGTTACTGAATTTCAAATCTGTAAGTTGCCAGAATTTGAAGGGAACTTTGACATCACCTAATCATATTGATTCATTTTAAAAATGATTAAACTAAGGCTAAAGGAAGTGATATGATCTATCCAAGTCCACGAATCTTGTATGGATTGAAAACGGCCCCAACCCACTCACTTATCCTTGTATTTATTTAAGCAGAGAATGTCTACTGAGCACCTACTCAGTCCTAGTGATTACATCAGGCTGTGGGAAAACAAATATGGATATGTGATCACTTCTGCCTTCCAACAGCCTCCTATCTGGAGGAGAGGCAGGCACATGTCAGTCCCAGGGTAACAGAGAAGGACCTAACAGAGATATGGTAGCCATGAAGTCTAGGACCTCTAATTCTTGTGGGGCTGGGAAAGACTTCACAAAGGTCATCCTATTCGAGTAGAGACTTGTAGAAGGAAAAGAAGAGGGAAAGAAATATTTCAGATGGAAGAAATAATATGTGCAAGATTTTATAGGTCAAGACAATTCAAATGTTACTAGTCCAAGTTCAGTCTCATGGGACATTAATATCCAAGGAGTCTAGAATATGCATCCAGACTCTAAATTCTGCAGAATAACAGCACATCATGTAGAAGTGGAAAACTTGGACGTAGGACACGGTGGGTTTCCACCTACTTCATAGTGGGGCAAGCAAATCAGAGCAGCTCTTGAATGTAATGAGAAGAGGTCATTTTAGGGATCCAGAAAGAACATTTGCTCCAAAGAAGAGCTCCACCTACTGTACTCTGAATCTCAAAAATGGGAACCAAACATCCAAAGCCACAACTCCTTAAGGATGGGGATAAAAATGTAAATGCTCTGGAAGGTAGAAGCCCAGGACATCCAACGCCTCATAAGAAATGTACCAATTAACATATGGGGTGTTGTGGTATGCAATATTTTAAACAGTAGAGTTTAAATCTTTCTTTTCCTTACCCTCAATGGAAGGCATCTCGATTTACAAAGAAAAAGTTCCCTTCTTTAATGTGTTTTCAAGAAAAGAGACTCCTCTTTTGTTCCCCTAGAGAACTGAAGGGAAAGATCTCTACTGTCGTGGTGTATAATCAGAGCTATAAGCGTAGTGGGGAGGTAGCAGTACGTGGTGATCAAGGGCAGGGCCTCTGGAGCCAGACAGCCTTGGTTTAAACCCTGGCTTGGACACTTACTAGTTGTGTGAATTTAAATAAGTTGCATAACCTCATAAGTGCTTCAGACATAATAATAATATTTATCTTATAAAGATTTTGAGGGTCTTTGCTTATGAGCTCATTTGTAGAAAGCCTGGTACCTAGTATTACATCAGTATTTTTTTCTAACATGATTTTTAAATTATTATTAATTAATTAATTAATTAATTAATTTGCAAAGCATTGCAACGAGGACTGGTTTTTCTTCCTAGGTCTCGATTATGGTTAAATGGATTGCCCAGTCAGTGTCCAGAAGATTGTGTTTGTTCATCAAGCATTATAATATTATTAGCCATATGGAAGAATCAGACGTAATCTTTGCCTCAAAAAACGTATAATCAGATTGAGTGTATTCATTTCATTCTTATAAAGTAATACAAAATACGGACCTTAATTCCTTCATTCTACTTTGACTATTCATTCTTCTTCCTCTGTGCCTACCTAAATGCTACCCATTTCTCAGGGCCCCCTGCCATAGCTGGGTGTATCAGTCAGGGTCCAATCAGGGAAGCAAAACTATATGGTAATTTTAACAGGGAAAATCTAATATAAGGAATTATCAACTGTAACAGGGGATTGTAGCAGTGAGAGATTGGCTAATAAGAAATAAAGAGGGCGCCTGGGTGGCTCAGATGGTTAAGCGTCTGCCTTTGGCTCAGGTCATGGTCCCAGGGTCCTGGGATCGAGTCCCACATCGGGCTCCCGGCTCAGCGGGGAGCCTGCTTCTCCCTCTGACCCTCGCCCCTCTCATGCTGTTTCTCTCTCGCTCGCTCTCTAAAAAATAAATAAAATCTTTAAAAAAAAAAAAAGAAAGAAAGAAAGAGAACACCAAAGGCTGTAGGAATAGCAGATATAAAGGGCAGCCACTAGGATTCAGATCGCAGAACTAAGGAGAATGGTCCCTTGGGCCGAGGTCCAGACCTTCTTGAAGAGTCCAGGGCTCACAGGATGGGAGAGACATGGTTGTGATGCCATGCCAGTGAAACCTCTAGGGTGCCAGGGACATCTGTTCATGGACAGGTGCTTGACTAGAGGCGCTTTGCTATAAAACCACCTGAGGCTGGGAGTACCATGAGATGCTAGCCCCTCAGTGCTGCTGGCTTCTATGTACTCCGGTATCTGTTCCTGTTGAAAGAGCCTGATGCTATGGAAGCCACCACACTGCAGGAGGTTGGTGCTGGGACAGCTGCATACAGTGCAGGAGACTCGTACTGGAGAAGTCAGGTGCATTACCAGAGGCTGCTGAGCAAGCATACTGGAACCAGGAAGAGAAGGCTTTCCTCCTGCAATTCTCTCCATTGTTCTCTAATGACAACACTTAACATCCATTTCCTTTGTTGGTTGGCAAAGGAAAAATATTTAAAGAACTCAGCTCCACTTTCAAATAACAGGCCCAAAGAGGGAATTTGGAAGCTTGAGGCAACTTGGTAACTAGCACAGTCCACCCCTTTGACCATTGAACTTCCATATGACATTCTTTAACAGGAAGCTAATGTCTAGTTCACTGCAGCTTCCACCAACGTGGTCTTAGGGTTTACCTTGTGGGCCACTTAAAACATGTCTCTTATGACATGATAACCATGATACTTAAATTTCTTCTTGAGCACTTTTCTTTTTAAGCGTGGATAACCCTCTGGGACTGAAACATGGCATCATGGTATGAATTTTGGCTGCCTGGCCATGTGGGTGGCTTTTATTAAACTTACTTCCAAAGAAACTTTGAGTAATGTTTTTTAACCCATGTTGCATCCTTTTGGCCATTTATTTAGTTTGGATGTTCATTTGTACAATCAATTAATATTCATTGAAAGCCTATTCTGTGATATGTGAGAAGGGTTTCTTCCTTGTAGTCTATAGATCTGGGCACTGACTGGGTCCTCGGGTCTTTGTCAGCCCCTCCTGGACATTTTCTGAGGCTTGCCAACCTACCTTCTATCCTTTGTAAGAAATGACATCTTTATCATTATGGGAAGTGAAGGTTTTTCCCTCTTTACCACCTGCTTAAGCCTTGAAACTCCTCTGAGTAATTATAAGATGCTGTTGTTTCCAATTTCATTGGCTCTAAATCCAGTGAGATTTACCCTCACATGGGAAAAGGTATGAGAAAGGTTGGCATAAATTATAAATGCCTGTGCCAAGGCATGCTTTTCCCATTACTACAAAGTATTGTAGAGGTTTCTGGGCATGAGCCAGAGATTTCTCATCCCAGATTCAAAATCAACAAAAGGCCCAAGAGTAGGATCTCTAGTGCTGGAACAAATAACATTTTCATACCATTCTCTGTTGAAGTGGGATTTCAGGAGAGCCGGGAGGTAGCCAGAATTCAAGAAAGAAGAGAGATGGTTCCAGGTAATGGGGCAGAGTGGGAAAGGTCAGAGAGACAACAGGTTAGGAAATGGGAATGGAAAGACAGCCAGCCCTCTGACAGAAAGACCTCCACACTCAGGGGAGGGAGCCAGAAAGTCTAGCATCCAGAGAATATCTTCACCTTATTCCCGTTTCTTCTCTACCACTGCCTAAATTGTGAGCTGTGAACATTGCGTAGGTGTTTGCCTAAATAAAATTCCCACACTCTGTTCTGTGCTTTTATTTTGTTTTTTTGTTTTTGGATTTTTTTTTTTTAATTCAAACCATTTTAGGGAGACAGGTGCCTCTCTCTTTTTGCAAAGCAAAATAGCAGGACAAATTTCCATGTTTCATCTGGTTGATTCCCAGAGGGTCCACATTCACCTCTCAGACTCTGAGTTCTCAGAGGATGTCACAGGGACATGACCACCCTGGCATGAGGCCGCATCCCAGGCTTGTCATTGCTGCTGCATCTACAAATGTTGTTATTCCCGGTTTCCTGCCCAGCTCTCTGAGATAGGAGTGAACGTTTGTGGTAATTAAAACAGTGTGAAATTTGCACTGTCAGGAAACACAGCTATTTTTTTTTCCTCTGCCAGCCATCATGCTATTTTTAGCAGTAGGCTTCACCATTTATTTGCTGGGCAATGACATCAAGAAACAGATATTAAGCAAGGAAGCCAATTTACTCCACAAAAACATCCATTATCTTTATCATCAACAGAGACTGAAAAATAATCAATTAGAATGCTTCACTTGGGAATGACTAATTGAATTGTTAAATCTATGGTATTGGGGAAGTCACCCTGGGAGCCTAAATATTATTTCGTATAATGGGCAAGACCCTATGCTAAAGAAGCTTCAAATTAGTACCAGTCTGTACATCAAGATCATGTTCATCAATCGACTCAAGTTACAAACCAAACTTCTTCATCCTGAATCTACTGTTTTGCAATTTGATCTTATTCCAGAGGAAGTGTCACACTTCCATTGAAAATGCTTGGAAAAAAAAAAAGAAAGAAAATGCATGGAATATTCACTTCTAGCTCTTGAACACCCTATCAGAAGAATATCTCCCAAAAGATAATGCCCATAATCAACCCAGACTAGGACATAGAGTTACACAGATACGTGTGTGTGTGCATGTCACACACTCATGCATGCATTCGTACCCATACCTATGCATATACAGACTCATACACGTACCTACCTACACACACACTGTTCTCAGCTTTTGAATATCTATAAAACTGGGAACTTGCCTATTCTCACACAGAGAACTTGAGCACAAGTAGTATGGTTTTACCAAAGAGCCAGCCCAGAACACAGAATGATTTTTCATCATTTCTCCTTCATTCAATTTACTAAGAATTACATACCTAAGACCGTCTAACACTCTTAGGATATGTGGATGAGGAAGAGATGATTCGGCCCTCAAGGAGTTCACACTTAGTGAGAAGGACAGGCTGAGAGACTGTTCATTGCAATGCAAGTTGACAGATGCCATGAGAAGTCTCAGCATAGGCAGCTTTGGGATCAGAGAGAGCCCTTCGTTGACATTTTAGAGGAGTCTGGCAGTGAACCCAGAAGAAGTGAAAAAATATGGAAGAGGTGAATGTGGACCCTCTGCATTCCAGGAGGAAGCTGTACCTATTTCAGAGGGTCACAGTTAGAAAGAGCCTGGAGTATGTGGAGAATATGGTATGTGCCAAGTATAGACTTTGAGGTAGCATGTGGAAGGCTCGAGAAATGGAGGCAGGGCTTGGTGTGCAGACTAAGAGGGTGATCTTCCTTCTAAAAATCTTGAGGAGGCTCTGAAATGTTTTTAGCAGAGAAGTAACTTGATGTGATTATTTTAGGGAGATCATTCTGGCACTAATGTGGATCATGGGTGGGAGAGTGAGGGCAACGTAGAGAGTGGGCAGGTGAGGTGGGAAAGAGTGTCGAAGGGGAACCAACATGGGGCACTTCTGCAAAAGTCTGAATAAGAAAGCTCCCAGACCAGAGCTGGATGACTGGAAGGAGAGGAGGAGATAAAGGTGTCGGGGAGAGAGAACTGACAAGCAGCATGGTACCAGGGAGGATGGAGGCACCCAGCTTCCTGGGTTGATGAAGAGGGCCTTCCTAAAGCTATTTACTGAGATAAAGAGCAAAGGGAGAAGCTGCCCTAGAAGGAAAGTATAGCTTTGGACATGTTGGATTTACCATGTGTGTGGGGCCATGGGAAGAGGTGTGGGGTAGACAAAGATGTGTCAGTCTGACACTAGACCAGAACAAGGGGATTCCTGCATGGCCTTCCTTGAGCCTTTTGATGGGATGAAAGGATCATCACTGCTTTGGGACCCTCACACCCCAGAAAATCCCCTGCTCAGTGGTGGGTTGGAGAGGGGAATCTTTCCTCCTCTGACTTCTCTTTAGTTAGTTAGATGGAAGGTACTTAGCCCAAAAGAAGCTACCAGTGTGTCCAGCAACTTCCACGAATCTAGAGCAGAGCTAACTTTCCCCTTCAAACAGCCCACTTTTAGAATAAAGTGATTCTTTTGAAGAGGATTGTACAGATAGATTAAGATATGCTACCTTGAGGGTCCAGTTGCTTTTTATAATTTTTAAAAAATTTGTTTAAGAGGATTCTAATTTTAGAATTCAGAGGATTCAGAGAATAACCTTCTCTCTTTCATTTTATTCCAACCCTTCTCCTCCTCTTTCTTCCTCCCTCCGTAAACCAGGTCATGACCTATTCCAGCGTAAGGTGAGAGTTCTCCCAGGGTGCCCATATCAAAGGTCCTTGGCAGAGATGCACCAGCCTCAACAGCCTCCCTGCCAAGTACCAGTCCTTGTCTTTCCCTCTTAGGCAAAATGACCTTCAACGGAAATCACTGTTTTATAACTCAAGGAAAGGACAGCCTGTCTATGTTTTGCATCTGCACATATCTACCTTAGTAATAGAGAGATAAAGTTCTTTGCTAAGAAACTGAATTATAGGGGACTGACCTTGATTTTATTTTGTTGGGTTTTCAATCCTTCCAAAGCACTGGAAAAACACATCCATTTAAAGATGACTCTGAGTCTTGGGTCCCACCATCTCCAATTTCATTGCATGTTTTCCCAGAGAGAGATTTAAAGTTCTCACCCTCTCACATCAAGAAAGCACCCTTTATAAATGAGAGGGAGAGGAGGTTAGTTCTGAATCCGATTTCAGTGTTTTGTGTTTTTTCTTGAAATTGAGAAGAAGGCAAAGGCAGACTTTAACATAATCATGAAATAAATTAGGCCAGGATGGTGGAATTTGGAGATCCCTGCCCCCCTGCTCAGATCTCTGCTAAGCAGCCATCCTTGCTCATGGAAGTCTTTTCAAGTGTGTGTCTAAAAACAAAGCCAAGGTAGGAATTTAGAATCATAAAGTGCTTAGACCCTTTTGCTCCAGCAATTGCAAGTCTGGAATTATATCTTCAGGAAACCACTACAAATGTAGGAAAGGCTTTGTACACAAAGATGTTCATCACATTGTTGTTTATCGTAGCAAAAAAAGGCAATGGGTAAAATATTCCAGGCAAATATTTCTGGCAGAAAATTTATAGTGTAATGTCAAGTAAAGAAAGCAAGATTTTAAAAAAAGTTTATTCTCTATGCAACTTCTGAGCTACAAATATTATTTATGATAAAAGACTTGAAAGACACATATCAAAATATTAACAGTTGTTGTTTCGGGCTAGTGGTATTAGGAGTTCAAATATGCAATGGGAAAAAAATAGTATAAGAGCTTTTCTTCTTATTTTCCCCAACATTGTTCAACACTGGGGAATAGAGCTCAAGGTTGAAAAGTAATTTGTTAAAAATAAAATGTGTGTATTTTAAGTATTGTCAGTTTCTTTTGCTTTCAATGGAGTGGAGACTGGAGGAGTAGAACACTTTGTGATAATCCCAGAACTACAAGAGATATTCAGTGAATATATATCTTTTACCACAAACTGAGCCACACACTAGGATCATCAGAAGGAGGTGAAGAAATTCAGTGATGACTGATTCATGGTCTAGATGGTTCAGATATCAGTCAGGAATACACATGACCATAATGTAGGTGCCATGGGAGAAACATAACTGAAGGACTTCAAGAAGAGTCTATGGTCCACAAGTTCTGATGGGTAGAAAATGTATAGACTTGATGTATAGATTATAAGAAGGAGAGTGACGAAAAATCATGATCAGTAGTTCTTACACCTTACCCAATGCCTGGTGCAGAGAAACACGTGTTTGCCCAGCTGCCAACCACTACTTAGAGCTAATTTGGGTTTGGCCAGACTGTGGATATTCAGGATGAGAATTTGTAGTTCATTTTGTAGACAATGGGCACCCCCCAAAAGTGTTTAAGCAGAGGGAGTGAAAGGTAAGAGCTTTGTTTTAAGAAAATCTAGATGGTGGTGACAAGCAGGAGGAATTGCAGGGATAAGGCTGAAGGCAGAGGTTGGGCATGGGGGGTGGGGAATGATGCTAAGGCACCTTGTAGCAGAAGTAATAAGGGTTGAGAGAGACAATGTGGAATGGCAGGACTGGAGATGTGCCTGAGAGCAGGGCGAAGGAGAGGAAGGAGTCCAAAATGGGGATATGGGTACTAAACAGTACTGCATAACCTCTAATTTTGAACTTGAGTTACCTACATCTGCCAAAAGTTGCTTTTCAATTTCACAACCATCATGCTTTCCTGTGAATTTGGAGTTGAGGAGGACATGTGGATGCAAGAGGAAAACTTGCAGAGCAAAGTCATTGCCAAACAGGTGAGTTTCCTCAGGAAATCATCAAGGGGTCTCTTTCAGTTTCCACTCACACCCATCTTTCACCTGGGTTCCTGTCACAAACTGCAAGAGCTTTGGCAGAGGGATCTCACAGAACTTTGATCCTTTTATGAGGCAGCTCGTCCAGACTTGTAGCGCCCGCCTCCTCCTTTCCCGGGCTCCCACTCCCTTTCTCAGCTATTCTGACTATCCCTTTGGAATTCCTCACATTTCACATATATGTAACCTCTGGGCCAGAGGTCTTTTAAGGCACAAACAAACCTGGAATCTCCTTGAATAAAATCAGTCCTCAACCCTACAAATATGGTGGGGACATTTTTGGTTGCCTACCCAGAATCCATATCCCCCTTCATCCCTGACTTTTACTCAGACATTCACACATTCTCCGTCTGTTTCTGTACTTCGAAGAAAGCCAACTGAACTCTCAGTTCCAGGAGTGGGACGGATTAGCTAGAGTAATTATGATTGGTTCAGGAATTGTAAGGCTACAACGTGGCCCAATGAGACCTAAGGGATATGTCCTGGTGCTTCTGCAAAAGTAGTTCACTCTAAAGAGCCGCCAGAACATACGGTGTTTCTCTTCTTCTGGATGAGGTTTTGTACAGATGATGTCCCAGAACTACCACAACTATCTTGCTGCCACAATGAGGTTGAAACTATTGCAAAGAGAAGAACTGAAAGAAAATCATAGTAACCCCTTTCATATTTTAAGTCAGTTTGAGTTGACCTGGAGCTGTTTCTCAATGGGTGTCATTTTGGTAAATATTAAGGATGCCTTTGTTGTCACAGTAATAGGGAAGTGAGCCTGACATTTAATGCAGGAAGACCAAGGAAACTAGATGGAATTTATGAGATAAGCTTGCGTGACAAATATTCCCTCATTCTGCACAATCTTCTAATGACCCATCGGGCTTCTAGATAGGTGACAAACCTATTTATTATTATCTGAGCCTACATACACAAAACATCTTACTTTGTGTATGTTTTCAATGAACACTGAATTTTCCATCGTTTAAATTAAGGGAAGACTGTACTTCCGTTTGAAACTCTTCCAAGATTTGGTCACCTTTTCAGAAAATCATACCTTGTCACCAATGAAAATGGCACTCACTTATGGGGCTTGAGTCATCAGCACAATACTCCTTTATTACTCAGCATTTATGGCTTGCACATTCATGGTGACTCTATCTCATGGTCTAAACTTCTGACAACTTCATCATGTGTACTAGTGTGATTGTAAGCCAGCATTTATAAGTTCATGTGTACATGTCTTTCTATTATAAAGTAACTTAATTGATTTCTCCACCATCCTGCTATTAAGGCATGATATATTTTCTTAATTATACAAAGTGGATTCACACACACAATATGACAAACTCATTAGATTATGGTAGTGACTGCACTAGTCATCTGAAAGAACCTATATCTCTGGTCAAAGAACTGTTTCCCTGTATCAGGCCCAAAGATGTTTAAACCCCATCTATCAGCAATTTCCTCATTAGGCATATACATTAAAGAAATGCAAATATGCATGCACCAAAACATGTGCACAAAATGTTCATAGCCACATTGCTTATAAAAGTCAAAATGCGAAGTTCTCCTTACCTGTTGTTGAGGGGATTCTGGAAATAGTGAGAAAAATAAATCTCTAATGGGACTACCAGTCCTATCATGTAGCTATTCCAGGTGCAAAGTTACTTTGGAGAGCCTGAATTGCCAGGAAATAAGATTTTCCCTGATGGTAACCATGACCATTATTCTTCAAACTGATAGAACACATCGGTAGCCAGTCCCTCATGTGAGCCTCACACAATCCTTGGAGAGAAGGTGGGTTGGGGTGTTTTTTCCCATTTTATAGAGGGAGAAACTAGAGCACAGATTGGTAAAGTCCAAGAATTTATGGCTACCAAGTGGGGAAGGCTGGACTCCAACCCATTTCTCCTGAATCCCAGGATATAGGTGTTTCCACTCAACCTGTTGCCTCTGAAGCTTAGAACCTCAGGAATATTATATTTGTGTCCACAGCTTGCTATATGTAACCATATATTCCCATTTTGGGTGAAAGTATTTTCACCATGTAAGAACAATTCCTGATCTTCTTAATGATCTGTTTCTTAACATAAAGCAATCTTTTTTTGATGCCCTGTGTGTTTATTATTGGAATATATGTTATCATGGCATGAGATAGCTTAATTCTACATTGAATTTAGATTGCTTTTTGTTTGTTTGTTTTATTTTCAAAGTCAGATAATCTATTCTACAGTAATAATGGTGTCATCTCCTCCTGCTTTATTCTGTATCACTGCGAGTAAGATTTCTAAATGGTGAAATTTCTTAGAATTCCATGCTGAATAAAAGAATTAATGCTATCACCTCCCATTTTGTGCATTCACACTTTGACCCTTAGGAGTATATAAGGCATGTTCTTTTAGCAGAAACTACTTCCGTTAAGACTTCGGCTTTCACTTCTGACTGTTACAGGGCATTTGGGCCCGTCTCCTCAGTTCACGTGCTCCATGAACGTAAGCAAATTCATGCTCTTTCATCTCGCCACTTCCCAGACTTACCCTACTCCACTTCTAGCGGTACAAGGCTACACTTCCAGTAGATAACCTGATCGAGCTGTAGGGGAATATGGGCAAACTGGGGAGTCAGCTGGATTTCTCTGTGGCCTTGGTCTCTTCATCTTTTCAGTTTCAGTTTTCTCCTCTACCAAATGGTGATGCTGTCACATATCTTTCAACATCGTCGGGATGACGTGTGATTGAGGCAAGGCACCCAGCTCAGAGCCTGGCAGAGAGTTGGCGCTAAATAATGCCTCTCTCTCTCTCTCTCTCTCTCTCTCATCCTCTTGGTCTCCTTCTCCATCCCCCCCCCCACACACACACACACCTTTCTCCCTCTCTTCCTCTCTCTTTCACTCTTTACATTACACACCAGTCCCTCCATTCTTCTTGGATGCACATGTTATACACAATATTCTCATGGCGTTCATATCTTGATGATATCGTCTTCAATAGCAGGGTCACACAAAGCCCTCTCTTATCCTAGCAAATTGAATAAGGTCAGCTGTGGTGGCCCCAGCTCCGCTGGCTCGGAGCTGATGTGTCCCTGCTGCCGGGGAAAGATGCTTTCTCTGGGGCAGACCAACCGTCCACAGCGTAAGTGAAAGCAGCCAACCACTCACAAGCATGTGGGCTTTATGCTTTCTTTTACAAAAAGCAAATGGAATTAATAAGAAGTATGTCACTTAGTAATTAAAATTATATCCTTAAATAAACAGATTAATAAGAATGATGAAAGATTTAGAATAGAAATTAAAATAAGAAATATTTCTGTCAATTTATTTTGACCACATAGTTCAATAGGTTATTTTGAGCCCAGGAAAGCAGCTGGAAATAAGATGCACAAAGAAATTCCGGGGCCTTCTGTCTCCACTTTACTTTTTGGTTAAGGATCCTATTTGTGGGATGCTTTGCAGCCATGTCTTTTTATGAATGACCTGAAGAAGCCAGGTGAATCAACTGAGATTCAGAGGACTGGACCCATTGAAGGAATGGCTTGCTTTCACTTTATTCAGTGAAAGAGTTTGGACTAAGATTCCATCTTTGATTTGAGACACTGGAGTGCAAAAGACAGTACCAACAGGCAGATCTGGGACATACCCCCTGCCCTGTATCATGCTAGCTATGTGACATTGGCCAGAATCTTAATCTGATCTTCAGTGTCCTCGTCTATAATATATAGCCAACAACTTCTACCTTATGGATTTGTGTGAAATTTCATAGAAAATAATCCAAAATAAAACAGATAAGACAATATCCCAACACATGCAAGCACTCAAAATGGTGGTTATGTTATTATCATTCTAATAATTGTTTTATTGTTATCATCACCACATGGAGATTTCTCCTGGGGTCTGGGTCTTGTCTCCAAATATGAACGCCTCCGGCATCCTTCCGCTCGGATCCTTTGGATTTTCCCAGCACATACAGGCCAGACCACACTTGAGGCACCTTGTAAGTTTTGTGTCATTTCTCTGTTGTTGTCTCATTGCCCTGGGTGTTAGTGCCCTCTCCTTTATTAAGTAGTATTCTACTTAAAGAAAGGGATTCTCCATCTTCTGTTTCTCCTAGAGTGCCCAGGAGTGTCAGCACTTGTATCTAGTCAAGATTTCAAGTACAGTGCTGTGGATAGAACATTGGATTTGAGGACAGAAGACCTGGGCTTGAAGTCCAGTGTTCTTTCTTCCACATTTCACAATGCCTCTGGATGAATGTCACCAACCGTGATGTTTAGTACCCTCAGGGACATGGGGGTCCCCACCCCATACCCACTCGCACCCCTCATGCACATGATGCGCTGACACTGAGCCTTTGCCCAAGTGAGACTATCAGATATGTTCCACTAGAAAACTTAAATTAGATCACAAGTTCTAGTGGGACAGGATATGGCATGGGAAAGGAAGGTTCAGGAGAAGTCAGGATGTAAATGTGAGGGGCTTAGAGATGCTAAGGGAAGAAGATGGTGGGTTGGCTTCATCCTACACCCTTCAAATGGGCCCAGCCCACCCCATAACCCAGCACAGTGAACATGGAAGAGCCAGCCATGCTCCACCATGCCCTGGCTCCACCATGCCCTGGCTCCACCATGCCCTGGCTCCACCATGCCCTGACTGTGATAGTCGCCGAGAGAACCTCCTCCACAGGCTCTTTCCCACCGTTGCCTTTGCTCAATCTCACTGTCTCTCCCACATTTTGACTCTGTTATCTGATTCCTCAAATAAGCCTCGGGCCCTCCTTGTTCTGACAGCCTATTTGAACCTTTTCTCCAGTTTAATTATCCACAGATCTCAACTTGCACACCCCCAAATACCTCCCTTCTGCAACGTGCTAGGAGGTGACCTGGCTACCTACTTCACCCCACAAGAACATGGCGCTTGCTCAGCCCCGCATGAAAATGCTGGGGAGTTGTCAGGGGTAGATGGAGAGAAAGGGCTGGGAGGAAGGAGCAGTCTGCTTGAGTCAAGTGTCACCTCCAGTCAGAAGCTCTCATGAGCTCTTGCCAATTTAAGGATTAGCGCTCATACTGGTTTATAATTGTACGTAAAAATGTTCAAACTCACAACGTTTTTTTTTCTAATCCTTCAGATTTTATGTAGTCTTGTTAAGCAAGAGTACATGGTAGAATTTTGGTCTTACCACTCTTGCTCTTTGCACAAGTCATGTGCCCAGAGAAAATAGCCCATTTTAAAGGCAGGTGGCTGGATCACGACCAAAAAAAAAAAAAAAAACCGGTTTGCAAATTCCACAATAATTTTTGAAAAGTCCAGGTGATTTTTTGCCAAGACATGCAAAAATTTAAAAGGTGGGGGGTACTAAAAGTGCAATTTGAGTTGGTAAGGGTGGGTTCGAACAGTGTAAAGTGAGTCTGATTGTCACAAAACTGAAAATCCAAGAAGTTGCAGCAACCTCTAGGGAACAGCCAGGGAAGGATGGCCTCTAAGATGAAATGTTTACCTTGAACAGAACTAGTTTGTTTTGAAAGCGGAGATGTATCCTAGAAGTTTTATTTACTGCATTTTAAGATCTATTTTTAGCGCTATTGCAAGTATTTTCCCCAACACCTTATTTGCAGTAAGACCTTTATTGCTCTTGCCAATTCAGGATTTTCAGCCTTGGTGTTTTTCAGACAACGGTGCCCACAGTTGCCGAGGGATTAGGGTTTACTGTGTGTATTTCCTTTTTAGCACCAGGCTTGCATTTTAGCTGAGTGCAGATTAGGTCAAATGAACCAACTGATTAGGTTGGCCATATTTGAGCCATAGAGTATATGCTGCCTAAGCAAGTCAGATTTTTACTCCTGAAAATAACACCTACTAAACCAAAGCACAACAATGGATACGTACCTGTTAATATGTCTATCTTTTATTTTTTCCCGCTTACTTCTACAAAAGGATTTGAAATGATGGTTATTATTTCATATGCATCATTAAGAGATGTTACAATTTAAAGTAAGATTTCAGATTTTCATCTGGTGATAAAAATTTAATCATTCATTCACTGATTCAACAAACAATTATGGAGTGTGTTCTTATGCCTGGCATTGGGGATACTATAGTGAAAGTAACACAATTCCTTCTTTCTCTCTCACAAATAAAAAAATAAAATCTTAAACAAATATTTTAAAAAATAGGGAAGCCTGGGTGGCTCAGTCAGTTAAGCGTCTGCCTTTGGCTCAGGTCATGATCCCAGGGTCCTTGCTCAGTGGGAAGCCTGCTTCTCCCTCTGCCTGCCACTCCCCCTGTTTGTGCGCACTCTCTCTCTCTCTCTCTGACAAATAAATAAATAAAATCTTAAAAAATATATTTAAAAGAGGAAAGTAACACAATTCCTCAATGGTCTCAAAGAATATGAGAATGAAGGATCCAGGATTTCAAGCCTAGCTACAATAAGCAGAATAACCCAGTCGGTTATTAGCCATTTATTTTGACAAATTACCCATCACAATTGCATTGAATAGTGACTTGGACAAACAAAAGGTGGGAAGTAGCATAAGAGTTAAGTAATGGTGACTTAGAGAATCAAGGGCCTTGGAAACCATCTTTCAGTCCTCCAATTTACAGAGTAGCTACAAAGGCAGACACAGTGAATGACTTGTTCAAGGTCATAGATCAAGAAGCAGAGATTGTTGGGAATCTGCTGTGTGTGAGTGTGGATGAAGGATGAGTGAGACTTCCTTTCTTTGGAATTCTGAGCAAGTACAAATCTAGGCAGGAAACAATATAGTGCCTGCCATCGAAGTATCACCATTCATGAGATCCCAGCTGTTTTCCCTTGAGCCTTTTCTAAATGGACAGGCTTCCTCTTTCAAGAATGATTTTCCATGGGGTGCCTGGGTGGCTCAGTTGGTTAAGCATCTGCCTTCAGCTCAGGTCATGATCTCAGGGTCCTGGCATTAAACCTCACATCAGGCTCTGTGCTCAGCGGGGAGCCTGCTTCTCCCTCTCCCTCTGTCTCTGCCCCCACTTTTTTTTTTCTCTCTCTCTCAAATAAATAAATAAAATCTTTAAAGAAAAATAAAAAGAATAATTTTCCATTGTTGACTTCAAAATAGGAGACGCTCTGCTTTCACCGGTTTGTTGTTGGTTTTTTGGGGGGTTCTGTTTTGTTTTGTTTTTAGTTTTTATTGTGATTCTTTTGTTATTGTTGTTGTTTCTCTTTATTTCTCTATCCAATATCAACATTTCTACAAAGAAGGAGAAAAGTTATTAAAAGATTAGAACTCTGAACCCAGAAATAAAATCAGGTAAAGGTCCACAGGAAAGTTTTCTGAACCCACCACCCTGTATTCCTATCTGGGCTGTGTGGTCTGACCTATGAAATATTGCAGAAAGAGAACATCCCATTAAAGGTAGATACCTCAGTAACCACCAAAACACAGGTCTCTGAATTCCATAATAGTCTGTGAAAAGACAAGGTGATTACAGGTATATCTTGGTAAAACTTGCAAAGATAAAGAAAGGGAGACTATATTTCTTCCTGTATTTCCTTCCAACCAGCCCCAGAATCTGTCAGTAAACAAGATGCCAAGGCTATTTACCAAACCAGGTCAGCCTGCCTGGCCACCCTTGGCTCTCCAGACAGAGTTTCTAAGGTACTTTTATAGAAAGGTAGAATCTCCTTTTTTTTTTTTTTTGGAAGGTAGAATCTCCTTAACAGAGAGGAAATATGGAGCATGTAGGGCAACCAAATAATTTATTGCCCAAACCAGGACACTTCTGAATGTTGAAGAGGCACTATTAATAATTATTTCTAGGGGACACCTGGTGGGCTCAATCCGGTGAGCGTCTGCCTTCGGCTCAAGTCATGGTCCCAGGGTCCTGGGATCGAGTCCTGCATTGGGCTCCCTGCTCAGTGGGGAGTCTGCCTCTCCCTCTGCCCCTCCCCCCTACTCACGCGCGCTCTCTCTCAAATAAATAAATAAATAAACCTTTTAAAAAATTATTAATTCTAGACAATAGATATTAATTAGAATTTCCCAGGGAAACTGGGATATGTCATCACACTAGGTATAGGGAAAGAGCTTTGGATTTGAGGTCAGACAAACCTGAGATGGAGTCAGCACCCCGCCTCTTAAAGGCTGAGTTGGTACTTTGCTGTGTAAGATAGATAACACGGCGTGTAATGCGTTGTTTAGGATTAGCTGGTAAAAGTTGTGGCACATGGTAGGTTTTCAACTAAAGGTAACCGTAGCTAACATAGCAACCCTATGAGATGGGTATGGTTATTATCCAATTAAAAAGTTCAGGAAATGGAGGGGCGCCTGGGTGGCTCAGACGGTTGGGCGTCTGCCTTCGGCTCAGGTCATGATCCCGGAGTCCTGGGATCGAGTCCCGCATCGGGCTCCCTGCTCCTTGGGAGCCTGCTTCTCCCTCTGCTTCTCTCTCTCTGTCTCTCATGAATAAATAAATAAAATCTTAAAAAAAAAAAAGTTCAGGAAATGGAGGCACAAAGTAGCTAAGTTGTCTGAGACCACAGAACTAATAAGTGGTAGAGCTGAGACACCCCACCCCCACCCCGGGCCAGTTTGGCTTCATACCTTCTACATTGGCTTGTCTGTCAGCGTTATGTGAACCGAGTAAGGTGAGTCTATCTGCATGTGAGCTAAGCACCTCCTAGAAGAGGCAGTGTGATGGGCTGTCGTTGGGGGAGGGATGGAGGTGGAAGGGGGAGGGGAGGGCTGGGAGCAGGAGACAGTGTGAACTCCCTAGGATCAGGCGCAGTGGATTCGCAAGTCTTGGCACACTTCCTCATTTCTCTTTGCACTGCAAAGTTAAATGCCCTGCAGCTCACTTGCTAAGTGACCATAAAAAGCGCCCCCCCCACCTCTAAAATCCATTTCCTAACCTGTAAATGAGGATGTTGGAGGAAATGTGCCTCCAGCTTGCCAGTCTGTTCTCCAAGATGAAGATATTTTCACTTCTCTTCAGCTCTTGAGTCCATTTTTGGCTGTGCCTCTGAGGTCCTGGAAAACCTAGAAAGGCCCTGAACAGCCGGGGCTCCCAGGAGGAGTGGGTTCGCCTTCTCCCTAGAGTGCCTCTGGGCAAGACCCGGCATCCTGGGCTACATGGGCGAGGAGCGGATTCCCGCACACCCACACCTCAGCCAACCAGAGAACTGACCACCCAGGCTCAAGCCTGCCCTGGCCACATCAGACAGCAGCCTGGGTGGCCTCTCTGTCACTGCAGGCAGAGCTGTCCACCAGGATTAGCTGGACCAGCCACAATGGCTCTTGCCCAGCGCCTTGTTCCTGGGGGTTCTGGTGCAAGGCATTCATCTCTGAGGTCTTCCAGCTGCTCACTGGTATGGAGCTCCCTAGGAAAAGCAATAAAATCTCCATCAGTGGGGAAGAAAATCTGTTCTGGCAAGATGTCCTGGGCCTGCATGTGGATCAGACTTCTGAAAATTTATAAGTAGAAAGCCCCAGAGAGATCCTCTAACCCATTTTCATTCATTTATTCATTCACATATTCAACAGACATTTCTTTAACATCTATGTGCTGGGTACAATACTAGATGTTAGGGATTGAAAGATGACTCAAACATAATCTTAATTTAAAAAACAAAACAAAATGAAATGAAACATCCTAGTAAATTGAAGAGCAATCATGAAAATAAGCTATTTCTCTGTAATAGAAGTCGAATCCAGCGATAATATTCACAGAGGCCTGCAGGACCCCAGAGGGGAAATGCCAACCAAAACCTCTGCTTAGGAAGGGTGGGCTGTGCAGGGGTCATAGGGGGTCTCTTAGGGGAAGTGATTCACAACATGAGTCTTAGAGTAGGAGCTAGAGGGATTAAAGGGGAGGAGAAAAAGTCATAAAGGCAGAGAAGTGTCCAGGCATCATTCATGTTGATGGGTCTGCAGCATGGAGTATGGAGGAAAGACAAACAAGAAACGAAGCTGGAGAGAGAAGCAAGGGCTAGCTCACTGAGGACCTTAAAACCAGGCTAAATAAGCGTGGCCTTTATCTTTGGGGGATGGGGAGCCATTGCAGGGTTTTAGGTGAGCAGGTGTAAAGCAGAGATCTGTTATGGAAGGACCATTCCAGCAGCTCTGCACACACCACGGCTCTGGAGGCAGAGACACTAGTGAAGAATCCATGTCGTAACCTACTGGGAAGATGTGAACCCTTAACTGAGTGTGGAGACCAACATGGAGAAATGGCTTCTCTCAAGTCATATGGTGGGTTGGTGACAGAGCGGAGTGGCTACAGGTGAGCTCCACCTCCTGGTTCTGTGACACTTTCCCAGTCAGCTAAGCATTCTGGGGCTCAATGTTCACATCTGTAAATTGGGATCATTCTCCTTGGTCTGCCTATCTCCTCAAACTGCTGTAAAGCTCAGATGTGAAGGGAGCTGGAAATGGTTTTGTAGAGTAGGAGACAGGTCTAAGGAAAAACAGAAAAAGTGCCTTGGAAGCATGTGGTTTGGGGAAATCCCTCCAGGGATTTGAAACACCTAGAATAGGGACATTCTTTTTCATTGAATTTCTTCTTCACTTCACGTTGGCCATGATGATCTGGATGCACGTAAGCAATCTCACATTCTTGGCATGAGGAAAAAGAGAAGACATGGCCTCCAGTGTTATTAAGGACAGGCCTCACTTGAACAAATGATACGCATGGTATATACAATCACATCTTAATTGATAGTTACCGGCGTTGTAAAATTTAAAGTTCCCTATATTGCAAATTCTTTGATATGATGAAGTTGTAGTTCAACTTACGGAAGTAGAACTGATAACATACATACAACGACAGACCTTCGGTACAAATCAGTACATTCTGAAGCTTGCCCTCAACTTTAAGAGGTAGGTTTGCCCCTAAGAAAGTCAGTAGGAAGCTGAGATCATGCTTTCTTTCCCGGCCTTTAGCAAGAACCAGCTATCCAAACCCTAAAGAGCACTTGAAACTGGGCCAGTGTCCCTCCATCTGTTCCCCACATAGCCACTCGCTCTATCTTCTGTGACCAGGGAGGTGGTCTCTGCCTATTGTTTCTTTCACTTGGGTGGCCTCTGGGCTCTTTCTCATCATGGACTTGAATTTCCTTGGAGGTTTGTTTGCACTCTTAGTTTTAGACTATCCTTCTGCCTCTAAAGTGAGAAATAAGCTGCTTCTCCCTTTTGCTAGCCTGGAGAAAAAAAAAAAAAATGTGACTTCCACGGATGAGTAGGTGTTCTGGCTTCATGTCTGTGGAGCCGATATGTGACACGAGGCTTACATTTTAGCTGAGCCCAGATTGTGCCAAATGAGCCAACTGGGCAGGTTACTTTGGTTCGTTGGCAATTCTCTCCGTCAGGGCACTGGGCTGAGAGGCCCTTGCCCGCACCTGCAACTGGGTGACAAGTCAGGGGACAGGTTTCCACAATAATTCTCCCAGCACAGGAGTAGAAAAGACCTCATTAGGTGAACCGTATGTGTGTGCACATGTCTGCATGCTCCTTTTAGTGAGTAATGCTCTTTATATATCAACCACCAGTATCCCCAAATCATACTGTTTATCACTGTCTAATTACTAATTTAGGGGTTCTCTTATCATGCGTGATTATTGGTTGGCCTATTTGATAATTACTATGATCTGTATTGTATTAACTATTCTCACAATAACTTTGGGATGTGTTTAGAAACAAGTGATCTTAGAAGAAGAATGTATGCACAGTGGCACAGGGAAGTGTGCTGTTTTCTAAATCTCCAGCTAGGCTAGTGATTTGGATGGTGGAAATGCAGATTCTCCCAGTGTGGGCCCTGCCCCAGAAGACTTGACCTTCCATACAAGCTCTCCTCAGCAGCAGGCTGCTCTCCTCATTTCTCCATGGACCTGTCTTGACTCACACAATCTTTTGCACCAAGAATGCCCTCTGACTTTTAGGAGCGCTATCTAAATCCTGTGTTCCACTCCCATCTACTAAGACAACAGCTGTGATATGGAACAAGGGACACAGTCCATCTGGCCTGCCCCTGCCCACGGGCCTCCACTTCTTGTCTGTCTCCATCTGGTCTTCTGAAGGCTTAAAGGAGTCACGGATGACATGGGCTTTGAGTTGGGAAGAAAAAGAGTAGATGAGGGAATCTCAGAGGATTTTAAATAGAGGGACTACCTATACTGGTCATTGAGGACAACCTGTTTTCCCCAGCCAAACCCCCACTTCCTCCACAACATCCCACTACTGTCACCATAGCTTTGCTGAGCCACACATTCTTAAAAGGCAGGGAATGCAATTTATTTGTGTCTGTGTTCCATTGCCAAGCACAGTGTAGGCACAGAATAGCTGCTCAGTTAATTAATCCTTTCTTTGTTGAATAAGTGCTTAAGGGGGTGGCAAGCCTGGCCTCGTGGACATCCAGTAGCTGGGAGCACCCTCTCACATAAGATAGCCCTTGGCACATTTGAATGGCTTTTGCCATCAGAAATTTCTTCCTTAAATTGGATCTAAATCCATTTCAATGTCACTTCCATGCCCTTGGCCTCAGCTCTGCCCTACCCAGGCTCTCAGAACAAATAACCTCCTTCAGTGAAAGTCTGCAGGCAGTGACATGTTCTCCAAAACATCTCTTCTCTGTGTTGACCAAGCCCCCGTCCTTCTGCTACTCCTCAGAGCATGTGATCTTGAGTTTTCACTGTGGCTTCTCTACGTGCAAGTGAAGTCTTCCTGATGAAATATATTCCCTAGGACTGTGCTCAAGGTCCCAGTGTTTCAGCATAGCAGAGGCTTGTTTTAGGGACCAAAGAGTCTGGAAGAGGTTCTTTTGGGGGATAAATGAGGGTGGATTGCAGCCCTCTCCTGAGTAGGACAAACTGATTCTCTCCTGGAGTTTCCTGTTCGTGGCTCCGTGTTTCTGAAGAGCCTCCTGATACTTATACAGTCACCCTGTGACTGTCCAGGATACAGAAGTGTTGCTACCTCCCGACCACCTCTCACCGACTTGGACTGATGGATTATGAATCTAGGGATAAGTTCTGCCTTGCTCTCTAGCCAAAGGAGACTGCAGGGATTGAATTAGGGTGTAGGAAGGAAGAAACATGGCTTTGCCTACCTGGATGTCTGTTTGGGTTCTCTGTACACAGCAGTGAAATGTGTGCACAAGCCCAGGAATTTTCTAAAATGCATCGTTTGGTTGCTGAAGCTGGGCCAACATGAACCCAGCTCAGGAACCATTTTGGTCACCCCCCTTACCCCTCTCTGTCAGCCTCCTGTCCTTGTGATCATCAGGAGCCAAGAACTGGATCTATAAGCTCAGAATTGGCCAGGACCTCCCAGAAGCTCAAGGTCAAGAGATCCTTAAATGTCATTGATTCTAACACATCCATCTCCCACCGACTCCCAAATATAAGACTGACATTACTTATACTGTATCACTCATTGATGGATATAAAGCCTCTGAATATGGGGAATTCATATCTTCAGAAGCAGCGCCATCTTGTCTGGCTACAGATTTTAAAGGATGTACTTGGACAGGCAGAAATAGAAAAACAGAGACTGGGAACCACAAGGCCTCGGTCTGGCTCCCTCTCCTGCACCATGTGACACTGGAACTCTGTCAGTCATAGATTGGAGGCTATAAAAAGACTTGGGCCTCAGTAATATTTCACCAATAAGCATGCTGCAAGTAATAAATAGCATTATTTATTACTATAAATAAATAGTGTATAGGTCGTCGTATCACATGAGCATTCCACTAACACGCTCTCAACCTTGAGTGTTGTCTGTCTGTCCTTTGTCTCTCTTTAGGCATTCCTTTCAGACTCTGCAGTTATTCTGACTATTGACAGATTGGCATCAGTTAAAATTCTCTATATTATGTAGAATAAAGTAATCTTTTACATTTAGGAATAGCTTTGAAGTTTATAAAAGGGGTTCACATTGTTTCTGTGTTTCCTCTTTTGATTCTCACAATGAGCTTTGACTACACCTCCATTTGCCAGATGAGAAAACTGAGGTACAGAGAGATAAGTGATTTGCTCAAATACTTGCAACCAGATGGTAGTGGAGG
Organism: Leptonychotes weddellii; assembly: GCF_054177405.1. Lineage (NCBI taxonomy): Eukaryota > Metazoa > Chordata > Mammalia > Carnivora > Phocidae > Leptonychotes > Leptonychotes weddellii. Next base: position 112,305,120 of record NC_138378.1, read on the forward strand.
TGGGACTCGAACCCAGGTCTGCCTGACCCAAGGCTGGGCCACCTTCCCACATGGCCAGCAGGTCAACAATGCCAAACTAATAGTCCATGAAAAAGGAAAATCCTTTGCAGGATGGGAAGGCCTAGGTAGGTGAGAGGGCCCATGTAATGAATGACAAGAATTTTTGAGGAAACCAACACTGAGTCTCATGGAATTTCCAAATTCCAAAGCAGTTCTAAAAATGGTTATAATGAGCATTTGCAAATGATTTTGCAAAGGACTCTGAGTGTCTCCTATACTCACTGGAGTCAAGATGACCGACATAGTCTGTCCTCTGAAGAAAGAACAGCCTTCTGGTCTGCACTGCCTAGAACTGGTGAGCAAAGCATACAGAGCTTACTTTTGGGGGTAGAGTGCTGTGAGAAATAAAAACGTTATTCTGACTACTGATATGAATTTATTTGCATAGAGAGCTGATTATGATTGAGAACATGGAAAATGGTGGCCCAAGCCTATTTGAAGGACAAATCTGATGGGGCGCCTGGTCGGCTTAGTCAGTAGAACATGTAACTCTAGATCTTGGGGTTGTGAGTTCAAGCCCTATGTTGGATGTAGAGATTATTTAAGAATAAAGTCTTTTAAAAAAATGAAGTACAGATCTGACATAACAAATAATTTTTAAAACTCTTTATCTGATGCCTGCTATGTATCAGGCCCTGTGCTTGGTGAGAGAAGTCCAAAGAGAAAAGGACTTCTTAGACTCTTGACCTTCTTGTCTATCCCCCAAACCTTCAAATCTTTATCCAATTGCCACAGGCATTTTTACCATTCTTTTTTTTTTTTAATAGCAATTCAGAGAAGTCAAATGAAAAGAATAAGGTTTACCTTAAAGTGAGATTGATAGTTTTATCCTTTAATTCTAAAAAAGAGAATTTCCTGAGGTCTGTGTAATAACTGAAATGCTTGTCCCTAGGGGACTTGGGGGTGTTTGTCTCATGTCGCAATGACCCAGGGGCACATCAATTAAATGGCAGTGGTCCCTTCCTGGACAATGGTCCAGACCATTGTTGGCAGGTCCTTGCTATCCCGAGGACTGTGACAGTAGGACACTTGGCGTGGGTACCCAGCTGGCCTAGTGTTATCTGAGCCTGTGACCTATAAACTCTCTTTACTCCACTGAGCCCATTTCTGTGCAGAGACTTCCCAGATGCAATACAATTGCATAAGGCTCTCTGCTAGTTAGCTTAATTGGCATATTTCAGGTTAGTCATATAAACCTGGTTCTTTTATATTTTGCCAGTCTTTCATAGTGTAACTGGACTGTTCCCGTGTTAAGAATTTCAAATAAGTGTTTCCCGGTGTGATTAGAATCTGACTAGCCCGTGCTCAGCAATTACCTGCAAGCACGCTGACGCTTGTGTCTGATGATGGATAAAGAGAATTCTAAAGGCACCCCCATGCAGTCCTTCATCGCCCCCTTGGAGGAAGAGGGGGACAGGCTGTGCTGGGGCGGAGGTCCACCAAGCACCTCTGGGAGGAGTTTGGGGGACTCTGGAGCTGCAACATGCTGGGTCTACCCGGATTTTGTGCCTTTTTCTGCCACCACACACCATCAGTCACCAACTATGCTGCTCCTTCATTTTTCTTGGGTCCTGAAACTCCTCCCAGTCTCCAAGGCTACCACTCTTCACTCTCTCTGTCTCTGGCCTCAATGACAACTCATCCCCCTGCAACCTGCTTGCCTGGAGCGACCTTTTGGAAATGCAAATCTGAAAACCTCTTTCACGCTTTCAACCTTTTCTTACGGTGTTCCCCACTGCCCATTGAATGGCACTGAAGAAAGTGCAAAGGCTTTTTCCTGGCCTGGGCCCCACCCACTTGTCAAATCTCATTTCTCTCTACTGCCAGTTTCTCCTTAAACTCCAGAAAAGAGGGTCAAGGAACCATGAAGTTCAATCTCTTAGGTAGGAGGACTGCTGGTTTTCTGTCAGCTGCTGATGCTTAGGCAACTGTTAGGCAAGGTTGTACTGTGGGACAGAGATAGGGTTTAGCTCTGGGACCCCTACTAGTTTTTCATCACGGAAAGCCAAGAAAGATCCCATCTAACTCTGGCAAAGGGAGAGGAAAAGCAACCATTTTAAAATAGTCAAGAGTGTTCTCCACGACCAAGGCCTACTCTCCAGAGGTAAGGCTTTACTAGAGCCTTATCCCATCTGGGGGAGGCAATTCTCCCACTCCAATCCCTCTGGTCTTCCTGTGTCACCTAAGGGGGGAAAAGAAGGGGAAAAAAAATTAAATAGAGTCAGCTAGGAAACTTGTGTGAATTCCAAGCATCCTGAGGGTCTTAAGTCTTCAGAGGAGGACCTTGTAGGGAATTGAGCTCATCTGCAGAACCAAACCTTAGCTGCCCTGCAGGAGTCAGAATCCCACTGACCTCCAAGTGACCTCAGCCCTTTGTTAATTCCTAACTCAGACCTTCTTCCACTCTACTGAAGGATGAAGAAGCAGTACCTGAGGGTGGGGCAGGGAATCCTATGAGGAGAAATGCCCCAGCGATAGCCCCCTCCCAGCAATAGCTTTCCTAGGTGACTACCGGAATTCCACTCTGCTTTCCTGGCTCTCACACTCAGGTGTCAGGGATGGAGGCTTCTCTTTCAGTCAGCCTATGCTCAAGGTCACTAACCAGAAGCCCAAAGTCCATGACTACATGCCAATTTGGAGCATGTGTGTACAGGTACAGCTTTCTGAGGTCATACAACCCATTATGTTCTATCTATCAGATTCCTGAGTCTGTTCTCCAAAAAAAGGCAAAGTACTACTAAAATGAAACCCCTTTTTTGGAGTGTGCCTTGGGGGGGGGGTACTTATTTCTAAAGAAAGCTGTTGAAAATAAAATAAATCCATCTACTGAGCCAGAGAGCAGCATCTTTCACAAGGTGAGATGAAACGTAGAAACCATAAAGGAAATAGCCAGTATTTGGGGGCTACATACAGAGTTAGAAGCACAGGGCACAACTGGGACCTACCCTTCACCTCCCTCCACATCACAACCACCATAAACAAGTCAAAAACATACATGATCAATGGGGAAACCATTTGCAATTTAAGAGGCAAACAAAAACAATATCAGTAACATATAAAGAGCTCTTGAAAAGCTATAAGGAAAAAGCAAATCTCTCAGTTTAAAAACATGGGTTAAAAAAAAGCATAAACAGGTTTGTCTATACAGAAAAAAAATGTAAATGACCAGGAAATATGAAAAGTCACTCAACCTCACAAATAATTGAAGTACATACTATGGATGTATCATTTTTCATCTCAAGAATTAACAAGAATTCAAAAGACAAACAAAACTGATATTGATGAGTGTCTAAAGTGCTGGTTCTCAACCCTGGCTGCTCAATGGAATAACCCAATGGACTCTATAAAATATTGATGCCAACATCTGCTTCTGACCATGAAGGATTAGCTGCTATGGGAATTGCTCTCCCACCACAGACAGCTAGAAAACCAGGCAAACACATGAAACAACTCTTTTCAGATACTGGGCAACAGGCAGAGCAGGGCTGCTATCCCGGAGAGAAGAGAAACAAATGAGATGAGCCTCACCCTTGCCCACATTGCTGCCTGGAGGCAGCCCTCAGGACACAGCACAGAACAGAGAACCCAATAAAACCCACAGTCTCACTGAGTTGAGGACAGAGAGCAGAATTCTAGGAAGCCAATTTGCAGGACCAGAGTTTGCAGAAGAAACTGCAGAGAGATGTCCAGAGATCTGCAGAGAGGGTCCCTCCAATCTTTGACTAGTGAGGATGACATGCATGGGGAAAACTTTATGAAAGGGGTGGGGAGGAGGGAGAGGAACAGCAAAGAGCAGGAGGCTGAGCAATTCTGGGAGCTCATGCAGGACTGTTCACAGTGGGTATAGTCATCCGTAAGGTATCCACTTAGTAATGGGTCAAAATCAGTCCTAGACTAAAAGTTGCTCTAGGTGGTTTCTAACAAAGCTTAAAAACATTCCTAAGGATGCTCAGACTGATGCTAAGTAACTTATCTGCATGCATGCATGCAAAAAGAAAAAAATATTCCATGCTAATTAAAGGATTGCAACAAACTCCAAACCCCAACACTGTAAAGTGCACACACAATGTAGATCATCCAGTAAAAATTAAGGGGCATACAAAGAAGCAGGAAAATATGATCCATGACCAGCAGAAAAATCAATCAGTAGAAACAGACACTAAAATGACAGATATGATGATATCAGCAGATAGAACATTAAAACAGCTATGATAAATACACTCTGGTAACACAAGAATGTAAAAGAAAACATGAACGTGATGAGAAGTTAAGTGGAAGACATAAAAAGACCCAAATGGAACTTTTAAGAGATGAAAAATGCATTATCTGACAAGAAAAACACAGGAAAAGGAATTCGCAGCACATTAGACATGCAGAAGAAATCATCAGTGAAAACAAAAATATAGCAATGAAAATGAACCAAAATGAAACACAGAAAGAAAACTAATGAGAATCAACAAATAAATAAACAGAGCATTAGTGACCTGTAAGACAGTATCAAGCACGTAAGTGAAGATCCAGAGGGAGAAGAGAAATATATGGGGTTGGGGGTGAGAAGTGAAGGCTGTAAGTTTTTCCAAATTTGATGAAGACTATAAACACACAGATCCCAAAAGCTTGATGGATCTAAACAGAAGAAACAAAGTAAACCACACCAAAGCACATCATAAGGAAATTTCTGAAAGCCGGTAATAAAGAAAACTTTTTAAAGTAGACAGAAAAAAATCCATAGTAGGAACAGACAGAGGAACAGCAACAAAAAAATCACAGCAGACTTAAAACAGAAGCTATGTAAAATAGAAGATAATGAGCAATATTTTTAAAGTAGTGAAAGAAAAAAATGTAAATCTCGAATTGATTACCAAGTGAACTTAAAAAATAAAAATGGAATAAAAATTTTCCTAAGAAAACCTGAAAGAATTCATCTACATCAAGTATGTGCCATTAAAAAATGTTAAAGGAAATTCTTCAGGTGGAAGGAAAAATGATAAACGAGAGAAATCTGGATCTATGTGAAGGAATGAGGAGCACCCGAAATGGCAAATACATAGGCAAATTTTAAAGATATTTTCTTTCTTTCTTTTTTTTTTGATTTTTCTTAATTTACAGAGTTATTTAAGGTTAAAAAGTAGTAACTATCTTGTGGGTTTATAACACATAGACTGTACGACAAGAGTACAAAGAACTAAAGGGGAAAATGGATCAAAAACAAAACAAATTAGAGTTAAAATGGAATCCTAAAATACACAAAATTAAAAATATACCAAAACTTGTATAGAGGGGAAAAAGCCAAAAACAGGTAAGAAGAAAACTGATACCAAGCTAGTAGTTTTAAACTTAACCATATGGACAACTACATTAAATGAAATGACTTAACAATCCCAATAAGATGCAGAGATTAATAGATTGGTTAAAAAAAAAAAATCAAGGGGCGCCTGGGTGGCTCAGTCATTGAGCGTCTGCCTTCGGCTCAGGTCATGATCCCAGAGTCCTGGGATCGAGCCCCGCATCGGGCTCCATGCTCTGTGGGAAGCCTGCTTCTCCCTCTCCCACTCCCCTTGCTTGTGTTCCCTCTCTCGCTGTCTCTGTCAAATAAAATCTAAAAAAAAAAAAATCAAGACCCAACTCATCAAGGATTTGTTTTCTACAAAAAACCCACTGGAAATATAAAGCTATAGCACATTAAAGAATGGAAAAAGAGAAACCATACAAATACTAACCCATAGAAAGATGGAGTGTCTCTACTGATGTCAAAATAGTTTCAAAACAAAAAATACTACCAGAGATAAAAAGAGACTTTTATAAACATTATATGGCAAATTTATCAGGAGGCTATAACAATCCTAGATTGGTATAAACCAAATAGCAGAGCTTCAAAAATCTTAAACTGTAACTGATAGAACTGCAACAAGAGATAAACAAATCCACAATTATACTGGGACATTTCAACACTTTTTTCTCTGCAGTTGATGTAACAGAAAAATCATGAAGGACAGAGCAGAATTGAGCCGCACTATAAACCAATTTGATCAAATTGACATTTATGGAACGTGTAATTCAAAAGTAGCAAAATGCAAATTAATTTCAAGTGTACATAAAACATCCACCAAGGTAAATCATATTCTGGGCCATAAAATAATCTTGAAATAGTTAAATAAACTGAGATCATATAACATACACTTTCTGGTCATGGCAGAATTAGACTAAAAATCAATAGCAAAAATATATCTGAAAAACCACTCAAATATTTATAAATTTAAAACTGAAAAAATTGTAAATTACTTCTGTTAAAAAAAGAAATTATAATGGAAGTTAGAAAATATTTTGAACTAAGTAAAAATAAAAAACCCAACATATTGATATTTGTAGAATGTAGTTAAAGAAATGGTTAGTTAAAAAGAAGAAACGGTTAGTTAAACCATGGTAGATCCAAATGACTCAATGATTTGAATTCTTTAATATTACGATATACAGATCTATATATTTTGGTTGAAAAAAATTGTCTATGAGATATTGTTGAGTGAAAAATACATTATGGAAAACATGTATAATATCTAATTTATGTGACATTTTTGTAAAAAGACCACGTATTCGCCTTTAATGTATGACATGATGATCATCAAAAAGTTAGCAAGGTTACTTTTTACTGGAAAGATTTCAGATGACTTTTTCTTTCTTTACATTTTAGTAACAGAGTGGCCTTAGCCCAATCCTGGAGACAAATAGGCACAGTCAGGAGAGAAAGGTCTCAGTGTTCCTAAGACTGCCTCATGGAAGCTGAGATGAGAGCCAGTGGACCTGCATGGGTGACTTTGGAGTGGAGGTTAACGGTGGACATCCCAGACCATGAGTCTGATGGAGGACATGGCAGAGATCTTTGAGGTCAGGGAGAGGGGTTTGGGGGCCCAGGCAGCAAGAAGGGTCACAGAGCTCTGGCCAACCTCAAAAAAAATTTTTTTAAGATTTTATTTGTTTATTTGAGAGAGAGAGATAGTGAGAGAGAGAGCACAAGCAGGGGACAGGGAGAGGAAGAAGCAGACTCCCTGCTGAGCAGGGAGCCCCACGTGGGACTCAATTGCAGGACCCCAGGATCATGACATGAGCCGAAGACAGATGCTTAACCAACTGAGCCACCCAGGCACCCCCAACAACAAATTTTAAATTTACCAATTAAGAGTATTTTTTAAAAAACTACCAATAACCATTATTTCATAAAATAAGGGGTTTCTAAAAGTCAGATTGATTTTACCTCAGAATAAGGAACAGAGCTTTTAAAAAGTTGAGTAAATTCTAATCAATGTAGCTTTATGAACAACCTGCCACATTGTCCTTCATCTGTCTCATTTAGCCATGGACCAATGAAAATTGAACAGTATGGGCCTGCCCTCGTCCATGGGTCCATGCTTGGAGAGCACTGTTGCCTATCATTTTATGGTATCTGAAAGTAATGGAGAGTTTTAAGTAGAGGAGTAATAGTGTCAAATATACAATTTAGACAGCTCATTCAGGCCTCAATATTCAGAAGGGATTATGTAGGTGAGTGGGAGGCAGGGAGGCTAGTTAAGAGGTTCTTTTAATTGTCTAAGCAAAAGGCCTTAAGGCCCCGAGTTAAAGAAGAACATTGAGTATTTCTCTAATGAGACAGTTATTTTGGCTTTTATCCCCCTTCCAACTAAAATAAACTCTGCATTTTCTTTTTAAATCACCAATAAAAAAACTACGTTAGGTCCTTGGTTTTCATATTTTGGGTAATTGCTAGAGGCACCGTGCTTAACTGAGGCCGGTATTAGGCCAGTGTTTCTACTTGATGAATTCTTCAGGACATTTCTTTGAGCCTCTGAATAATGTTTTAAGGGTTTCTTTACACTCAGTCTTTAATATTAGTTCTTCAACTTTCTCTTTATTGATTGGGAGCAACCAAACCCTGGCCTGTATGTGTCACTATATGTTAGACATATATCTAACTGACATTGACAAAATTAATGTTATTATAGTTGGTATTTTATTAGAACATGGGAATGCATTTTTCTAAACTAATTTTATCTCCCTCTAAACAAAATGAGTTAAGAGCAAAGTATTGTCTTGAGACATGAATTTTTTTCTCTTTTAGGCAAATGTGGATTTTGGTACCAAAAATTGGCATAGTCTTGAAAAATCAGTTCAAAATAACTTTTACACATGTACCTTAGTTGCTACCTTATAAATGAAGTGTAAAAACGACTCACATAGTTACTGCCCCATAAATGAAGTTGAAAAACCACTTGAATTTTACCAGTTACAAAAGAAAGTGTTTCTGGAAAATATTGAGAAGAAATGAATTATCACCATCTTTTCCCATTAGCGAAGGAAACGTGAGGAAGAACATTGAAGCAGATATGGTTGTTTCATGTTTTAAAATTATTCCCTTGGTAATAATCAATTTGATGGTGCTTAATGACGACTGAGAAATTAAAAATGGCTCTACATGTGCCTTTCGTTTGCTAGAATGGAGCTGCCTAATTTTGAAGGGCTGTCTTTTGCTGCATGGATTTGATTTCAACAAACATTTGCAGAATATTTACTATATACACTAGGCCAGAAATATTTTCTGTGGAGAGGGAGAGGACCAGAGATGAATTCAACAGTTTCCACTAGCAAAGACCTTGTCTAGTGATAGGCCCAAGCATACAGCACAACTGTCTATAATTACAAGGCAGAACTAAGTAAGGACTGTGTCTAATAATAATTGTAAATCATGAGCTTCCTGAAGACAAAGGCTTTCTTTCTATTGACAACACTTTCGAAAGACCTGACATGAAGGGGAAGCCCAGTCATTGAGAATGAGTATTGATAGATTCTAGACTGCATACTCCATGAAAATAAGGGCCAATTTTTATGCATATCTGTGTTCTCAGATCTGACACAGACAAGGTATGTAGTAAATGCTCGATAAACTCTGTTAAGTTATTGAGCTCTGAATTAATGAATGAGCAACCAAATGTTGTAGAGCACAGGGGAACTCACAATTCAATCTGACTTGGATACTTAAGGCAATGAGGGGAGTGTTTAGAATCAGGTGGCATTTGAGGTGGTCCTTAAATACCCTCTGTGTCAATTCAATGTGTGTTTGCATATTCAAAAAGGCCCTCTGAAAAATGAAGGCCTAGAGAAAGATATCAAACTCAGTCATGTAGAATTCAGCCAGGCTAGACAGAAGTCCCAAAAATTACTTCCTAAGTCTAACAATCTGCAGTTGGCTCCATAATCAAATAGAGCCCCTCATAGGTGGTCTCAGCCCACTGTCCAGAGTTATCTCCCTTTATTCAAAAGCCCCTGGCCACCCTGCAGCTAGGCTGGTCTCCTCTCAGCCCCAGAGCTGGCCATTCTTAATCCTGCCACCAGTGGTGCCTATAAAATGCCCTAAATGCAATTCACTGATGAACAATGGGGAGCTATAGCAGTTTCTGGATCAGATGACTGACGTGACCTAATTCGTATTTTAGAGCACAGTACATGTAAGTTCCTGTAGTAGTTGGGGTACATGTTTAGGTGCTTTAATGATGAGCAAAACAGGGGTGCCTGGGTGGCTCAGTTGGTTGAGCAGCTGACTCTTGATTTCGGCTAGTGTCACGATCTCAGGGTCATGAGATTGGGCCTCAAGTTGGGCTCCATGCTCAGCAGGGAGTCTGCTTGAGATTCTCTCTCTCTCCCTCTCCTCTCTCTCCCTCTCATAAATAAATAAATAAAATCTTAAAAAAAAAATGAGCAGGGCGCCTGGGTGGCTCAGTTGGTTAAGCGACTGCCTTTGGCTCAGGTCATGATCCTGGAGTCCCTGGATCGAGTCCCGCATCGGGCTTCCTGCTCTGCAGGGAGTCTGCTTCGTCCTCTGACCCTATCCCCTCTCAGGTGTTCTCTCTCTCTCATTCTCTCTCTCTCAAATAAATAAATAAAATCTTTAAATAAAAAAAAATGAGCAAAATAAAAAAGACTGAAGCAAAATAGTTTTATTGTTTTCTCTAACATAAGATTCTAAAGTGTTAGATGGTCCCAGGGGCCTAAGCTCTGCTCCACGAAGTCATCCAGGCACCCAGGCTCCTTCTATTTTTGTGTCTTTCCACCTATTGAGAAAATGCCTTCATCTATAGGGTAAAATTGACTTACTATCATTGTGCGCATGTTCTTACCCATGGGAAGAGGAAGAAGAGGTAGAGGGCAAGTGGCATGGTATAGAAATTGTGCACATTTTCACCTCCACAGGTAGAATCTAGTCACATTGGGAAATGTAGTCTTTAGCTGAGAAATCCTGTGCCTGACTAGAACTTGGGTGTTCTATCACTAAAAAGAAGACAGGATATTAAGGAACATTTAGTTGACTCTAGTATAGTTTCCTTCCCTTTCTCTCTGTATTGCTGTGAACTGTATTGTCCCAACAATGACACTGACCTACTGAGATAGGAATAGGGGACCAGAGCCTGACAAATTAGGCAGTGTGTGTTGGGAGTGTATATGGGTATGGAGGAGAGTCACTTTTCCTTATGTAGCTACAACGTGCCCACGTCATGATAATTGCTTTACATATGCTATTACCATCAATTCTCAAAACAACAGTGAAAGGTAGATATCATTATCCTTAATATAGTTGAGGAATCAAGTTTCCAAAATTTTACGGTCACAAAACTACGCAATAGAAACTGGCTTTGCACCCAGGTGCTTCTACCTCTAATCCCCCTTCACTACAGTGTTGTCTGCTTAAGGTCTGATTCTGGACTGATCGATAAACTTAGGACTTTTTCCCCTTTCTGGTATATGCAAGCCAAACTTTTCCCCCCTCATACTTAATAATTATCCCTGCCTGCAGGGAAACTCAATCCACATATTGTCTAATTTCTTGTCCTTGACTATCCTGAAATTAAGTATAATATGGTGTTTTTTGTCCAGGCAATATCTGGGAAACTGTGGTGATTTTAGCAAATACTAGATTTCCCATTCCAGGGACCACACAAGGAAAACCAAGTCGTCTTTTCTGTTTGGCTTTTGGGTTTTTTTCATCTTCCCTTTCTTTTTTTTTTTTTTTTTAAATCAACTGAGAAAACATTCTGTTTAAATTCTGATGCTCCGTGAGAATTCATATTTACTTTTCATCAACATCAATGAATACTCTCCTCTTCATCGGACACTGAGGATCCTGATCTATTAAACAGGTCCCCTGATCACTCCTTCCATGGGGCCAGGATGCAATTTGCTAGCAAATTGGAATCAGAATTGGGTTTTTAAAGAGAACCTTCCCACAGTTATAAACATCCTTAATTTTTACAGCAACACATTGACTTCAAACCGGACTCCTAATTATTGCAATATTTCCTTTAAAAGCCTGCAGTGGAGATTCGGCAAGCTCCAGACATCTGCTTCAAATCCAGAAATTTCTTTCCTTTCTCAAAAAAAAAAAAAAAAAAAAGGTTGCTCTCCTCCAATTAGCCTCACAAGAGCAGCGGGAGCAAGTGGAGCTCTGTGGATGAGGTTTCATGTTTACTGGGCACATTCCAGCCTCACCCGCCTTTTCCCACATGGGACCATAATAACCACTTTGCTTGTTGGACCCAGGACCAAATGGCTTTTGAAGTACGAAAGAGATATGTCTTGAGTCTTTTTTAAATATCCTCTTGCAAACCTTGGTTTATCGTAAACAGATACAGTTTACCTAAGGCAACGCATTCTTTACCATTTCTATTTTAAGTATTGGACATAAATTTTAAGTATTGGTGAGAGAACTTTTGTTGTTTGTTGCTGAGGCCTATCTTTACACACCTGAAACACAAAATTCTGGAGCCTGCTTGGCTGGAGTTGGTGGTTGGGGGCAGTAACTGTTATTATCCCAAACCCAAAGGGCATAGTAATGATCATTTCAACTGATACTTAAACCTCATTTCAAAGCTCCCAATAAATGGCCTTATGTTAAATGCCAATATGGTTTAACAAATTGTTTTAACCTAAGTCAATCTTCTCCAGGAATCCTTTACTAAAAACCAGAAGTTTGGACTTCATAAAAATGTACGTTGAGATTGCAAGTCTATTATTTAGTATAGATGACCTTATATGAGACTTTTACCCTCCGGGCTCAGTGTATGTCAGCCTCACATCTCATTTTTTCCCATCTGTAAAATGGGAATTATCGGGGTTATAAAGACTGATGTTAATCATGTCTCTTTCATCAATTCATCTCTAAGTTTAGAACCAATTGGTCACAGAGGGGCAGAGAACAAAATATCAATCTATCTTAATGAAATGGGTTTAGAGTAAGAGGCTCAGTATGGTATACCCACCTAGAGCTGTCCACTGCATGATTCCAAGTGTGGGTCTGGAGTTCAGAGGAGAATCTGGGCTGGAGATAAGACCCCTTGTGGAAATCATCAGTTTATGTCTTATAATTGAAGCCATGAGAGGAGAGAAGATCACACAGAAGTTGCCCAGACTGAAAAAAAGAAAATGCAGAGATTCAGATTGGCAAAGCAGAAGGACATGGGCAGAGGCCTGAGTCACAACCAGGTCAAAAGGACACACTCGCTTATGGACGAGTTTGGATTGGGAGGTGCTAGTCAAAAGCAAACCAACTTCCCCTGTGCGGCCCACTGAGGCTCTCTTTAAACTCAGGGGCAAGATCAGTAACTGCCCAGCTTAGTAGAGTGGAGGTATGGTTTGGGGTATCCCTATACCTGCATCTGGAGCTGTGGTGGATGGAGCCTTGCTATCAGCCCCAGCACTGCCAAAATCCTGAATAACAATTCCCAAGCCCTGTGTCCGCCGCCCACCCCCCCAAATTCCAGTGCAACAACAGTTCTCTTTAAATTGCCTTATCTCTTTGGATTTTGTTATGCAAACAAATGGCATAAGTTCTGATATCAGAGTCTCCCAAGATAAGTCTTTTATTAGCCATGCATCCTGATTCTCATTTTCGAGAAGTTCCCCCAGACTTTGTGTGCATCCTTCCAAACAGAAGTCAAGCTCACCCAACTGAACGCTGGGAGTTATGTTACAGGAGGACCAGGATTGCTCTGGCATGTCAGAGGCTCTCCCTTTAGGTAGCCTTTGCACTGCTCAACTCTAGCAGGGGTTATTTCCATTAGAGTGTATGTGATTATCACCTTATAGAGATGAAGTAAATGGCATCTCCTAAAGTTGAACAGAGTGCAATCTATGCAACTGTATGCAGAAGTTTTAAACCCAACACAAGATCCTTTTCCTGCTTTCAGTAAAGCCACCAGATATCAGGGCTCAGTCGGCATTCCTACGAGGTACAAGTAGCTTTTTACCTTCAGAAGACAAACATCATTTCTCCATTCCATGGATAAGATCTGTAGGAGGGAAGAAATCAGCTGAGATTCTTCCACCCACTGAATTTTAGCTAGAGTTAAGGAGATCTGTCTTCTTGCAGCAGTCAGGGCTGATATTTTTCAGAGCATTGGTCAATCCCTTGTCCTTGCTAGTAAAGCTTCTTAAAGCCTTACAATTGAATGTGGGCATGCAAATTAGCCAGCCAAGTGGCTCCCCTTCATGTCCTTAGCTTTTCCTCCTCTAGCTCCTTCTTTCTCTCACTCCCCTGAGTAATGGTATCCCCCTTCACTCCCCCTTCACTCTGTCTCTAGAAAAGATATAGAGGAGCTGGCATGGCTCTGAGGGCCGGAGGAACAAAGAGTATGCAAGAGAATCTGAAGAGGAATAGAGAGAAAAGGACAGCTGGTGTAGGAGAGAAACCTGAATCACCTTATCCTGGTAATGACTGAAAGATGCACCTAAATCCCAAACAGCCCTTCTCTAGCTGCCTTCACCTGGTGGGGGTTTTCCTCCAAATACCTTCATTCTTGGAACCCCCAGAATATGTTGATCTCTGAACTGCATCTCAATGTTTCTGGCTTCCATCTCCCTTTTGCATAAGTACCAGTTGATTCTAACTGTGTTTGCCATTCCTGCATATGTCTAGGGCTCCCTGAACCACCAAGAGAGGGTGGAGGTTAAGCACAGAAAAGAGCTTTTTATCCTGCAGTCCAATTATGAATGAGTGGTAGTGACTCCCTGGAATACCAACTACTCTGCCCAGAATTCAGCTGCTTCATCTATGATGGTTTGTTTCTAGATTCCAAAGCAACACGCATTTCTCAATTCGGAAATTATCCTTATGTAAGGTAGGTATTCCTTTTTTACCGTGAAGTGATTAAAAAAGGAGAAGATTGAAGCAGGGGCGAGGGCACAGGGGACTTGGTGTCTAGGGGCCCAGCTTCTCTTGTTGCTCTCCGAGTGAGTGACTGTTTCACTCTGGAAGGACAGGGAAGCATGGACCTGTGAGGGGAGCATGGCCTTCTGGGACTCAGAAGCCTCCCTGGGACCCACCTTAACTGCCTGGGCAGGGAGTGGGGCTGAGAGACCCAGCCCCAAGTTACTCTTCCCCTTTGAGAAGAAAGGATAGACTTCCTACCCCACATTATTCCATCTTCACACCTAAAAGCCCTCCCTGTGATGCGCCTGGGTGGCTCAGTCAGTTAAGCCTCGGCCTCTTGATTTCGGCTCAGGTCATGATCTCAGGGTTGTGAGATCGAGCCCTGCTTGGGCTCCATGCTCACCGTGGAGCCTGCTTGAGATTCTCTCTCTCCCACTGCCCCTCCCCCAACACATGGGCTCTCTCTTTTTCTCTCTCCCTCTCCTTCTCTCTCTTTCTCATAAATAAATAAATAAATAAATAAATAAATAAATAAATTCTATTTTTAAAAAAAGTCTTGCACATGTGAAGGTGTCAGCTAAATGGGCAGTTTCCCACTTGGAGGTTAAAAATGTAGGCATCTCTGTTTCTTCATCAGGAAATCTTTATACTCTTGGATTTAGGGAAAACAAGAACATATGTGATTTCCATTCTCTCTTCTCTGAGACCGGGTTCACATATTAAAATAGAGACATTTGCGTGACAGCTTTAGCATATCCCTCTGCATCAGACAGCCCCGGTTTAAATCCTGCTCTGGGACTATCTAGGTTACCTTCAGAAAGTAGCTTAATTCTTTGAACACATTTCTAAAAATAGACAATTACTACTCTCTTAATAGAGTTTGGTGAGGATTAAATGAGAGAACAAAGACAAGCACCTAATGCAGCTCTCTGGCTTATAGTAGGCATGCAGGAATCAACACCAGCAGCTACCCCAAGCCCTAAGTGGCTTCCCTGGTGCCACATAGGCCCCCTCCAGCAAGGTGAGCATCACACCATTTAGTAAACGTCTAACTGTGAACCTTGGTGACCATAATTATGTGGCGCAAGCAGGAGGGTTGGAGAAGTATAAGTTAAAAAGGCCAAATTGCTTGAAGTCTGGCATTGTCAGGAGTTTGGGGGGAACACATCCAAGTTGAGGGGCAGTTGGGAAACACATAGAGAGGGTTGTCCCAGAGTCACCGCAGGGCGACATCTCTTCAGCTCTCATGCCTGGTAGTCTGTTGATAACAGTGATGTTTTATCAGTGTGGGCTCAGTTTTTCCTTTGGTTAAACTTCTCCTTTACCACATTGAGCAAAGCCATTGTCCTCAGAAGGAAGAGTTATGTGGTGGGGAAACCACTTCTTCAGGGGAGTTGATTGTGGCCAACTTATTCCTGGGCCCAAAGCAAAGCCAGAGGGTCCCTCCGAAGAAAGAAATAGTTCTCATGAATCATGAATCATGTTTTCAACGTGTGAAGGGCAGTTGACTGAGGGAAGATGCCTGTTCCTTTCCCTACAGGATGCCAAAGCTCATAACTCTTCCTGAGACCATGGGGTCTTTCTGTCCTGTGGGGCCATTCAGAAGCAGGGCGATCAGTGGGGCCTCAGCCTGTGGTTTGTGGCCTCTGTTTGGAGTGCCTACAGTTTGGATCAACTCAAAGACAGAACAAATAAACCTCAGGGACCAGGGACCAGTGGCCCTGATCCATCAATTTCATTAGCCAACTCAGAGCTTTGGGCAGTAGGGAGAGAGTCCTCATTTCTCTAATGCCTTCTCATGCTCTGTGCACTTAGAGAAAAATCCTTGTTCGTTTTGATGACATTTTCCTGAGACCTGTGGTCTAAAGTTTGTTCTGTATGAACACAGATACTTTCTACCTTACAGGGTTGACCCCGGGTGGAGATTGTGCTGGTTTTAAACTCTGAATATAAGTGTGTGTTCAGAGCATCTAGCACATCACTGCTCCCTTAAAAATGGGACACAATTTATTTTAG
Source organism: Leptonychotes weddellii (assembly GCF_054177405.1). NCBI lineage: Eukaryota > Metazoa > Chordata > Mammalia > Carnivora > Phocidae > Leptonychotes > Leptonychotes weddellii. Next base: position 112,321,384 of record NC_138378.1, read on the forward strand.
TGGTTGAGAGTATAATCTTATGATTCAAACAGACCAAGTTTCAGTTTCTGGCCCCATCACTTATGGAAGATATTTTGACAAGATACTTCATTTCTCTAACTCCAGAGTTCTTTATTTATAAAGTAGAAGCAATATTAGGATCTAGCTAGCTTTTAAATTATAATGAGCATTTCATGAAATAAATTCTTGAGAAAAAGGACAATTTTTGGCACATGAGACTCAGGAAGTGTTGGTTTTTATGTGAACATTCAGCCCCACACCTGGGAACAAAGCTCAGCCTTAGATGTGCTGATAAACTGAATTGTGTCTGTAGGACAGAATCCAAACTTGGAGGACACCCCAAGCCAGGTCTGTTGATGAAGAAATATGGGTTTGTCCAGCCTATGTAAGACTCTAGGAAACCCAAGGGCTACCATTTTATCCAACTAACTGAAGAGTTTATTCAAGTACTCCACCCTTTCCTCAGCAAGGTTTCTCCAACTTCCTGAGCCAAATGTCTCTCAGCTGAGACTCATAGTCCATGAACTTCTCTCCTTCAAAGAACTTTCTTTGTCACAATCACATCTTTATGTTTGTAATGTTTGTTGGACTATGGACCAGCTCACTCTTCCTGGGCTCTGAGCTCCATGAATGCAGGGACCAACTGTTATACAGATTTATCCCCTCAGCACAGAACCAGAAAATAAGAATTACATTTTTGGAGCAAATGTTGAGACACTGAAAGTTCTGATCACCAATTATACTATGTGGAGGAGTTTTTCCCCAAGACATCACCAAGCAATGCTCAGGACACCAGCTGAGTGTCCTACTATTCAACACAATTTTGACACTATCTACCCGGAGATAGTGCCATATCCCATCGGTTAAGAGCTCAGTCCTATAAGATTGCTTCCCCTGGCTGCCCCCCACTTCAGATACCAGTCCCAAGCACGGATTATCACCTGTGCTTTTAACCAACTGGCTATATAGATTAGAGGTTCCCACCACCCTTTCTTTGGGTTTGATTAATTTGCTTGAGTGGCTCACAGAACTCAGAGAAAAGTTTTACCTACCAGCTTACCAGTTTATTATAAAAGGCTATAACTCAGGAACAGCCAGATGGAAGAGAGGCACAGGGCCAGGTATGTGGGAAGGGTGCTGAGCTTCTATGCCTACTATGAGCACTTCACTCTCTCCAAATCTCCACATGTTCACCAAACCAGAAGCTCTCTGAACCCCATCCTTTCAAGGTTTTGTGAAAGCTTCATTATACTGACATGATTGATTAAATCCTTGGCCATTAATGATTGAACTCAATCTCCACTCCCTCCCCTTCTCCCTAGAGGTCAGAGGGTGGGGCTGAAATTTCCAACCCTCCATTCAAGGTTGGTTTCCCTGGCAACTGGCTCCCATCCTTACAGCTTTCCAAAAGTCACCTCATTAACATAAACCCTGTTGTTCTGGAAAGGAACTTGTTATGAATAATAAGACACCCATTTCACCTTTGTGCCTCTGAGGCTCTCAGGAACTGAGGAAAAGAAACCAAGTTTTTATTATAACAAAGATGCTCCCATTGGTCTTACTGCTCCAGAAATTCCAACCGTCTTGGGAACTGTGAGTCTGGAATGGTGGACAAAGACCAAATATATATTTCTTATAAATCACAATATTGCAGACACCATCATTTCTGAACACCTCTACTATGAACTATTTCCTAACGATTCACTCCTTAGACCTATAGATTAGTCTTCCTTGAAAAATGAGCCACCCCTTTCCTTCCTGACATTCAAAGTCTTTTTTTTTTTAATTCCCATCTTTCATTTCTGCCTTTCTCCTTTGTAGAATAAACAACTAAGACTCTAGGCAAATCAGACAATGGTTTGGGTATGTCATTCCCTGAGTGTCCCATCCTTTCCCACCCAATGACCTTTACTCTTGCCTTTTCCCCTGCCTGAACTATTTCCCAAGACCCCACATCCACCTGCCCAATTAACATCAATCCATTAGGTTGAGCTCAATCCCTTTTTCCCATGAAATTGTCCATGACTGTCACCAAAGGGAAATCCTTGGATCTCTCACAGCATATTCTGTGCCTCGTTCTTTTCCTTAACATTCTAGCTATATTATTACTTGGACCAATGGTTAAGCAGAATATATTGACCATATGTTTTGATTTATTCTCCAACTAAAATACTAACAAAGGAAACAACTAGTATACACCTACAATAACAAAGAGAACAGGAGAGGAAATATTAAGCAGATACTAGATTTCATCAAGTTTTTAGATAAAAATAGAAAGAAAAGGTGCACAGAAGAGGAGGATCATCTCTCTGTCTGTTCTTTTAGGGGTGTTAACCCATTCACCATGGCTCCACTCTCATGACCTAGTTACTTCCCAAAGCCCCACCTCCAAATACCATCACATCAGGGCTTAGGGCTTTGACATATAGATTTGGGGGGACACAAACATTGGCCCACAACACATGACATTCTTGGGATTTTAAAAGTAATGTTAATAGACATTTAAGGGGCGCCTGGGTGGCTCAGTTGGTTAAGCGACTGCCTTCGGCTCAGGTCATGATCCTGGAGTCCCGGGATCGAGTCCTGCATCGGGCTCCCTGCTCAGCGGGGGGTCTGCTTCTCCCTCTGCCCTCTCGTGCTGTCTCTCATTCTCTCAAATAAATAAAATAAAATAAAAAAATAGACATTTAATACATTTGCTAGAGCCTGGCAATGATTGAAGAGAGTTGAAAAACTGGACTGGTGAAAAATTAGTATAATTATTAAGACCAGATTTAAAAAATGTACAAGGGAATATCATCACAGTGCATCACTGAGGCATACTCGGGCCTATGATAAGTGATATTTACTTATTCATAACAATGTAAAAACTCATTTCCGATTTTGCTAAAATGTTAATACTACTCTATCAGCAAGGTAGAGCAGGGTTTGGCAAACCTTTACCATAAAGGGCAAGATAGTAAATAGTTGGGGTTTTGTGGGCTACATACTAACTCCTTAGCATATTTATGTTTATAACTCGTTAAAAATGTAAAAACCATTGTTATCTCAGAGACAAGCTGCTGGCTGGATTTGGCCTGCAGGGGGTAGGTAGCGTGCAGACCCCGTCCCCTGGAATAGAGGGAGAGAAGGGGATATATGTGGAGTGGTGACAGTGGGAAGGGAAGGAATAGGTGACAAATCCTCACCTGCTAGTGGGGAAATTTTAATTGATAATGTTTAAATGTGTTCATCAGGAAAAATCAGTATAAGTGTATTATTTAAGACAAGACAAGGTGCTATATCCAAAGAGAAAACAATGAAGACTTGTAAGGGTTGTCTCTGAGACTTGAGACCAAGGTGAGGGAAGAGAAGGTTGCTATTTGTTTCACTATCATAAATATGTTAAAAATCAACTACTTGATTTTTATTAAGCTGTGTGCATGTCAATTTCAAGTGAATTTAATTAAAGTAACAGGAAGAATTGCTTCTGGTCTGGTTTGTGGAATGGTTGCCTCTAGAGCCCTATCCCATCTTCCCAGTGTGGACCAGCAATGTAGTTTCATGCCCATCTGGTCTCAGCCCATTCTGGTACCTCTGACTCCTTCCAGAGCCAGGATCAAGATGGCATTGGATCAAGGGTGGCCTTGTACTGACGATAGTGACAGGGCTAGGGTTGTGCCTCTAAGTTGGCCCCATGGAAGTTTTATGGTTTGAGGAGAGGCTTTCTCTCTCTCCTGCAGGTATAGACAAGACAATGAGTGGCCCCCTTTACCACTGGCAACCATTGTGAACCAAGGGCTTCAGGTTGGAAGAGAGGTTATGGTTGGTAGCACAGAGAGCTGAGTCCTTGGTGACATATCGAAGCAGCTGAATAAACCAATCTTGGTCCCTATGGAGCTCTTCTGTATCCTTCTCCAGATTTCAAGTGCCTTAAGGTCTCCCAGTGACCTCTGCATTCCCAGTGCCTAGCACTCCTGTTCCGTTGCTGTTGTTAAGTAAATGCATGACTGTACCTACAGAAACAAAATGGAGAAATGGTAACAATAATTCAGAAGAACAGAAGGATGCAAATTTAAGCCAGAGCACCACCCCTCCACCCCCAGCATAGGACACACCAGAGGGCTGACTCTCTACACAGCTGTTTCCAGCAGTTGTCTCTACCAATCCCCAGCTCTAGGGTGGAAGACTGGACTCTCTCCTTCAGTCCCCAAACCCATCTTACCCTATGACACAGGCTAATCAGCCCCAAATGAATATCAGAAGTCACTTGTCCTTTTTGGTCTATAAACTCTATTTTTTTTTAAAGATTTTATTTATTTATTTGACAGAGAGAGACACAGCAAGAGAGGGAACACAAGCAGGGGGAGTGGGAGAGGGAGAAGCAGGCTTCGCACCGAGCAGGGAGCCCGATGTGGGGCTCGATGTGGGGCTCGATCCCAGGACCCCCATGACCTGAGCAAAAGCAGACGCTTAACGAATGAGCCACCCAGATGCCCCTAAACTCTATTTTTTTACTGGAAATAGTTTAGGACCAAAAGAAACATTGAAATAAAAAGCTTAGTTCAATCAAGAGTTACCCTTAATAACAGGCATTTTCATTCCATTCCTGCTGCTGTTTGCTTCATGTGAGCCTCTGACTCATTTCCTCTTCATGCCCAGGCTGAGCAAGAACCGGGATCTTACTTTCCTGTCCTGAACGAGGCTCCTCCCACCCGCAGTGGGCTGCCACCTGAGTCTCTCTTCTATAGTCCACGGCTATGTGAACACCCAGATGAGATGGCCCCTGACAGAAGTCACTCAAAATGTCATTTCTATTCAAAAGAGTGACTCTTTATTTGGGACTTTCAATACCCGGCAAACTTTCAGGTAAAAGGACAGGATTGTTCTTAGTCAGTTGGTTATGCTGACCTGGAGGTAGGAACTGAAGGGCAAAGCTCCAAGTAAGAAGTTGCTGGGAGGAAGCCCTGGGAAGTCCAGGGCCCACATTGGCACTCACGGCCCAGAAGCTGAGAGAGTTCTGAGTTCAGATGAGGGCTACCTGTTTCCCTGGAGAAATGGTTCACTGTTCAGTGACTACAAAGATCTCCAACAGGCCTTTGTTATGAAGAAATCCAGTCTGATATGGGCTGGACATATAGCTGGAATATGGGTGGATAAAGAGATGAAAGGACACATTTTATTTCATTTTGGAAATGTGCCTAGTAATGATTCATTTTCCAAAGATTTCACTGTGGAAAAAAATTGTGGCCTATTCATGTTTGTTTCCAAGGTGAGCCTGAAGCATTATAATAACATTGTTCTGCCTGCGTGCTTGGTGTTATGGACTGAATTGTGTCTCCCTCCAAATTCATATGTTGAATCCCTAACACTCTTTGTGACTGTATTCGGAAATAGGGCTTTTAGGAGGTAGTTAAAGCTAAATGAGATCATAAGGGTGGGGCCCTAATCCAATAGGATTGGTGTCCCTATAAGAAGAGGGGAGACACCAAGGTTGTGTGCACACCAAGGAAAGGCCATGTGAGGACACAGCAAGAAGGAGAGAGATGTCGCCAGAAACCAATCCTGTTGGCACCTTGGCACATTGATGTCCAGCCTCCAGGACTGAGAAAATAAATATCTGTTATTTAAGCCCCCCAGGCTGTGGTAGGGTGTTGTGGCAGCCCTAGCTCACTAATACATGGGAGCTCATTATTTACAAAGTTGATTCCTATACAGCATTTCCATCTGTTCCTTACAACAGTCCTGAAAGAAGGATATCATGGTCATAATCCCAATTTTACCAGTGAGATGGCTGAGCTTGAAAGATCAATTCAGAGATTCTGATAGTCAGACCTCTTCTAGAAGATGATAGTGATTGAACAGTGCTCCAAGATCCTCCTTTATCCCCGCTCCACCTGCAAGTGGCTTCACCGTTGGCTTAACCCAGTACCTGGGGACCTCACATGACAACTGCCCATTGAGATGAAGATGTTGTGACTCTGGAAGGCCTCTGGGAAAGTGTGAGTGTCTTACCTAACCAGGAGAAGCACGAGTGCACTGGGCTCCCTCTAACAGACAGGCCTGCACTCTGCACTCTTGAGACAAGCTGAGCTCATCTTAAAAGCAGAGGCTACGGGGGCGCCTGGGTGGCTCAGTTGGTTAAGCGACTGCCTTCGTTCGGCTCAGGTCATGATCCTGGAGTCCCAGGATCGAGTCCCGCATCGGGCTCCCTGCTCAGCAGGGGGTCTGCTTCTCCCTCTGCCCTCTTCCCTCTCGTGCTCTCTGTCTCTCATTCTCTCTCTCTCAAATAAATAAATAAAATCTTTAAAAAAAAAAAAAAAAAGCAGAGGCTACGGCTGCTACCCCCAGTGAAGGGGACCTAGGAAAAAGATGTTGGAGGGAGAACTTAGCAATGGTTCGGGTAGGACTCCGAGGAAGAAGATGGAGAGGGCGCCAGGCTGAGGCATGTGTCCCGATGTCCTTCAGCACAATGGACAATAACCGATCCTCTGAAAGTACTTAAATAAGAACAATGCTTGGAATGCACCAAAATCTGTACAGAGTAGGATTTCAATCATTATTTGATTAGAAATGACTGGTCTCTAAAGTGGGCCCCCAAAAAAGCCTGTGTCCTTTACAACTAAGACCTTTCAGGGATAGATTTGTGGTCTTTTGCTGTTTTTGCTTTGTTTTGTTTGCATTTTTCATATGTTGCTCTAAACAGCAACATATAAAGAAAGCATTTTCCTATACCTGTTCTCATTTGAACCTCACAACAATCTTGTAGCATATGTGTGATTAACTCTATTTACAGGTAAGGAAAGGGACTTCCAAGGCAGAAAACTAATTCCTCAACTTCCCAGGGTCTGTTAGAAGTAGCACCAGATTTTGAACCCTGGTCCCTGCCTCCTTTTCTGTGCCAGGCTCCCTCCTTTCTTTATGTGGAAATCCCTTCATGGATGAAGGTAATTCTGGAAGGTGAGTGTTCCCATACTTCTGCTCTTACGACATAACAAAATACAGTTCTTTTCTAGGGTCACCGCAGCGTTGGAGTGAGGGTCACCATGGGCTGGGCCCAGAAGCTGAGCTCATATGCAGCCAGGATCTGCAGCTGTTCATGGCCAGCATGTGACCGGATTGGTCATAGTTCACACCCTGGGTACTCATGGCTAAGTGAATCGCATGCATCTCTTCAGGCTGGGGAAGCAAGTGAAGACCCAGGCAGGAGGAGGAAGGGCTCTGCCTTCCTAGGCCAGTGGGAAGGATGTGGCCTGACTGGGGTCCTTAGCATGGTGTTTCCAGTCTTTATGGTCTGGCCCCAGCTGCCTCACCTACCCGCCACCATCCCACACTCTCCTTTTTTGCCAAACTGAGCTGAACACATTATGAGCAATTTACCCCACAGCTCTGGAGACTGGAAGTATGGAATGAGACTCATTGGCTAAAGTCCAGGTGAATTCCTTCTGCCAAGTCCCTTCTGCCATGTAAAGATAACATATTCACAGGTTTTGGAGATCAGAACATGGTCATCTTTGGGGAAAACATCATTCAGCCCGTCACGAAGGGTCAGAGGTCAATGTGATATATAATCTGGAGCTCGGCAGAGAATATATGTCAGAGATATGCTCTGGAAGTTGTGGGTTTTGATGGAATAATAGAAGCTTGTGGATAGGCAAGACAATCTAGAAGGAGAGTGTGGAGTAAGGAAGTAAAAGAGATGCCCACTAAGCACTGTGGTCCTTTAAACCCATAGGAGCACATAGAGGAAGAGGAGCGAGCCAGGTGGGCAGGGGAGTTGAGTTGGGTTTCTAGCTCTCAGACTTCTCAGGGGCTGCTTTCTACTGATGGCCCCAGTTTCCCGGTGGCTGGGCTCCTGGCTGCTCCTACAGCAGAGCCCACGACCCGTGTGCCTAAAGAGAGATGTGCCAGGGACCCCACCACATTTCTGCCTGGCAGCCCATTTCCTGCCTTAGCTTGTCTTTCTCCCTGGTCTAGACTTCCGTCTAGACTGCCAGGCCCAGCCATAGGACAACAAGCCTAAACATACCTCCTATTCCAAAACCCCAGGTTCTTCAGTCCCTGCGTGAGTGCTGAGCTGCCCAGGCCCAGGTTTTCCAGATTTTCTACTGGTTTTAGAATTCTAGGTCTCACATTAACACTGAAGTCTTTAGAAAAAGAGTCATGAACCTGGGGACACCTGGGACTACCCTGTCAGCCCTGGAAATAACAGAATTTAAGGTAAGGGCCTCTGAGGGTTTTAGAGATGCAAGTTTATCAAAGGAAATCCTGCTTCTTGCAGTGGGGAGTAATGCTGGGAAACCTCTTGCCCAAGAGGTGACCCTGTCAGGAAATGTCAATAATTTCAAGAGTTGTAGATATAGTCCCTGATGATAGACTGGCGAGGATCCATGAGGCAATATTTGAAGATTAGGGATAGTCCTAATCTGTAAGAGGAAGCCTGCTCTGCAAACTGTTTGTTATCGATGTGCAAGGAGATCTGTACAGAAACTGAGAGTAAGCTTCTAGAAGATTGTACAGTAATTGATATAGTCATGATATCAAAGTACATGATCATTTTCCCAGTAATGCATTCTTATTGTATTTTATAAAAGTATCAGTTCACAATTGAGGTTTTAAAAATCTGGTCCTTCCAGACCATCCAACAGATGATTTGAGAAACACAGGTCAAGAGAGCTACAAGGTCTGCCCCTCAGTTTTCTGTTTTGGAAGTCCCTTCTGAGTCAGAGGGAACACAAAAGTAATTTGCCCTCTGGGGATGGGGATGGGGAGGTGTAGGAAGAGTCAGCAAGGATTCTGCTAGCTTTATAATCCAAACCCTAACAGTTAACTTGGTTGGAGTTCGGCTTTGGATTCATGGCAAACTGATTCATTGCAAATGGTAGCCCTCACTACGTATCTTTTTTTCTTTTCCTTTTTCTTTCTTTCTTTCTTTCTTTCTTTCTTTCTTTCTTTCTTTCTTCCTTTCTTTCTTTCTCTTTCTTTCTTTCTTTTTCTTTCTTTCTTTCTTTTCATCTTTCTTTCTTTCTTTTTCTTTCTTTCTTTTTTCTTTCTTTCTTTTTTTCTTTCTTTCTTTCTTTTTTTTTTTAGCAGGGAGGAGAAGTTAAATGCACCCTTCCATAGAGTGTTTGGGAAGGAGGGATCTGTCATTGTTACTACTATTTATTGAATGGCAAGGCCAGAATTTGAATCCTGCCTGCCTGTGGGTCTTTGCACATGTTGCCCCTCCTACCTGGTGAGGAAGGATGTGGCCTGACTGGGGTCCTTAGCTTCCTCAACTATCTCCCATCACCGAGATGACGTTTGCACTTCCTTCAAATGAAGCTCATGTATTTATTCTTCCAGGTGCCTCTCCTGCTTCTCCCCTCCACTCATTCAAGTTCTTTATTGCTCCCTGTGCTTCTCCTGCATGGCAATGATAACAGAGCTAGCTGTGCAATTCATTGTTCAATTTCTATCTTTCCAAAAATTTTGAGTTCCCTGGGGGAAAGACCTTATCTATCCTCTTCACTCTTAGGTCCTCATTGCCTACCACAGCATTTGGTAGGTTTTTAACACATATAAAGAGCAAAGGAATGGGTAAATGAATAAACGAAGGGCTGGCTGGCTGGCTGGCTGAATGGATGGATATATAACAGCCTCTTCCCTATAACTGGAAAATTGGTCTATTCTCCCACTTTTCTGTCTCTGTCACCCATTAATCCTGCCTTTGCCAACACTGAAAGAAAATACTCAACAGTTGAAAGATGCTAATTCCCTGCTTGCCGACACGGAAAACCTCAGATGGGTCCCCCACCCCTAGCCCTGTGCTTTCCCCTCTGGAGCGGTCCCTGGAGGGTGAGCATCAGTCATAATCATTTGCTATCATAAAGTAAATTTGCAAACCTTTGTAATGTACCTTTCCAACTTCCTTTGAAAAACATATACCCAGATAGTCTTTAAATCCTGAACAATGTTTTGTTTCATTCTGCAGATATTTAAGAAATGTGCGGCAGGAATTGTTAATAATAGAAGGAAGAGAGTGGCCTCTTGTGTAAACCCCGGAGTGCCATGCTTGTGCATGCATTCATTTACCGCCATTAATGATAATAGGAGTGAGGTGCATAATGGGTGTTCCTGTAAATCTATCCAGAGGATAATATACCCCTTAATTTAAAATAGCTGATAAAGTGTGAATAAAGGCCTCTCGTCTTTACTACTTCTCATTTCTATTAAGAAAGGAATCACATAACATTTTAGGGCTCTAAACTAATTAACTGTGTGTATGGATTTGGAGGGCACATGCTTTGTGCATAATAGGTGATTCCTGAATCTCCATTCAGAAGAGGCTGGAGCTCAGGGGCTGGGAACCCTGACCATGACTCAACTTCAAGGTGCTGGCTCTAATTGGAGGGTGCTGTCTACCTTCCTCTTGGCAAAGGAGAGGAATGGCTAAGTCAGCAGGAGGACGGAAGGGCTGAGGACTAAGGCAAACAAGAGAGCTGGAGAAAAGAGATTAAATCCTTTGAAAGACCTTAAGTGTCTATCTCATTGCCTTAAAAACCTGACCACACGCGGGGCAACCCTGAAACATGCTCACAGAGGTGACTCTGCCGTAGAGCATACTTCTCAGAGATCCTCGATATAAAAATCTGATTATGTTTAGGAAGCAGAAATGAGCAAAAAGGGAGAACAAAGAGATTTTGATTTAAGCTAAACATCTAAAGGATATACATACTTTCCACTTACTGTATCATTTTTTATTTATTATTCACCTCGTTCTTGATGTTTACCAGAACCTTCTGGCTGATGTCGACATTAGCTGATGTTTGGTCCTTAGCTGTGACGTATATAATTAACAAACAAGATAAATATACACCTTACCATTCTGATATAAATGGTGTAATTAGGTATTTTTCCTTACAGTCCTTCCTTAGAGAGATATTCACAATCAGCAGAAAAAAAAGAAAAAAGAAAAAAGAAAAAAAGATAATTAAAACAACAAACTGATACATATCCAGAATACAACAAAAGGAACAATTTCTATAAAAGCCGCCAATTCAAAACGAAAGAAATTATTAGATATGAACACTTAATAAGCGTTCAATGAAGATGTGTTCAATTAAGTGGAATTGAGTTGAAAATTCAAAGGAATCACTCAGGTTCAATTCAAAGTAGCACTTTTCAAATGTCAGGAAGTTGGAAGCTACTCTTTTATTCACAATTTCCATGTAGTTTCAGGGAAAATGTATTTGTCTTCTGTTACTTCTTCTCCCCTCTGTAGTTAGATGAAGGTTATATAATCTTATTAAAACAGTCTCTTTTGATTTTTTAAATCACATGAGCAATATAAAGCAGATAGAGGCCTTTTTCCAGTGCAGAAATTAAAAAAAAAAAGAACGACAACAACAACAACAAAAACAAAAAGCAACACACACAGAAACTTTGCATTGCCAGCAGGGCCATGAGTCCCAGCGCCATCTTCCGGGACAGCAGGCACCACCACCACTCCGTGGCAGAGTTGTATCATTTTTGCCATATTCAGTGATTTCACATCTGTGACTCTTCCTTCTCCCCCGCTCTCCACCCCAAATCCCTAAACCATTTCAGTTTTTCTGTTGACATTCCAGATATTCCCTGGATACTTCTTGATTTTAGGGCAAAAATGGTAAATCTAGAGTATTTCCAGCTTGAAGGTGACTTGCTCGCTGCCCCTGCTGCCTAACGTGGTGCCTTTGCTCCTCATAGTTTAGGTGAGGCAACATGTGACCCCAAGGCATGTCTGTAAAAATGCCCATGGAGCAAGAAGGAGACTCATAAGACTGCTTTTTCAAAGTGCAATAAAACGCCCAAATCTACCAAGAGCAAGTGGGCCCTAGCACATGACAATTAAACATTAACAGGCCCCAGGGCCCTGGGAGCAGGGCCCTGCAACCCTTTGAAGCCCTGTTTGCCAATTAAACACCGGCTGACATTAGCGTCAAGGTGGCAGGGATCCAAAGCAGAGATAGGAACGTCAACCACTTCAGGGGCATTCATTAGCTCCCCAGACATTCCTGGCGTGGCCTGTTTCTTGACTATTGCCAAATCCACACCCTGCTCGGGAACTCAGGGGCTCTGAGAAAGTTTACTCAGATAAGCTTATTATGGAAATAGCACTTTGTCACCGGTTACGACTCACTCCTTGTTCAATTATCTTTTATCTGTTTAGAGTATTTGCCAGCTCTCTCAAGGTTCCCCAGGATGAAGCCCTTGGATTGAAAGCCCTCACTGGGGCTGCAGTGGGGGAAGGTGAGGTACCACTCTGTGCTTGCCTTTCTGGTCCAAGAATGCCGGGCTCTCTCCAGAACTTCGGAAACTGCTAAGAGAGTACAGTTGACCCTTGAACACACAAGTTTGATCTACATGGGTCCACTTATACATGAATGCTTTTTTTTTTTTTTTTGATAAATACAGTCCAGCGCTATAAATGTATTTTCTCTTAGGATTTTCTTAATGACATTTTCTTTTCTCCGACTTTATTGTAAGAATACTGTATCTAACACATATAACATAAAACATACTTGTTAATCAACTATTCATTTTATCAGTAAGGCTTCCTGTCAACAACAGGCTATTAGTCTTTAAGCTTTTGGGGAGTTAAAGTTACACATGAATTTTTTTTTTTTTAAAGATTTTATTTATTTATTTGACAGAGAGAGACATAGCGAGAGCAGGAACACAAGCAGGGGGAGTGGGAGAGGGAGAAGCAGGCTTCCCGCAGAGCAGGGAGCCCGATGTGGGACTCGATCCCAGGACCCTAGGATCATGACCTGAGCCGAAAGCAGACGCCCAACGACTGAGCCACCCAGGCGCCCTACACATGAATTTTTGACTGTGCAGGATGTCAGTGCCCCCCCTCACCACACCCTGCCCCCCCCCGCCCTATTGTTCAAAGGTCAGCTGTACTAGAAAAATATCTTGGAACTGTTGAATTATTATACTGAACACCTGAAACTAATATAACACTGTATGTTATATTAAATTAAAATGAAAACTCAAAACAAAATAAAAAGAATAAAAAGAAAAACTCAATTAAAAAAAGAAAAGAAAAAAATCTTATATTTTTTAATCATGGGGAAAGTACCTCTCCTTGAGACAGAAACCTAGGCGCTCTGGTCCCATGGCCAACAGAAATAGGGATGAAGTATTATTCTGCTTATAATAGTGAACATTTATGGTGTGTTATCCGAGCTGCCGGGAATTGCACCCAGTCCCCACCGTCCTGCGTAGGAGATGTTCTCTCTCCTCACTTGTCCATAACTATGAAATCAACATGATTGAAAGGTTTTGTTGATGAGCCTTAGTCAAATTCCAGTACCCCCCTCCCTACCCCCGCCACCACATTTCCTACTGAATGGTCTGAGTCGACTACTGTTGTGAGTTGTCACTTTTGTATTCTAACATCTTCAAATTTGGTGATTTCTCTACACTCATCTCAGATGTCAGGATACAGGCTGCACTTTCACTGCTCTGGTGGTTTTAAAATGTACCCACAAATTCTTTGATACTCCTCCCATCAAGAGGTGGGGATTCATTCCCACGCTGATGGAGCATGGCTTCCCAGGGTAGGTCATAAAAGTCATTGTAGCTACCTTCTTGCTCTTTCCCCTGTATCGCTTACTCAAGTGGAAGACAGCTGCCATGTCATGAGGAGACTCAAGAAGCTCTATGAAGAAATCCACGTGGTAAGAAACTGAGGCTTCCTGTCAAAGGCCAGCGAAGAACAGAGGCCTTCTATTAAAAGCCATGTGACTGAGCTTAAACACAGACCCTACAGCACCAGGTAAGCTGGACTGGACTATGACCTCATCTGATCCAGCACCCCTCAGCTGATCTGCTCCCAGATTCCTGATCTACAGAAACCATGAGATAATACATAAAACCACTATTTGGGATAATTAGCCATGCAGCAATAGATAACTAATACACCTGCCTCAACTCGTTGCTGAGAAATGGCTAAAAGATCCCAGGGCAGAGAGTCAGAGGACCTGGATTCTACTATCTGTTTCATCATTCACAGGTTGTGTGACCTTGGAAATTTTACCTGTCTGCTCTGGACTTCAGATTCCTCTGGAAAACTTGCCCTCCTCTTTCATAGTTGGTATGAGGGTCAGATTAAATGTTTTGGGAAATCGAAAGTTTTCTGATATCATAACTATCTTTTTGTCATCCAGAATTTCAGCATCTCAAAGCAGTCTATCCCATCCCTTCTCTGTACACAGTCCCAAACCACACACCACATGCATACAAGATGGCAACGGAGTCCCCTTTCCTTCACTGGATGTCTTGTCTTCTTCATGTCTGGGAGCACCGATCAGTGCCAGGTTCAAAGCAGAGATTGGGAAGGTACCACATTGGCTCCAACTGGGAAAACTGCTGTCACCAGACTTCCACACAGTTTCCTTGAAGAGGGAGAAGAGGCAGAAATGTCCCCAGACTACAGGCAAGTTGGCAGTGATCGTTGGAATGAAGGCAAAAGCTGACTGATCTCTTAACTCTGATGGTTTCTTTAGCCTATTGGAGATATGCTGTTTTCATTTTGTCAACTCTCCATCATCCAAAGTACCCATCCCACCTTCAGACAGAATGTCAGGTAACTGGAGACACATCAGCACCCAATATATGCACTCAAGAGGCACATGAAGCATCCATATCAAAGGTTTCAAGGAGTGCTCCAGGCTGAGGATACTATCAGCCCAGTCTCCACCCACTTCTGTGGATCTAGCTCCCCATCGTGCCTTCAAGTTCCAGCCAAATTAATCATTCCTTCTCAAATGAGGCATCCTCACTTTTGCTCCTTGTTAGAATGTCTTCTCCTTATACTAATTATGCAAAACAAATCTATGCACTTAATATAATCAGATAGTTGCCTACAGCACTATGTCATTGTGGTCCTTCTTTCTAAAGGAACCCAAATTATTTTCAAAAAGTCACCCCCTTCCAAGCCCACCTCAGCCCAGGTCCAAGAATAAATCCATCAGTACAAGCCAATCAGGGTAATTTCCCTCCCATTGCCAGAAATACATTTCATTTTGGACATGTGATGTGATTCTGGCCAATGACCTATAAGGAAAAATCTGCTGGGGGAATTCTAGGAATGTTCTCCTTGCCCCTAAGAAGGGGGCAGAAAAAGAGAAGGTCCTGTTTTTACTTTGGGTTTTTTGTCGTGCCTGAATTTGGCTCCTGGTACTGCTGTGTCATCATGCTGCCATCCAAAGCTCAGAGGAAGACACAGCTGAGAGCCACTGCAGAGAAACAGAGCTGGAGCCCTGGCATCAAAGGGCAATGAGCTTGCTCTTATGAGGCATCTTTGTTATATGGGATAGTTGCTTTGCTATCAAAGGCAGTTAGAGTCAAGATGTCCTGCTCCAGATGAAGGTTTGCCCCACCTCTTCTCAAATACTCAAGGCTTTTCTCACTTTAGAGTTCTAGTGCCACTGCCTGGGCAGGCAGCTCCACTGGTCATCACTGGACTCACAGCTCTGTGCCATTATTCCACTTTTATGGCATTACGCGCCCCCCCCCCCCACCATCACCACCAGCCACACTGAGAGTCTTAAGGAGAGTGTGCAGGTTATTGTCTGTGTTCCTTATACCAGCATCCATCCTGCAAGGAAATGGGTTCAATCAAGCCCAAAAGTTTCTACTAAACCATCCCCTAAGCCAATGGGTAAATGGGTACCTACTGGCCTTACAGTTCTGTAACTTAGGAAGGCATGTCCGTGATTCCTCACATGATAAGTAACATTTGTTCCAAGATATTGTCAGGTGTACCTATTTAGAGAAGTAGCTAGCAGTTTAAAATCTTCTACCATAGATCAATCACCTCATTATAAATGGGTGACTCCAGTAGACAAAGCCACTTACTTTCTTTTCAAAGCCGCTATTGGTTATTTTTTCTTAAATATGTGAATTGGAAATTATAAAATCTACTCCAACGTGGTGAGAATTGAACAAAATACTGTATGCAAAACCCTAGCTCCATGCGTGGTGTATAGTCAGAGATCAATGAATAGCGGGGGTTCTAAAGAATGGATGGCACCTGAATAGTACACGCTAGACCAAATCTAGCCAAATCAATTGAAAAGGAGTACCGGTTCAAAGAGATTACTACTAAGCAATGAGCTATCCAGGCCTTTGCTAAGAACAGAGAGTAATTGTGCAGTGACCAAAGCCTTAATAGGAGACATGAAAGGCTGAAATGGATCATTGTCCTGATCCTTTATAGCTCTAAGTGGAGGTTTTATCCTGTTATGATCAGGAAATACAATAAAATGCCTATAACTTGGAAAGCAAATTTTCTCTTCCATACAGGGTCCAGAATGGAAATATTTCATTGTTTTCCTCTGGCTGAAAGCCATGACTTTCCCATGGCTGGTGTGTACTACTCATTCTCCCAAGTAGAAATTGTCCTTGAGCAAGGAAAGTCGAGCAAATGGCCTGAGTCAGATGAAACTCATCACTGTTAACCGTAAGTGGTGCATTTGCCCAATCTTTGAAGTTCTAAAAGAGTGAGAAGCCTTGGAAACTTCCCTTTTTTGTCGAAAAAAATTAGAAATTAGTGTTAGTATTGAATTCACTCCTGTGACCAGAGTTCCCAACTTCCTTCCCTCTCCTCCACCAAAAGCAAGTTAATGATCACCCAGTTTTACACTGGAAAGAATTGTTTCTATGGATTTGGTTGAGAATGGTGTGCCTGAGACCAAGACTGGAGTTTAGGTTTGATTCCCAAAAGATCTTGTCATCTCTCACAGAACAAACGCTTTAGCTTCAGGTTGAACAAGCAACCCATGGGCAAAGGGTACCATGGGTCACATTGGTCAAGGAGCTTTGGACAAGAGAATGGGGGCTCGCATAACCCCTGACTGTGACTCTTCATAGACTCTACACAACATATCTCAGGGTTCCTGACCATACATTCTCAGGGAAGCCTTGTGAATTAAACGGTTGTTGCTCTGATCTGCATTCTCCTTTCACAAGGCCAGTATAACATTTATTGTTTAATCACTAAGTTTAATGAATTTAGAAATGGTAGGTCTCGTAAGAAATGGAAACAAAATTAGAAACATTCTGAAATATTCATAAACTTTAGATGTTTCTCTTTAGCTATATTACTCTGAATGTTTTACGGCAGTGAATTAGTCACTACAGGCTGAGAGAGAAGAGAGAAAATATGTTAGAGTTTCTTCCCATTGAGTAATATTTAAATACACTGAAGATCCTAAATATGTGTGTATGCCAGCATACTTCTGAATCAGTTGTTCAAGGGACCACTTAAAAAAATCTAAAGAATAAAAAACTATTAAGAACATACTGGACAAAAATATTCAGGGGGCCCTGTAGCGATAAAGGATGTATTCAATTTATAGACTCATCACACTTTATACCCAAATTGGGTAATACCTACAGCTGAGAAGGAATATTACCAAACCCTTCTTTTATGGTGTTTCATACCTTCTATTCACAAAGAAAAGTGTTGGGGTAAGGCTTAAACTTTATTACTGATAACGGTTCATGAAAGAGTTTGATGAGTTTGAGTCTCTAATGCACAATTCAAAACTTAGAAAATTCACGAATATTTTGTTCTTACTGTGATAATTTTGATCAACCACCATGGCTCAAAACAAGACTCCTATGGGAGTCTTTCCTAAAACCATAATGTTAAATCCTACCCCATTTGTTACATACACCACTCCTTCTCCATGGGGTTGTGATGGTACTTTTATAATATGCTGCCATCTGTTTCGAGGTGAGAGCGTCTTCCCATTAAAATGTTAGTTGAGTCATGTACCAGTATCATATATTTAATACTTTTTAATTATTGTAGCTTTTGGAGGTTTAATATCTGGAAGAAAAATGCCTCCACAATTTTTTACTTAAAGATAATTTAAAACAAACAACAAATATGTAAATTATTTGTGTATCTTCCAGATGAACTGCCAAATTGTTTTATCAAGATTTTTGAAATCTGGGGTGCCTGGGTGGCTCAGATGGTTGAGCGTCTCCCTTTGACTCAGGTCATGATCCTGGGGTCCTGGGATTGAGCCCCACATTGGGCTCCTGGCTCGGTGAGGATCCTGCTTCTCCCTCTCTCTCTGCCTCTCTCCCGGCTCATGCTCTCTCTCTCTCTCTCTCTCTGTATCTCTGTGTCTCAAATGAATAAATAAAATCTTTAAAAAAAAAAAAAGATTTTTGAAATCTTTATAGTATATTTGACATCAGTATTATATTCAATCTATAAATCAGTTTTCAAAAAGTTGATATATTCATGATATGTAGCCTTCCTTTTAAGAGATATCATATATACATTTTTCCCCATTTATTTGGATCTTATTTTATATCAGTCAGCAAAATTTTCAGTTTATTTCTTTTTGTTTTGCACATGTCTAATTTAATATTTTATATTATTTTGTTTTATGAATACATTAATTTCTTATTATAACATCCATTTATTGCTGAAAGACAGGATTTTCATATAAAATTAGATCATTTGCCTTTTACTGAACTCATAATAATTTGAAAGAATTAGCACTGATTAACTTTGATTTTCTAGGCAAATACTATACTGCCAGTCAATGAGAGCATTGTGTCCCTCAATATCCTTCCCCTTAATCCTAATCCACGTGCCATCCTGCTACTCGGACCTGTCCACTCCTCTTTCTCTCCATCAGCACCACCACACTTGCCCAAGCTCATGTCAATGCTTACCTCACTGAGACCACAGCTTCCTGACACATCGACCCACCTTCCCCAGCAGCCTTCTAGTCTACCCTCAGCCCTGGCCCAGATGATCTTTTCAATGTGAAATGACCATGTTACCTGGATCCCTAAAAACAGTATCTTATAAGAAAGACACAGCTCCCTACCACAGCTTACCATCTCTAGCAACTGGTCCTTACTTACCCCACCAGCCTCAGACCACACTACCCCAACCAACTTCAGCTCCTCCTGTAACATGGCATTCCTACTCACTGTTCCGGGCACTCCTCTTCACTTAGCAAACCCAACATCTTTCCTCCTGGGCTCTATATTCACTTCCTCAGGGAAGCCTTTTCTCTGTGTCAAATAGGCAAGTTACATATGCTCAAAGCACCCATGGAGCTCTCTTTTGTGGCATTTACCACTAATATGATTTTACATATTGTGTGTGACTAATGAATAGCTATCGATCCCTCTTACAGACTGCAAGCTCCATGAGGCCAGGCACCATACCACCATTTTGTCCTGGATATTTAGCACAATACCTGGCACATCATAAACCAGATTGATTAAACCTAATGTGCAACGCATGCCAAAAATTATGTAAATATTATAATAGAAGGCATTCTCATTCTTTCTGATTTTAGAAAGAATCCCCATTGCATTTCACCATTTGGTATGTTTGCAGTTGGCTGCCAATTTTAACATACCTTTTTTCACGTGAAGGAAATTTTCTTTAGTTCCTCAATCATTGTCTCTCCACATGGGTGCAGGAGGAAGCTCCAGTTTGGGCCGCTACTCCAGGCCTTTTCTGTCCGCATTTACAATGCTTTGCTTTGGACACATACACCACTCAGGAGGCAGCCTTCTGTTGCCAAGTCCCTTCTGCCACTTATTTTTCATTTCCTAAGAATCAGACTCTCTCCCCAGATAATAAATGGAAGCTTCTGATGAGGATAGTAGAGAGCAAAAATGATGCGAAAGAAAGAGAGAGAGAGAGAGAGAGAGAAAGAAAGAAAGAAAGAAAAGAAAAGAAGAAAAGAAAAGAAAAGAAAAAAAAAGAGTTGCTTTTTTTGAAGTGGGTTAACTCAAAACAGAGCATCAGAAAAACAGTTGTGTAGAATTGTGGGATGCAGCTATTGAGGGTTCAGACCCTCATGGCACAACCTGTGGGGAGAAGCATGGCTGTTCCCCCCCTCCCCAGGACGGTTGCATTGATCTCTTTCAGGGGCAACATCTGCCAATTACAAATCAGGATCCTCAGTGTATCTGCTAGTGTTGTAGCTGGTGGAATTTCTTCCCAGAGTCTCATGGGAGTTCTTTAGCCTTTTTAATGTGAGATTCTGAGAGGCTACTTGCGGTGCTGTTAGGTGGCATTTTGAAGCAGAAGTTTTAAAATGATTTCTAGAACCATGACTGGCTCCCTTAAGTGGGTGGTGGAAGGAGAGGAACACAGAGATTGGCTCTCAAATCACCAATAGATGCTCTCCAAAGAGCAGGCATTGATGAGGGAAAAAGAGAAAGAATGAAATCTCTAGAAACCTGGGGCTTGAGCCTGGGAAGAAATGAAAAGGAGAAGACTGGCATCCTAAACAAACATTAAGCTTTGGGATTCTTTTCTTTCTTTCTTTCCTTCTTTCTTTTCGTTCTTCTTTTCTTTCTTTCTTCTTTCTTTTTTTCTTTCTTTCTTCTTCCTTTCTTTCTTCTTCCTTTCTTCTTTTCCTTCTTTCTTCTTTTTTTATAGAGAGAGCATGTGTGTGGTCAGGGGAGCAGGACACAGAAGGGCAGAGGGAAAGGGAAAGAATCTTAAGCAGACTCTGCAATGATCATGGACCCCAACGCAGAGCTTGAGCTCACAATCCTGAGATCATGACCTGAGCCAAAATCAAGAGTTGGCGGCTTAACTGACTGAGCCACCCAGGCACCTTGGGCTCTGGGATTCTTCCAATCAGGGACTAGAATATAACCTCAAACTTTCTCTTCTCTGAGACTTACCAGTAGCTCATTTATGGAAAGTAAATATACAAACTTGGTCATGAGGTAGAATGTCTATTCCATTAAAATTCTTCCTACATCCGACCATTATAAAGCTATGTTCCTAGATAATACCATGCTGGCTCTCATCCTTATCAGCCCTACAAAGAATGCTTTGGCATTATAACAGTGCCCAACCCCAAGGGATTTTACACTCTTTCCATTATATTTATTGCAAAAACTTTATGGTGGACTTCGTTTGGAACAACAGTGAATTGTCTTATGGTGCCCTCCAGGAAAACGTTATCCTTGTCTCATTTCTAACACTTTTCCTGAGCAACTGATGTATGTTCATCAGGTGCGATGGAATTGATGGAACTTTCCCCTCCACTTGCTACTAGGCATTTCAGACTTTAAACTGCAGGTCAACTTAAGTCACCATGTAGGACATTAGAACATGCAACTGGAGATTAATGTTACTCTTCTAATTTTGTGAGGTTTATTGTGTTAACAATCATGCGCCTTTAATGGTGTCTTCTTTTTTAAACTTGTTCCATTATTTCATCTTTGTAAACTACCATTGCTCTTTTGGGAAAGGGCTAAATATAAATCATAGTAAGTTAAAAATCATTACATTTGGAGAGCTCCACATTATAACCTCAACTATAACTGGAACTTAGTCAATGCCCAGAAACAACTTATAAAAAGGAGAGAGAACATCCAAAAGCACACAGACTCATGGCTGTCCAGTTCTGCCTATACACCCCCAGTGGCATGATGCTCACCACTTCTAGATGACCAGCTCAGAGATAGAAGACGGCAGTTTGTTTGCTTGGTATGTGTGTGTTTGTAAAAAGCATAGCCCTGTGTCTGCCACATAGGAGTAAAGACTTAAATTTTGAAAGCAAAAGATTGCTCTCCACATCAGACCTCAAGTTGAATGAAGGGCCATGTTAGGACTCTAGGTCCAGAAGAGCTTTGGCAGTTTTATCTACAAAATCCTTTTCTGAGGCTACAGAATTCCAATTTTATAATGAAAATATCCATGAAAATAAAACAGGTGAGGGAAACCATTTTTACTTTCTCTTCTCCTGTCTTTGTTTAGCCAGAAATAAGATGGTGTGTTCCTGTGGCATTATATAACATTAAAGGTCTCTCTGTGGTGAGTGCAGCCATCCACAGTCCCATAATGCATTCAGAAGTGAGAAACCTACCAAAGAACACCACTCTCTACCCATTTGGTCAATAAAGCCCATCAGAGTATAACTGACTACCTACTCTGTGTCAGCGTATGTACTCTAAGTTGTAAATAAAGATTTAGAAAAGATTGTTTATGTGTTTGTGTTTTTCTTCATTTTGTCTTTTGGGACCCTAAAGGTTTTATATAAATAATTGTAGGTATTAGGACCTGTTTGTAAATACAATCTATGCAGCTTGGTACAGAGGTGTTGAAAGCCACAGGCGTGTCTGGGAGATACATGGTTCTGTCCCAGGGTATATTAGTTATAGTAACTAGACTCTCTGCTATGGAATTACACACAAACACAGGTTAGCTCAACATAGCTATGGAATTAAGCACTAACAAGTAGTGGCTCAACAAAATCAGAGGCTGTTTCTAGCTCGTGTTGGCAGTCTTGGGAAACTCAATATGTCCATGGCGTTTCTCTCAATTCACTTGGTCTTCCTGGGGCTCCCAACTCCTTCCAAACTGTGACTCTACTGTCCCAGGGCCTCCTCATCATCACATTCAGCTGGAGAGGGGAAATACGTATGAAGGCACTCATGTCAGCTGTGACATGTCAGCCAGGCCAGGAGTGACACACATCCATATTTGTCCCTATTTCCCTAGCTGTAACTCAGGTACGAGTCCCCATCTAACCTCCGAGGGCACTGGGAAATGGGGTCCAGCTGTGGTCCAAGAGGAAGAGAATCAAGATTCTATCAATCCCTGGTCACAGAAAAACAAAAACAAAAACAAAAAACTAGTTCCAAAGGATGGAAGTTAAAAGAAGACACATTTGAGCACAGTGAAAGGTAACCCACTTAATTTTGCATGTCCGACAGTGTACACTGTGATGTTGTGGGAAGAAGCGTGTCATTCATCAGCCTTGTGGACAGATCGTATTCACGGAATCAGAGGGCCTGAGACTCCATCCTCTCTGACATCCTACTTGACCTTGTCAGTACCTGCATTTTTTTTTTTATGGTCTATTTCTTGGTTCTGCCTCTTGCTAGTTATATAATACTGGAAAAATCACTCTACCTATCAGAGACTACAGTTCCCCGTCTGTAAACTAGATCTCTAAACACTTCCTTGGTTGATGTAGCTATTGACGGAATTTATCTGAGAAGGCCTGGAACATAATAATGAGTCAACAGATACCAACTGAACTGAAAAGGAGCAGGGCATGATTTGGAGGCACTTGGGAATCTTAGTACCTGCTATCTGGGCTCGCTTGATGCCTGCACCTTTGTACAACACGGTTGGTGGCTCATCAAGGGTAATGACATTGCTCCAGACCTTCTAACCTTCACAGTGTTGAACACATGTTGGCTTTAACCTAAAAGTGGATAGTAAATAGTGTCTAGCAGTTTTGGAGTTTACTAATTAAATGATATTTCGGAGATTGGCATGAGGTTTTCATTCATTCCTTGTTTTTTGTGCGTGCTCATAGGAACTACTTTATACTGGTTCATTGATTAATAAAAGCACGTATGTGTGTGGTTTCATTTGCTCCTAAGCTCAGTCTTGAAAGAATAGACACCTTTATTCCCACTAAACAGATAAGGACATCAAGGTGCTGAGGGGTTAAATACCTTGCCCACGGTATAGACTTCACAATGATAGAGATATAACCCCAAATCCTTTCTCCTGACTCCAAATCCATGCTTCCTCCACCCTAGGGGAGCTCCCAAATCCTCACATAGGTCATGGAACACCATGTGAGTACAGGAAATCTTCCCTGGTCAGAAACAACTTACAAATTCCTTCCTAAGGCTTTCAAACACTGTCTGGGAACGAGCGGTCCCTGGGATAAACAACTTCACTTGCCAGCCTCCCTGAGATGGTACAACATGTTTCAGACCTTTACATCACGTCTGTAGGATTATCTTCCCCTCTGTTCAGTAAAAATAGTCCTTGCACTCATTACAGCCAGCACCACTGCTCATGATACCCCTTATCTGGGACATGCAGGGCGCCCCACTCAGCCACATGCCCTGTGAACCTCTGACCGCTGGTCAGCAGCACACAAGCCAAAACATCCTGGGTTGTTCTGGGGCTGCCTCTTCCTGACGCTCTCCCAAGTCTATCTCTTGCTACCAGTGTTTTCTTTTTAAGAGTCGAGAACATTATTAATCATCTGAATCGATCACTGCCTCATAGTTAATGATTCATTCCTTGGACAAATATTTGTTGAGTGCCTGCCCTGAGCCAGTCTTTGTTCATGGCACATGGGATAAATCAGCGAACAGAAGAGACAGTAATCCCTGTCCTAGCCAAACTTTCATTCCAGCAGAGGGAAATGGACAATCAACAACAGACATAACAAATACATGAAAAATATAGTATATTAGAAAGGGGGCAGTGCTATGGGGGAAAAAAGAGGACAGAAGAAAAAGAATGCTGAAGGGGGCAGTTTGCAATTTTAAATAAGGTGGTTGAGCAGGTGCTGTATGAGTAAAGATACATATCTAGGGAAAGAGAGCTCTAGGCAGTGGAGACAGTCCGTGCAAGAGTCCTGTGGTATCAGAATGCCTGGCATTTTCAAGGCACTGAAGAGGGCTGGAGTAGCTGGAGCAGAGTTTGAGGGGGTACCGAGAGGCAGAAGATGGGGTCAGAGAGGCAGGGCCAGAAGGCATAAGATCGGATCACATACAGCTCTAACAAAACTTTTAAAGACTTCAGCTTTTACTCTGAGGGAAGTGGAGAGCCATCAAAGAAGACAATGGAAAGGAAGAATATAAAATGACCTATTTTAAAAGGAGTCACTGACCCCTCTGTCAAAAATAGACTGAAGACATGAGGGGAGGCCAAAGCAGAAGCAGAGTAATGAGTTAGGGTATGATTGCAGTAACCCAGATGAGAAACAATGCCTGGAGTCCTACTGGTGGCAGTGGAGGGGCCAACATGGTGGACATGCCCTCCTAGAGACCTGGATATAAACTGTGGGAGAAGAGTTATGGGTGACCCTAAAGTCTGAGACTTAGGCAACTGGTAGCACCCATCTCCTGTGGGATGGGGGAGTATTATTAAGGCATCTGCTTTGGTTATGTTGATTGTGAGTTAATTGACGGGTGTGCATTCTGTTGAGAAAGATCTGAGGTAAAGATTAAAATCGGGGAGTCTTTGTGATAGAAACTTTATCTAAAGCCTGGAGATCATTGAGAGTATCAGAGGAGTGAGTGATGGGAGGACAGGAGGGGGGTCAAGGAGGGAATCCTGGACTTACCAACAGAAGACTTCAGGAGAAGCAGCAGTATCAGGGAAGGGGGCTGAGAAAGAGCAGCAGGTGAGGTAGGAGACGAGATGCAAAGGCGCCGAGTCTGGAGTCAAGTGAAGAAAATGAGAGAGGAGGCGGAGGGGACAGAAAGCCTCAGCTGCTGCTGGGAGGTCGAACAAGATGAGGACTGAGAACTGACCATCAGATTTGCCAAACTTGAGATCATCAGTGACTTAACAAGAGCAGTTCTGGTGTGAGGATAAGTTTAAGGAGGGTGCCTGGGTGGCTCAGTCAGTTAAGCATCTGACTCTTGATTTTGGCCCAGGTCATGATCTTAGGGTCATGAGATCAAGTCCCACATCAGGCTCTGCGCTGGTTGTGGAGCCTGCCTAAGATTCTCTCTCCCTCTCCCTCTGCCCCTCCTCTCTCTCTCTCAAAAAAAAAAAAAAAATTAAAACTAAATTAAAAAAAAAAAAAAGGAATGGCAAAAGCAAAAGTAGTGTTGGCAATGTTTTTGAAAGGTTGCCCTGCCAAGAAGTACTACGAAATGGGCAGTAACTAGCAGAGTAGGAGGAGTAGGGAGGAGGTTTTGTTGGGTTTTGTTTTCAAGATGGGAGGAAGAACAGTATCGTTGTATCCTGGTAGAATGATCTAGTAGAGGGTGGAGTATTGATGGCAGGGAAATAATTGGAGCCATGGCCTTGGGGGCCAAGAGTCGACGGGCTCTAGTGCCCACAGCTCATCTGTAATAAGGGGCTCTAAGAACGTAGGGCTGGAGTAAGTAAGTTCTCTTCCATTCGGCCAGACAGCAACTATTTTAGACTTTGCAAGCCATATGTTTTTTGTTACAACTACTCCCCTCTGCTGATACAGTTCTAAAGTGGCCATAGACTATATGTAAACAAGTGGGCATGGCCATGTTCCAATACAACTTTGTTTCCAAATACAGATGGTTTGGATGGGCCGTGGTTGGTTGACCCCCGGTCCAGGCTAGCCTCCTATCTGTTCTCTACTTCTGAATTCAAACTGGCGGCCAGCTGGGAGATGGTGTTCACCTAGAAACAGCAGACCTCATACACTTCGGAGTTGAACTAAGAACCAAGAATTTCCTTCTACAGAGATCCAGTGAAGTATGACAATAACTTGGCCATAGACCTTGAAGGCAGGGAATGAACTTACTGACCTCTGTCATGCCACCATCTAGCGCCAGGCTGACACATGGGATAATAGGTGCTCAGGGACTGTTGATTGGTAGAACAAATCACCAAATGCTTCTCTCCATCCCTCACTCTTATTCCCCTGGTTTCTCAACTAAACTAGACCCTCCCTGCTACCCTTGAGAGGGCCCGAAGAGAAGATCTGAAACCAAAGGAAGTAACGCAGACCCTTTTTCACACTGCACGATTGCTTTTCAGTGTTGATTGGTTAGGAAGCAGTGAACGTCTGTGAAGGAGGTTGTACAAACTCGGTACCCCTGGAGACAGAATGGAGGAGAAAGTTTAGCCATGGATTCTCCTTAGAATGGGGAAGATGACGACAGTGGTGATGATGATGGAGAAAATGGAGGTCCCAAAGCCATGCTTCCCTCCCACCAAGAGGCAGTCTTACACAAGACAGCGAGAATCAGGTTTGGGTTTGAATTCCAGCCGCCCAAGATATGAGCTGCTCACCTGTGAACTAATCACTTTGGCTTTTCTGAAAGATCTCAGCTTCCTCGTTAATATAATGGAAAAAATGTAGAATCCTTGCGTACCCAACAGTGTCTTAGGGAGGAACAAATGAGCTCATGGGTGACAATGGAAAACAGTGTGTGTGCCAGGATCACAATCAGCGTTCATCTCTGCCCTCCCAGACGTTCCTCATTGTGTCTTTTATAGGATCTCATTCCCCCTCGAGACTTTTGTCTTTGACAAAGAGAGGCTGACCGAAAGTCACTTGATGAAAATACAGTAATAGGAATTATTCTCAGTTCAGGTGTCACTGTATAGGGGTAAATGATAGAGGCTATCAGTTCCAGCCTGCCCTGGGCACTTTGAAGTGATCAGAAAAACTATCTGCAGGGTCAGCCCACCTGGCTTTGATGGCTTTTTGGTATTCTCCTCAACCGCCCTTGAGCAGAATCTGGAAATATTCTGCTGCTACTCTAGCTGATGTCCACTGGGGTGAACCTGATCAGTATGGCATCTGCACTGGGAGAAGGCTACAGCCTCCCTATCCTACCCCTCTTGAACATCACTACTGTATGTGCTTGCCCGGTTTTCTAGCTGGTCACTTCTCACCAGGTTCCACCTTCAGCTGAATCCCAGCTCTGAACATCAGGCTGGTCAGCAGGGGGCCTTACCCCAATCAAAGTCCTGATAGCCCTTCCTCTAGAGTCTCTTTCATGAGCACTCATGGGCCTTCCTAATTTATGCTTAACACAGAAATCCTCACCTGATGTTAAAAACCCCATGCATTGCCCAGCCCCAAATATCAGGCCATTGGTACTGCCCCAGGCTGTTTCCCATGCTCGTTGGACACTATACGCTCTTCCTGAAAGGAGCCAACCTCATGCCCTGGGCTCTTCTATTCAAGAAACTATATCCCAGCAGCCCCATCTCATTCCCCTTCCCTCCTGGGAGCATTCATTATGTTATGGGTGTGGCCAAAGTACCATCTCCAATCGCATCCCTACAGCAGAGACAACTTCTGCTCTGCAAATATTTCACGTACTTCCCTCCACTTTCTAGATTCCCTTGCAATGAGCGTGGGCCACTCTAACAGCTCAGGTCAGAGTGAGCAGAAGTAGTAATTTGTATGACCTCTGGAATGAAGTTGTTTCACGTTCATGTGCCTCTTCAGTTCCTCTCTTCCCAGATCATGAGACCCTTGGATGCAACAGTCCCCTCAGCAGGGCCACGAGGTTGCAAGCAAGATGCCCACCCCCGTCCAATGTCATCTGAGTGAGAAATAACCCTTACTGTGTTAAACTATTTTAACTTCTGAGTGTGACTCTTGGGACAGCTAATAATAATTATCCTGACCCATCCATCCTCCAGCTTAGACTCAATGAGCAGCGTGTCTTCAAATGCCGTCTCTTACCACACCTGTAAATGTGTTCAGAAAATTCTCATTTGCAAAAAATTTAAGACAATTATGCCTGCTTCCATGAACAAGAGCTACCAAGAGAAGACTTTCCTATCTTTTAGAAAGCGAAGTTTCAAACTGGCAGGTTACAACTAGATCAACAAATGTCACAAAGTTGGATTCTTGATCGCATAGTACAACATAACCACACATGGCTGCAATCCCGTTAAGTAGCTTCTGTAACGCTAAACAAAAGCCAAACGGGGGCGCCTGGGTGGCTCAGTTGGTTGAACGACTGCCTTCGGCTCAGGTCATGATCCTGGAGTCCTGGGATCGAGTCCCGCATCGGGCTCTCTGCTCAGCGGGGGATCTGCTTCTCCCTCTGACCCTCTTCCCTCTCGTGCTGTCTCTCATTCTCTCTCTCTCAAATAAATAAATAAAATCTTTAAAAAAAAAAAAAACAAAAGCCAAACGAAGACCAAAACACAGATCTCGTTCTCCATAGTCAGATAGTCTACAAGGCGATAATGATACTGTTTAATTGTTTCATCGGTGCCTTACTGCCTTTGTTCTGGAAAGTGTTCGGTGATGTCTCCTCTTTTAATGTGCTTCCCCAGCGTCTGCAGAAGCTACACGAAGACTCACTCTAGCCCTTCCTCAGATCTGCGGGCCTAACAAGGATCGCGAAGGATTCTGCGCAAATGCTAAATAACGAGAGAGGGAGGAAGTGATCTTCGCAGCCCCCTTGTCAGAAGCATGTTCACTGGTTCACTGGGACCACATCCGCAAAGTACCATCTGGAAGCACAGCCATTTATTTAACACCTACCTTGTGTCAAGCACATTGCGAGGAGCTTTTTTTCCCCCCCAGCCTCCACCGAAACTCTACAAATTGGCCATGCTATCACCATTGTAAAAGAACACCGAGTCTCAGAGAGGCTTAAAAACTGAGACCTGTCACCCTCCAAAGCCATGCTTTTTCCATGACATCATGGGCCCTTTCAGACGTTGTTGCCACTAGCCAGATGCCTTCAAGACATTTGGCCGTTGGCCAGTCGAAGAAGGGAGCGGGGCCAGGACAGGAGTTAGCCTCTTGAGCACCTACTAAGTGCCAGGCCCTGGGCTGAGGCTTCTCCCAGCTCCCACCCTGCTGCCTGACCTTGCTCCTGGGGCCCGGATCCCTCAGGCCCCTTTCCAGGTCACACGCGCCTCCTTTATTAATGGGATAGCTGCCACTGAACTCCCTTTTAATGAAATATTTTGGACCACTCCATCAGTTGTTTGGGTTCAATGAGAAATTGATGCCTCTTTATTCAAAGCTCTGTCAGAAGCTTGGAAAACATCACGCTACTTTGAAAAATGAGGGTTTTTTAAGATTTAAAAAAAAAAAAAAAGCCCCATGATTTGAGAACTTCTCTGGCTGCCAGTTGGCCCGGCTCCTTCCTGGGGAACCTGGCGCCACAGGCCAATCGGGAGCCACGGTGGCAATAAAAGCACCCCTCTCCCCCTCCATGGCTGCTTTCAAGAGTGATTAGCGGGGAGGGATTCATAAGCCTTGGTTTTGTGTTGTTTTGTTTTGGGGGGTTTCTTTTTTTCCTTGCACTTGGAGAATAAGTTAATTATGATTGGTTAAAATTTGTGTGTTTTTGCTTTTATCCCTGCACCACAATTAGAGCTCCTGACAGCCTCCTGGCCCTCAGAAATCCCAGCTGGTATAATAATTGATAACTGTGGTTATGAATAGATTGGACGCAAGGCTCTAAAAGAATGCCCAGCCACTTCAGAGGGTCATTTATAGCATGCTGAAGGGAAAAGAGAATTTCAGGCCGGGAAAGCTTAGAAACAGAACGAGTTTTTATCAGTTTCCTTGACACTGGCAGATCAAAGCCTGGGTTGCACTCTCTGAGGCTTACAGATAATGGGGTGGCCGCTAATTCATTCTGCGGCTGGAGCTGAGGCCTATTCAGAAGGGTAAACCAGGGAGTTTTCATGTTGCTGCTTTGTAGTCTTTATCACGCTACCCATGCAAGAATCACCTTTTTATTTTAATGAGACATTTGAAAAGTATTTGATTCCCTCTGGCTAGGGGCTCCTTCCCCCGGCGGAGACAGTAAGAAAGAGTCGCCCAGCGGAGCCTCATTTTCTGAAAGCCGTAGTATCTGCATTCCACCCACCACCCCCGCTTGTCAGTTTAATAATTTCAGTGCAAGCCAAAGCCGGGCAAGGGGGAAAGGGACAGAACGCGTCGGCTGTTAAACCCGAACCACTTTCGTTTGCTTTTTTTTTTTTCTGAGAATAAGATTGGGCAGCAAAGATGTAAGTTCGAATCCTTTCTGCCCTGTAGTCTCTGTGTGTGACTTGGGGATGAGCCCGATGTCCTTGTAGGGCCTTCTTCCTCGGGGAGGTAGAAATAATAGCTCCCGTGTCCTACGGGTAATGTGCTCTATATGAAGTGTTCAAAATATCTAAAGTGGAGGGACGCAGCAAGCATCCTGTGGTTGGGCAAATGAATGGGTTGTCTCCACTGAGCTTCACCAAACTCCCTTAACTGTGTGGAGCAGTATTTTTAATACTGTGAGCATTTGTGAAGCATTATTGTGGGCTGAACTGCATCCTTGCGCCGTGCCCCCAAATTCATGTGTTGAAGGCTTCACCTCAGTAGCTCGGATACGAATGTCTTTGCAGACTGAGCATTTAAAGAGGTAACCAAGTGATAAGGAAGGCTTTAGGATGAGCCCTAATAAAATAGGAACAGGAGATTAGGACGCAGACACCCACAGAGGGAAGACCATGTGAGGACACAGACAGAAGGCGGCTGTCTACGAGCCAAGGAGAGAGGCCTCAGGAGACACCAACCTGGTGGACACCTCGATCTCGGAACTGTGAGGAAATAAACGTCTCTTGTTGATGCCGCCTCGTCTGTGGTACTTTGTGACGGCAGCTCTCGCAAAGCCATACAAGCATCTACTATGTTCTTATCTTCTGCTTACAAATCCTAACCCTGAGAGGGTTTTTATTAGGCTTAAGGGACTTCTCTCTTCTGGCAGAAAGGACGTGAGGATTGCAGACAGGGGGCCATGGCACCGTCCTGCAGGCTTTGGAACTATTGCAATGTCCTCTCTGGGTTTTGCTTCTCTCATCTAGAAAATCGGGAGGCTTCATGGGAAGTGTCTTATAACAGAGAAATGATGCTCACACATTTGCCATTGTTCCCAGGATATGTCCAGGTGACAGGTGGTGGCATACACGTTCACCCAGCCTCCCGTCCCCCAGCCTGTGACTTCTCTTCTCCACTCATGTCACAGGTTCCCAGGAGGCAAAGCTTGTCACTGCCTGAGAGCAGCTTCAAACCACAGGCCCCACGTAAGCCACCTAGACCCGCTGTCTGCTCAGGTTTCAGGAAAGGGAAAAAGGCCAGAAGAATTGCAAAATGTCTGGGACTTTGGTCATCAATTGTTGCTTCTGGACAAGTCCCTGACAGCTCCCACCTTACTCTAGCTGGGCCTGGCAGGCCGCCGAGCCCCATGGGTGACCCCTTCTACCCCTAGGAGGGGAATAGAGTCTGGCCCGGTGACAGCATCATTTCTGTGTGGCTGTGATCCAATTCATCATAAATAGATCGTCCGTTCTGGAATGTACCACGGAGATGAAGCTGAATGTCAGAACCCAGCACTCATTTCACTGAAGGCCTCACTCAGGAAGGGATCTCAGGGTTCCCAAAGAATCTCATTCCAGGGTTCCCACTCCTAAAAGCCCCTTTGCTTTACTTTTCTCCACCTGGGACCTGACTACAGCATGCCTGGTTCTTTGCAGGCCATGGACCCTGTCAGTATGTCTGGAGCCAGGCAGGAAGGCAAGTACCCTGTGATCTGGAGCCACCAGGCTGGCTCCCTCCCACCCATCAAATGACAACTAAATGGGAACAAACCTATAACCAATGCCTTTTCTTTATCATCCACAAGAGGCAAATCAGCTTGCAGTAAATAATTGTGAGCTGAGCTTAATTTCTCATAAGTGTGCATATACGTGTGCAACAGCTTCCTGGCATTTTCAGTTTGATTGGCAGACCCGGCTAAATAAATCAAAATACACTAAAGCAGTTTAAAAGTAGGGACACACTCATAATGATTCAGAAGTGAATCTGACCTCATATATAAAGAGCATCACAGTGTCCCCGGAAATTTTAGTTCTGCCTCAAAGATTAGAAATTGATCATTGTGGCCCATGGCAACAAGCCCCGCAACTGAGCTCTCTGCCTTCAGGCTCCAGTCTCCCTCTCACTCTACTTCTGGGGCACTCAGGAAAAAACATACATCTGATCGCATCATTCTCCCTGCTTAACACCCCTGTTTCCCTCAGAGAATAAACCAAACTTCTTAACGAGGCATCGCAAATTTCCACAATATTGAGCCAACCGTTCCCATCCTCACCCGCTAACTCTCCAGGCTTTCATTCACCTCCCCATGCACGTTTTCCTGAACGTGCCTCACCCTTGACCTTCGTGCAGTTAGTTGTTCGTGTGCTTCCTTCAGCCTGGAGTGCAGTTACCTATATTCCCTGCCTGTCAAATTCCTACTCACATTGACGGC
Source organism: Leptonychotes weddellii (assembly GCF_054177405.1). Classification (NCBI taxonomy): domain Eukaryota; kingdom Metazoa; phylum Chordata; class Mammalia; order Carnivora; family Phocidae; genus Leptonychotes; species Leptonychotes weddellii. The sequence goes on from NC_138378.1 coordinate 112,354,153, forward strand.
TCAGCTCAAAGTCCTCTTCCCATCTACAGTCCATTCCAATCTCGTCAGAAGCTTGAGTCTCCTTCTCCACTTGTCTGAATTATTCTATTCACCCTGGCATCAGCCATGTTTTGATGGGGCACGGGGAGAGGGTACATGAGGAAGGAGACAAAGATGAGCATGTAATGAAGACAGAAATGCTTTCCACGGGGGCTATCTGGTTCCATGCAGGTCTCTTTAAGGACAATACCCCAGCTGAATGTTTTCTTCCAGAGTTTTGACCCTGATCTGATGGGTACTTAATCTTAGCAGAATCTCCGTGACCGAGTCAAATTAATTAAAAGTATGAACGATTGATAAATAAATCAGAATGTTAACCCATTTGTTAATAGGACGAGAATTATCCACACACGGATGCTGAAGTACTTGAAAGCTCTATTTGCGATGCCACATCCCCTGCCTCATCCTTGAATCCTGGTACCTTAGAATTAAAATTATTTGCACACATGTTGTTTCGTTAGCCTGTACACAGAAGAGAAGTAGAATGACGTGGGAAGATATTGCTTCTGAATATCAGGAAGCAAGTGTGCTAACGCTCTGAAAGGTGGTTTCCATAGAGAGTTAGTGGTTGAGGGTCCAGATATATATATATCTCTTGGACAGTGTTACATGGATTCTGACGCTCATCTCTCTTAACCTTGCTTTTCTATGTCTATGGCCCTTCTACTTGTACCTTTTTCTTTCATGTATTACTGCCTTCTGAAATTGTAATCAAGTAACAGGTCTCATTGGCCTGGAAACATTCTGCTTCCTACTATGCACTGAGTATGTATTTAATCGCTCTTCAGAGTTTCAGGTGGCCTCAGGAGTTACCTTTGGTATTACAGTTATTTGTTAACAGATGAGGTTGCCCAATCTTGACTGAGAGCCCCGTAAAGAAAGGGTCTGTGTTCCATTACGTCTATTCCATTCATTAGTTAGCTCAGTGCCGAGCATAAGACACGTGGTAAGTCAACTTTTGAATGAATAGATGGTATAATGGATGGATGTGTCAGCAGAGGGATGTTTGGATGGATGCATGGATAGATGAATAGATGGACGAGAGAATGAATGCTACTGGAATCCTGTCTCTCCTTGCTTTAAAAGGAGATTCAGTTAGAAAACAAACAAACAAAAAGCTTTTTACATGCAGCCATGATCAATGTTGTGGCATAACCCACAATAACAAAGTGGCTGGTTTAGAAAAATCCAGTCAATGCTTTTGCCCACACACCACTTAAAATTACCACCCAGTCACAAAATACCAGCTGTCCACCGTGGCCAGGAAGCCGTGTTTCTAATTGACCCAACAGATCTGTTAATCAAGAGTTATTCGCCATATTACAATTCCCAGTGTTGTAGGCATCTACACACAAGAAAACATGCTAAAATTATACAAAGCACGAGTGATTCTGTCTCCGGAAACTAGAAGGTCTCTCAGTCTCTTTCGTGATTTGAAACTTGAACCCAGCAAATCAGCATGTGAATGGTGACTCAGCTACTTAGCCGCGCGCGTGACCTCTGGCCCAGCTGTACCTCTTTGACATTGGTTTCCTCATCTGTCAAACAAGGATAATCATTTCTGTCCTGCAGCCCTGATGGGGTTAGTTCGAGTGGGGTAACATCCAAAAAAACTCATTGTATGTGATACAGTATTAAAGGAATGATCATTTGTAGTGGACATGTATTGTTTGCCCATCACTGTCCCCTCTTGGGGAATGTTGCTGTCCCGCCCTGCGTGGTCCAGCTGCTCACTGGACAGTATCATCTTCTTACAGACTCTGCCTAGAGTCCACCGTCAAAAGATACAGGGATGGACATGTGACCAAAGCTGGACCAATCGGTGCCTTTGCTCAGGTTTTGTAAACCCAGGAAAGAAAGAGAGGAAAAGAGACTCATACCCTCTCTGACAATGACAATGAGCAATGGGAGGCCTAGGAGGACAAGTAGGCACAATTCTGGCAAAAAGGAGATGACTAGACTAAGCAGGTAGAGCACATTTATCAAGAGAGGCCAGCATGAGAGGGCTAGGAAGTGTAGTCGGGCACTGCAGTGCCCAAGTCCCTGGCTCCAGATGTCCCTAAGGCCAAGCGCCTCCACCTGGCTAGGTGAGAAGCATCATGTGTCCCGATCCAAGTGAAGTCAAGCTGAAGTTCTCTCAACCCACAAACAAAACATCCACAGGGAAACAGGGTAATTGATAATTCATCACTTTTCTCTTCATTATAAGCTGCAGGAAGAGAGGGACATTTATCAATTACTTCGTTGCTGTGTTCCCTGGGACTGCACAGAGCGGGCACCCTATGAACACTTGTTGAATACAGTATTTTATTATTATGTTGATAATAAGCACTGGTATATAAACAGTTCTAATTATTAGCAAGCTGAATCTGGTGGCTTTTAGAGAATGGCAATATCTCTTTTGCAGTCTTCCTATTTCCACACAAAGCACATATATTTTCATAATTTGATATGGTATCATCTAAAAACAAATAATACAGAACAGCATTTGCTGGAATGGGGCAGTGGTCCATAATTTTAAACTCAATCTTGCCACAACTGAAGGGATATATTTACTGATCACAGTGGTAATAAATAAATAAATAAATAAATAAATAAATAAATATAAAACAGTGGGCACTGGAATCTGAAGGCCTAAGACTGAAACCCAGCTTTGCATTAGGCAAGTTAAACTCTCAAATTCTCAGTTCCCACATCTGTAAAATGGGTGTGATGATGTAGAGTATGGTTTTTTGGAGCATCCAATTAGATGATGAATATTAAAATGCTTAGTACTTAGTAGGTGCTTAAGATAATAGACTCTGCTATTTGTATCTATATGTTAGACATGGATGCCTATGTAGACATATATAATGGGTACTATACTATCTTAAATGCCGATGGACTGAGATTTCTTCCAAGCAAGTTCTCGGGCATGTATTAGGGTCTAACCCCCATTTCACTCCCCCCTCCCACCCCCATCATTCCAAACAAAAAGTGAACTTTGGGAAACTTCCTAAAAGCCACCGGAAACAGGTTTTCTCCTTAGTGTAATTTGCTTTCCAGAGATGGACTCCATAGACTTGTGTTCAAAATCTCTCCTCGGAGCTGCTCCTCACGGTGCCTTGAGGCATCCCCAACAGAGGTGTCACTCTGAAGTGCCTTTTCATCCCCCGAAGCTGTGCACTCAATCCTCACTAGTGTCCAGTCCTTGCACCAGCCCCCCAGCTGGATAAGCAGCCTCTTCCCCAAACCCTGCTCCCTGTAAGTGCTGGGAAAATCCTCGGAGGAATTATCAGGGATCTGCCTGGCTTTGAAGAGCTGGCGGTTATCTTTATGGTTTCTGCTGGGCTGAGCCTAAGTATAAGAAAGGTCGTGACCTGCTCTTCCAGTCTCCTGGAGGAGAGAAGAAAAGGAAATGGCCAGGAATTACAGAGAGAGATTTGAAGTCAATCAATGAAGCCACCTCCCAGCCACTCTGAGTGGCTAGCTCGTGTCTTGTACAGAGTTGCCCAGTGGGCCAGGTGCTCCTGGTCCTCAGGGTTATGGGACCTACTCATGTTCTGACAAACCACGGCCCTGCTTTGATCAAATATATGTGCTACAATTTAGGCCTCTGGCCCTCTTGAATCTTCAGCTGAGTGTCACTCCTGGGCTTTATGCCATGGCCCCTGTGTGTCCTTCAGATATGCTTGACCCCCAGCAACCGGGACCTAGGGCAAGTATTTTAGTTTTTTTCCCACAGTGGGCTCTCCTACGACATGGACCTCTGAAAATAATTTGACATCTGATACAAACACGTATTACTGTTTTTATAATCACATATATCTGTAAAGTATGTGCATATTTCTTAATGTCTTTATACAAGATTTTATATTATATTAAATCTATTGGCATCCGACAGTAGGTTGCGATGCAAAGTAAAGGGGTACAGCCATTAGCTGAGTCTACTCCAGTATCTGTAGCTGCTAGCATGATTTTGGGGTCATAAATTGTTGTGATATATATATTTATAAATACATGTATATTATATCCTGTATACAAACGTCCACACCTCTGTACATAAACACAGACCAATAACCTTCTAATTTGGAATTGATCTAATCAATGTATTTGTAAAAAATTGATGTAATAGTCCATTGTAATGTAAATTCTCAATCCTTTTAAGAAATGGTAAAAGTCTGTGGTGACTTTGATGGCGACAAAATAGCTCTTGTCTTCCTAAAGTGATATTTTCATGGACACCCGGGTGGCGCAGTCGGTTGAGTGTCCGACTCTTGGTTTTGACTCCAGCCATGATCTCAGGGTCATGAGATTGAGTCCTGCGTGGGGCTCCACACTCACTGAGGAGTCTGCTTAAAAGACTCTCCCTTGGGCGCCTGGGTGGCTCAGTTGGTTAAGCGACTGCCTTCGGCTCAGGTCATGGTCCTGGAGTCCCTGGATCGAGTCCCACATCGGGCTCCCTGATGGCGAGGAGCCTGTTTCTCCCTCTAACCCTCCCCCCTCTCATGTACTCTCTCTCATTCTCGCTCTCTCAAATAAATAAATAAATCTGTAAAAAAAAAAAAAAAAGACTCTCCCTCTCCCTCTGCCCCCCGCCCCCAGCTTGTGCGTGCACTCTCTCTCTCTCAAATAAATCTTTAAAAAAATGATATTTTCATTTTTTACAAGTCCTGGGAGGCAGATGGCATTAATTTCTAAAACCCACTGTTCACCCAAATAAAATTAATGATTAATAATAATAATAGAAGCTACTATTCAACATCTATTAAATGCCAGAATGATACTAGGTACACTGCAGATACCATTGGTTTCAACTTCGCCACAATTATGCTCTTTCAGCTACTAGAATTCCCATTTTACCGATTATGAAAGAGTCTCAGGGAAGTTCAGAGAAGAACACAGCCAGTCCAACAGGCAGTCAAGGTTCAGTCTGAGGTCCCTTGTCCTTCTTCCTGTACTACGCCACCCACCAGCCCCCCAGGCGTGCACTGACTGGACAGAATACTGGCCGCTGCTCCCCAGGTGCCTGTCACTACCTGCTCGACGTCTCTGAGGTTGTCCACCTGCGCAGAGGACCACAGCAATGCTGGGAGCAGCGTTCTAGTACCTTCACTGGTTGAATCACACTTGATTTGTTAAGAGTGCGAGGCAAATGCACGCACTGAGTTCAAGAAAGTGCTGACTTCAGTCATTTTCTGAGTGACCCCCTATCCTTCCAGGAAAGCGTAAGAATGAGGTGGGAAGACAATGAAACGTCACAACTAAACTTCTTGTCACAGTAATACATTTTGTTTAGGAAAATGTTCTTTCGTTTAAATAATTAAAAAATCCATCAGAACACATTTTCCAAGTGGTCAAGATTTGTGAGACCGAGCTCTATTTTTCAATATCTCTTTCTGACTCTCCCCAAAATAAGAAAAGCAAACCCTCTTTGCTCTTGATGGTGTGCACATTTCATTTGGAGACAAAGTCTGCTTTCCTTAATTCTCCCCCCGAGCGCTGCAGCTCAGAGATCTCATCTCCCACCCCCTGGATGCATTTGTGAGGGAGAACGGGGGCTCTGACAACAGTCACCATCCATCCAGGGATCTCTGAGCCACCAGCTTCCAGCTTGCCTACTGTGTGCTCTTCCCTCCCTCAACCCTTAGGAAGTCCTCCCTGGAGACCTACTGTCTACTGAGGGCCAGGCAGGAAGAGGCATGAAGGTGACTCAGGATCTCACAGTCCAGACGAGGAAACGGACAAATAAGTGAATGGTGTGACAAGGGCTTGTCACAGCACTGTGTGCAAAGCAGAGCTTCCCAAAAGCTGCACACCTAGGTATCAAACATCCAGGAGGAGAAGCATCCCGTCCACTTTGAGCTGGGGCCAGTCTTTGGGACACTACACATGATTAAATCCAAAGGTCCAGAAACAGAGTAGCCACAGCTTCCCAGGGCAGAAGACAGAAAGCAAGGCATCACATGTGTTCTGAAAACACTGCTGGAAAAAACTCAGGACCCCATGGATAAGAGAGAAGGGCGCTGGGCATTGGATTCCGAGCTCATCCATCCACACCCACACACAGCCATGAAAGGAACAAAGACACCAAGAATCTCGCAGCTGTGATATTATCAAGCACTCTACCTCCATTTCGTCCATTTGCTTCTCACATTAGCCCCATTTTACAGATGGGAACCCTAAAGCTCACAGCAGGGAGATCCTTGCTCAAGGCCACACGGGAAGTCAGCCACGGGGCCTGAGTGAAGGCCCACACTGTGAAGCGCCTGGTCCTCCTCCCTCTCTGGTCTAGGCATCGGGGCCATCCCAGGAGGGGATTTCTGATCCCCTTCTGATCTGGAGCCTGATGTCCCACAATCTGGTGTCCTATGATCTCCAGAGTCTGCAGAGCTCCTCCTTCTACACCATCTGCCTCTTCTGCTGAGCTGGCAGGTACAGACCCGCCCTTCTCTCTTCCAGGTCTGGGCCATTCCAGAAATACTTCTGACACAAGCTGGCTTGGGGGATCTGTGGGAGTTTGCATATTTGAGTGTGTGCAAGTATGTGCACGTGATCTGTCTATTCGTGAGGGTTCCCAGAGGGAGCTTGCAAATGGTTATATGCATCTATGTGACCATGGTTATGTGCACAGTCAGGTGCTGGGGTATTTCTTCTCTTTGTGACATCCAGTGTGGCTGTGTGTGTGTGTGTGCTTGTGTGTGCACATTCTGTTCTGTGTTCAGCATATGTAGATTTCTCTGAGCTATCTTTATTGTGCATGTGTGGTGTATGAATGTGTGTGTGTGTCCCTGTGGTCTGTGAGTGTGTTACTCTCTGCGGTGTGTGAATGTGTTAGATCTCCCTGCTGGGTGTGTACATGTCACCATGGCATGCGCGGATGTGAGTATAGATGTCCCTGTGATTTGAGGGTGTGTGTGTGTGTGTGTGTGTGTGTGTGTGTGTGCGTGCTTCCATGCCGATTACTGCTGACCTGGCTTTTCCATGAGCATCGAGAACTCAGCTGACATAGCAAAACACTGACAGAGAAGCCTGGGGAAGAAGCCCTCGTGAGCATTGCTCACACATGGGATGAGAAACACAGCAAATGCTCATGCACATTCTAGTCAGTGAGATTTCCTAGCCCTTGCTCACCAAGAGAGACTCTGGGGGGAGCAGGGCCAAGGGAGAGCCAAGGGCACTCACGGCAAGGGGTCCTGTTGTCATTCTGAGCCGTCTATACAAACAGCAGGGCTGGTCTAAGAGGTCTGGAAAAGTGGGGTTAGGAAGATGGAGGAAGGCGGGGTATTCAGGGCGAGCAGAGGGAGGGAGGTGGGTGCTCCACGCAGAGCTGGAAGATAGTGGAGCAGGGGCCCCCCCGGGGGGGTGTGCGTGAGTATGGTGCCCATGTGTGTGGTGTACGCATGCGTGCGTGTGGGAGCGTGCGTGCGTGCACTGCACGAGCGCGTGTTCACATGCCGTGTGAGTGCCGTGAATGGTGTGGGGGAGTTGGGCACACACACACTCAGCCACGGGGTCCACCTGCTTTCCATTCTCTCTCCCTCCACTTCAGCTTACGGAGCGCAGCCGACATTCACCTGCGACAGTTGCGGAGGGCAGTCAGCCCTCACCAGCCTCTCCCAGGACCCCTCTGCCCGTGACCTGGCAGCCGCTGGGATGTCACTCCACCAGGCCCAGGGACTGTCAGCAACCACACAACTTCTCCAGGCTGGCAGGCCTTTGTTCCAGGCCACTGAGAACGCTTTCATCTGCAGGTTTGCCTTGAACAAAAATCCTGTTCAAATGGTCTAAACCTGACGATAAACCCAACCATTCAGATTACAGTGTAAACTCCACGGCCGCACCAGGGAGGAGAAAACACGGAATTCCTGTGCATTTCAGAAAACCTCTGTGAGTAATCCCTTGAGCCTCCCCACAGGGCTCCAGCCCCCTAATGGATGCTTTGATGACAGCAGATAAAGGCCAAAGGTACCTTTATTCTCTCAGAAATTGCTCCAAATAAACAACCTTGATGATTAAAGCAATAGAAATCCCAAGAAGATTGATGGCTTGGAAAACGCTGCTGAGTGAATGAATAACTTCCCCCTTTATTTCCAAGAGCTAATATTTGTCCACATTTGCGGCCTTTTAGAAAAAATGTGCAACCTTTTTTATGCGGAGTGTTGGTCAAAGACAAATGGTCACCATCCAGTTATTACTTGAACTTTAAACCAAGCTCCATTTGTGAGTGACTGAGGCTGCTGTCAGCATTCACCCATTTATCAGGCTCAGACACGGGGCCCGCACACGTTCAGGGTGGGAATAGGCACTGACATTCCTTTTGAAGGCTTTGAAATGCTCGATCTTATTTTTCTGTGGCCCCGGTGTCTCCAGGGGTAAGTCCTGAGACATTTTTCAATGGCCATGCTCATTCTGTGTCTAAACAAAACCTGCCCTTGAATGTCAGGAAGTAGTCTTCTCGAGCGATGGCACAGTTCTGCTCCGGCTGACAAGGGATCGTGGTTCCCAGCCCCATGGCCAGGACTCTGCTGAGGGCTCCATTGGTGGATGGACCATATCCTTCATCAGCTGTACGTGGATGGCAAGCAAGGTGATCAGCCCAGCACTAGTGCCATCAGCAGCTCTGGAAAGAATTTGATTCACACAGAACTGCAAAAACATCCTGAAAAGTGTCCATGGCTAAAGCACCAAAGGGCTTTTCAGTCATCTGCAACACAACGACAACACCCATCTCAAAGAATCCATCAGTCATTAATTTAACATTTATTGAAAGCCTAGGAAGTCTCTGGCACCATGCTAGGTGCTACCATGCTCAGATGACTCAGACATGTCCTCGCCCTCAGGGACTTCAGAGAAGAGAAGAGCATGCTGTCACACACAGGAAAGAGGTGCAAGTTGGCCCCGATGAATCGGGGAAAAGAAGAGGTCAAGGATCATGTCCAGGCTTTTGGCTTTGGAAATGAGAAAGATGGGGTCATTCAGGTAGAGACCCAGGCTTAGGGTGGGGGGCATAAGCCTCCCTGTGGCATATCCATGTAGAGATGCCAGTGGACAAGCAGGGCAATGCACCTGGACACTGGAAGAAACTCTGGAGTTGGGAAAAATATTTGGAGCCTTCAGCACAAACATGGTCAGTGGAGCCCGGAATGGATGATAATGCTCAGAAAGAGTGTCTTCAGGAAGATAATGTGACTCCCCCCACAAACACCGCCATCTAAACAAGTGCAGAAGGCTGAGGAGTCATGGCAGAGTCATCATGCATGCTGGACAGCATTGGAAGACAGAAACCAAGAGAAGTGAGAGGGTCAGGAGTTTTGAACACAGTCAAGGGAGAAGTTGGAGATAAAACACTTCCAGTGGCTCTGCAATGGAGTAGTTCTTGGTGACTCTGGCAGGAGCAGACTCAAGGGAATAATCAGACTGGAAGACCTGGCCTTAGACAAGAGAGGTCACCTGTCTTCCAACAGCACCCAAGGGAAAGGGAAGGACTAGAGATGTAGGTAAGCAGGCAGGTAACTTGGCAAAGGACCCTCCATATCATTAGGAAGGCTTTCTAAATCGCCTCTGCCTGATGCTGGCCCAGGCTTCTCCCCAACTCCCTCTCCTTCATTCTTTCCTTTCTTTCAAGGTGGCTACGTGCCTCCCTCAAGGAGCTGTTTTGCCAAATGTGCTCCATCTCCAACAGATGACAGCAGAGCCTAGAGCTTCCCCTATGTGCGTGCGTGTGCGCACGCGCACACACACACACACACACACACAGTCCTATTGAGGCCAAGCCTGCTGTAACACAGGCTTTACTACAGTGTAAGGGAATGAGCTGAGGCTTTAGTTCGAGCATCAGCAAAGTTTTGAGCATCTCCAATGTGCCAGGCCCTGAAGTGTAAGAGGACAAGATATATGACATGGAGCAGGTCTGAGTTGGCAAGAAAATGTGGGATTTATAGACATAAGGATGACAGCTGAAAGGATGAAATGTAGGAGTTCACCCAGGGAAAGCACGAACAGGATGAGAAAAGGGCGAAAGGTAGAGCCCAGGGGAACACCAATCTTTGAGGAAGGGAGAAGACAGGGACGCCTGACACGATTCATGATGTCACAAAATTCAAGAGTTCCCCAAATGACAGGAATGGTTGATAGTGTCAAATACAAATGGAAGACCCAGAAATAATGATCACTAACAATAATGATAATGAGGAGGAGGAGGAAGAGAAAGGGAAAGGGAACCATTCATTAAATGCTTGTTCTATGCCAGGCCCTATACCAAGCTGTTCCCATAGGTACATACACGCATCCTTAGAGCAACTTTATGAGATAAATATTTACCTCTCTACATTACAAATGAAGAAGGACTGGAAAATATCCACTGGATTTGGCCAAAAGTGCATCCTCGGTAACCTTAGCAAAATGAATTTGACTAATGGAAAGTGACTAGAAGCCAGATTGAAACAGGTTGAATGGTGAATGGGGGAGGTAGGAATGGAGAAAGAATAGAATAATCTTTCAAGAAGCTCTGATGAGAGAAAAGAAGAGAGATTACACAGTGGCTTAAAGGCATATATCAGAAGAGGTTATATTTCAGTAGAGCAGAGGCTTGAAAATGTTTCTGAGGACAGAACAACAGAAAGATGACAAGACATGGGCTTGGTGGGAAATTAACAAACCCAATATGGTGGGAAAACTCAAGTCCAAGGCTTAGGAGAAGATGTCCTTAAGCAGGAGAAAAGAGTCCCACTTTTAGAGCCTAGAGAAAAGGACACGGAGAGGGGATGCTTTTAGATAAATCTGTGGCGATGGTTGGAAATTTGACGGAGACTATGACTTATGGTTGCAATTTTCTTCATAAAGAAATGGAATGAAGATAGGAACAGAGCAGGATTTTTTTTTTTGAGAGAGATAGAAAAGCTGACGTGAGATAGGGAGCATGAAGAGAGAAGTAGATGTTAAAGTATTCCCTGAGGGATGAGAAAGGAAGTAATCCCCCCAAATTAAATGATTGGTAGGTGGCTCTTAGGGCCCCATTGATAATGGCACACATGATCATGCAGTGGTTCCAGACTCCTTATTTTTACTTTTTAGTCCTACAGCTACCAGGTGTTAGGGTAGAGAAGCAGATGAATGCACTGATCCCAAGTTGGAACGCATCAAAAGCATTCAGTGGAAGGATTCAGACACAGCACGAAGATGAAATGAGAGAGCACAACATTGACATAGACTCCGTGCCCAGTGAACACTGATCTGCTCCCCTTTTCAGAGTTTTTCTCAGCAATAAAACGAGGAAGTTATGTTAGAGATCTCTAGCTCTGACCTTTGGGATTCCCGTGGCTGCTTCAGAGAAGTCTAAGTCAGCATTTTTCAAAGTGTGGCCATGTGGCCCATTTCTGACAGAACGTTCTGGAGAATTTCTTAGAAATGCAGATTCTAGGGCTATTGCCTACAGAGTGGGGATCTTTGTGGGAAGGTTCAGAGTCTCTGTGTTTTAAGAAGCTCCGCAGGGAGAGGCACCTGGGTGGCTCAGTTGGTTAAACCACTGCTTTCAGCTCAGGTCATGATTCCAGAGTCCTCGGATCGAGCCCCACATCGGGCTCCCTGCTCATGCAGGAAGCCTGCTTCTCCCTCTGCCTGCTTCTCCCTCTGCCTGCCACTCCCCCTGCTTGTGCTCTTTCTCTCTTTCTCTCTCTCTTGCTATCTCTCTCTCTGTGTCAAATAAATAAATAAAATATTAAAAAAAAAAAGAAGAAGAAGAAGAAGCTCCACAGGGAGCCCAAACTGAGTCAAGTTTGAGCACGCTACTTCCATGGGTATCCACCCTGTCCATGTCTGGTTTCTGCAGAAACATTATTTGAGTGCTGACCATGGCATTAGTTGTGAATTTACAACAAGAAATACCGAGATCCTGCATGACTAGATCTATGGGCAAGGCTGGGATTCTGGATAAGTGAAGCTCCCAGATGGGATTTAACGTTCGCTCTTCTCGCCAGAAATTTTCTGGTGAAATTTGAGGGCAGGCAGCTTGTGTGCAGCCCACTGACTCCTGGCTTTATCCCATCAGTCTTGGATGTGGACATTTGTTAATATACCCTTTAGTCCCACTGCTATTTAGGGTTTTGTGTGCAGACAACGTGTCCCACTCATGTTTCTGTCCTTCACAGTCCGTGGCTATTTGGAGAGGACCCTTAGGAAGAGAGCAACAAACACAACAGTATGATTATCACTCATTATCTCTGCAAAGTTCTTTAAAGTTTACAGAGTACTTCCACACACATTATCTTCTTATCCCACAAATCTGTGACTTGTATAAAAATTACCATTTCCATTCAGAATTATATTAACTAAGGTCCCAAATGATGAGGCAGCATACACATTGTCAGAAGACAGGCTTGCGGCAGAGCTAGAGGCCACACCACGTGTCTTCGTCTGTTGGGGCGGCTGTCACAAAAGACCACAACCTGGGAAGCTTACAAACAACAGAAATTTAATTCTCACGGTTCTGGAGACAGGAAGTCCAAGGTAAGGGTTCCAGCACAGTCAGCTGAGGGCCCCCTTCTGGGTCACAGACTCGTGGTTGCCTCTGTACAGGGCGCAAGGGGCTAAGGAGCTTTGTAGGATCTCTTATGAAAGCACTAATCCCTGGGGCGCCTGGGTGGCTCAGTCGGTTGAGCGTCTGAGTCTTGATTTCAGCTCAGGTCATGATCTCAGAGTCATGGGATCGAGCCCCGAGTCGGGCTCCATGCTCAGTTTGGAGTCTGCTTGTCCCTCTCCCTCTGCTCTTCCCCCTGCTTTCTCTCTCTCCCTGTCTCTCTCTCTCTCTCAAATAAATAAATAAATAAATAAACAAACAAATTAATAAAATCTTTAAAAAAAAAATAACAGCACTAATCCTATTCAGGAGGGCTCCACCGTCATGACCTAGTCGCCTCCCAAAGTACCCCCTTGCTGATATCATCATCTTTGGGGATTCGGATTTCAACATGAATCTCAGGGGTGCACACTCAGACCATAGCACCATGATCTTCTATCTTCAAGTTTAGAGTTCTTCTAACTGACTAAAACCAGAACAAGATGTTCTGACTCTCTTTTTTCTGCAGCCTGACGAGGTAGCCCCTAGGTTCACTCTCTTAAGCTTCCCTGGCGCCCCCGCCCCCCACCGCCTCAACTTTAGCCCCTTTCCCTTGCCCTCACTGTGATGACTGTTAGCCTCCAGCCTGGAGATCACTGCAACAAAGCTGAGCTCTGGTTTGAATTGGGTTTCTGAGGATCATCGTGTGCGTCAGATGTAATGCCTCCCGAGCACTAGCAACCAAGGTCTTTGCTGGGCACTCTTGGCCTTCCCTTCAGTCCCTGGAACATGGCGCCTGATGCTGCTATTTCTGGCAGCTGTAGAGACCAATAAGAGCACGGTCAGGGAGAAAGTGCCGAGGCAGAGGCCCCTGACAGAGGCTGAGGGAACCCCCATGGAGGCGTATGTCCTGGTGCTGAGTACTTTCTCACTCCAGCAGTTGATTAAAAGGTGTTGGGCTATTTAAATGGTTGCTAACTTCATGACTAAAGTGTCAAACCTAATTTTTTGAAACTTTAGAAAATATATTTGAAAAGCTCTTTAAATGGAAACTTCTTTTTTTTCTGCCAAGTTCCACCATAGCATACATTTTTACAGCCCTTATAATTCCTTGAAAAAACTCAGTGTATAATAGAAGTGCTGACAGATGCTGGACCATAGCAGCTAGTCTAACAGCTCAGCTGTATTTATTTTTCATTACACTTGACTCTAATTGGTTGCTGGTATAACTGTGGCTCATACCAGCAAGAACCTTTTAACTCAAACATCAGCCCAGGGAAATTGGCTTTTCTCCCCATATCTTGGCTCTCAATATTAGCAACTGCCCATATTTCTCCCCCTTCAAACTACCTTTGTGTTTATTGAGACACAGTTAGATTCATTTTTCAAAAGCACAAGATTTGAAATAAATTAGACCTAAATTTTTCAATTTGGAATGTCATTTAACTCTGTGAACCTCAGTTTTCGCATTTCTAAATGGAGACCCTAATTCCTACTTTGCAGGGTGGTGATAGGTATCTTGTAGAAGGTTAGCTATGAGGTAAGTAATGCTTCCAACAGAAAGCCTGGAGCATAATAGGAGTTTGTTACTTGATGCTATTTTCTACATATTACATATATATCAATATAATAATTCATGATGATAATGTTTTATGCAGAAAAAAAACTCCCTGTCTGATGAGTCGGTATGGAATTTCCCGCTACTGTGATGAGACGCAAAACCACTAACTCAGACATGGAGAACCCCTTTGACAATCCCCACACAGACCAGCCCCTTTTTAGTTAAAAAGCTAGTAGTCTGGGGCAAGACATGGACTTTAGGTTCAAGGTTGCCTGGATCTTCCCAGCCACTCTGAGATGCTCTTGGGTGTGGGAATTCTTCAAATGACTCTTAAGTGGCCTCCTTAGAGATGCTGACAGTTCCAATCAAACTCTCTTCTACTGGGCCCTGAGATGAAAGGCAGTGGCAGAGGTGTTCGAGAAATAAAAAAGGTGCCTTGCATAGTCCCGAGGAAATTCCCTTGGAACAGAGCAATCCACAGTCCAAGCTCTTGAGTTCTCTGAAGTGTGTGTCCTCAGTGGAGGCCACGTTAACAAGAAGAGTGTCTGCTCATCTAGATAGAGCTATTCTGGAATTCAGGCTGGAAACCCTTCAGCTGTAGCAAAGACCCCTCTGATGGAACCCAAAGTGGACTTACTGCATAAACCCACCTGCCTTTATACTGGGGGATGGGAGGAAAGAGCTCTCTCATGTATTAACTGCTATGCACAAGAGGCTTTACCTAGGTGCCTTTGATGGAACTTCATACCAACCCTTCAAGCTAGTATTATTATTGTTATTTTACAGCAAAGGGTGTGGGACTTGAAGAATAAAGTGTCTTGCTACAGTTACACTGGGGTTGAAGTGGTCAGCATTTGAACCTAGGCCTCTAGGAACAAGAACTCGACCGCAGCCCTGACTGAGAGGCATCAAAAGAATTAAAAACTCATGCTACATCTTATTTTATTGCACAAAACATTGTAACAGCAAAAGTAGACATTTTAAAATTAAAAAAAAAAAACAGAATTCAACTATCTTATCAAACCACTTCTTTTTACTTTCTGTCCTCCTTTCATCTCGTCCTGGGCAGAGGCAGAAAGTTAGAATTACGCCAGTGAGGATGATTTTAGCAAAGATGTATTAAGCCCCTGCTGTATGCAGTTGCTCCTGTATCTCTGTAGGGTGTATGCTGGTGTTGGATCACATGTACTTTGTCCTGTAGTGGTGGAGATGACATAAACAGCCATCGGAGTTCCTTAACAAGGCAGAAATGATCTGCTGAGCATGTAGCACAGCATGCATGCACAGACATGGTTCAAGAAGAGGCAGACCAACATAGAATGTAACCATGGCCTCGGAGGTCCAGGAGCATGAGTGCCATCCCATCCAACTGGAAGCATCATTTGAGCCTGAAAATCCCTAGATTTGGTTACAGAATTGACTTAGTGCTTTCTCAAGCAAAACCCAATGCAATGAGTGGATTGTTGCTTTTATTATATTAGTCATGCTTTTCTGGCTAATCGACGCAACATGTATTTATTATAAAACAACCTAAAGTTTATAAAAGTATTTATTTAGAAATTTAACCATGCATAGCAACACCATTCAGAGAACTGTAGGTATGATTTCACAATAGTTCTTTCCAGGTTCTTTATATACTTATTTTCACCTAGTTGAGATTGTAGTACACATACAGTTTAAAAACCTTATTTTTCCAATTAACATTAAAACATTAATATTTTCAAATGATATGAAAATTATTTCAAAAACATATTTTTTTTAAATTTTATTTTATTATGTTTTGTTAGTCACCATACAATAACTTTGAAAGGCTACATAAATTCCGTACTGTGAAAGTAATGTAATTTAGTTAACCGTGTTAACTATTTGGATATTTAGGTTGTTCCAAAATTGTTACTATTCAAGTTAATGCTGGCTTCCAGTCAAGATGAGGCTTTGAGTTCCCAAATAAACCACTTCATCCCACCCTTGCACTCCACATATTTAATAGTGGATAAATGATTACAAATATATCGAACAGTAGTGCTTAAAAATAGTGCTATTAACTCCATAAGCCATAAATTGTGGAAATAGATCACTAGAAAGCTGAAATATAATCTTACTGAACTCCAGAACCACAATGTAAATGTGGAAGACCAGAACAAGCATGACTACCATGTGTGCTTGGGCAGATAGTTCACTGTACAACTCCTAGAGATGCCATTCACAGCATAGTATAAGTTAGTGTTTCCCACCTCCATTACTCCATCCAAGAAGTTGTGCTATGAAAGTTTCCTTATGGGAAAAAAAAGGGGGGGGGGCAATCCACTACCTGTGAATAGGAGGTGCAAAGAGCTACAAATCCTACCCAAAACTGCAGCAGATAATAAATTGTTGCTGAGGGACTGAGAGGGAACTGAGGTATCTGCTTGCCCTAGGTGGCCATTGTTCTGAAAACCTATTTATAACATCTTTGTGGAATGAAAATTCAAGTCGCTAATATATGACCTAATTCTGAACAAGGAACACTAAGTGCACCAGGGAGAGGACACTATAAAACTGTCAGAACCTATAGAGAAAAGAAGAAATGAAATTCACAAACAAGATGAGTTTGCAACCAAAATTACCAAAGTATGTGAGAAAATTAACATCATGAAAGATGATTATAATTATAAAGGAATAACAGTAACTATCATTCATCGAATGCTCACAATATGTCTGACACTGTTGTGTTTTACATGTATTTAATCTTTTTTAATACTAGAGCAATCAAGTAGTGATTTTAAGATCAGAGAAACCTACTGAAAACAAAGCTGATTCTTGAGAAGGTCAATTTAATTAATAAAACTTCAACCAGATTTATCAGGAAAAAAGGAGAGTAGACACAAATATCAGAAAGGAGAAAGGTGACATTACTACAGATTCTACTTATGTTAAAAGAATAATAAGGAAAATTATGAAGAAATTTATGCCAAACAATCTGACAACTCAGAGAAAACGAAAAATTCCTTGAAAGACACAAACTACCAAAATTCACTCAAGAAGAAGCAGATAATCAGAATAGCCATTAGCAATTAAATAAACTTAATAGAGCTTAAAACCTTCCCCACAGATAATTTCATGCCCAGATGGCTTTACTGGTGAGTTCTACCAAATATTTAAAAAATAATAATGAAAATTTTACAAAATTCTTTCAAAAAATTTTCAACTCAAAGATATGATAAAAAGAGAAAAATATGAGGTGCCTGGGTGTCTCAGTCAGTTAAACAGCCAACTCTTGATTTTGGCTCAGGTCATGATCTCAAGTTTGTGGGATCAAGAGCCTTGTGTCTGGCTCCACGCTCAGCAGGGAATCTGCTTGGGTTTCTCTCTCCCTCTCCCTCTGCTCTTCCCCCTAACCACTGCCCCCCACTCTCTCTCTCTCTCAAATAAATAAATTAATTTAAAAAATACATGTTCATCTTGAATCATAAACATATATGCAAAAATTCTTAAAATTTTAACAAAGTCCATCCAGTAATATATAAAGAAAAATAATACATCATCACCAAATGGACCTGATCCTGGGAATACAAGGCTAGTTCAACATTTGATAACTAATCAATATAATTCGCCATACTAACAAACTAGAAAAACAATGCAGTCATCTCAATATATGCAAAAATATATATATTTGATGAAATTCAACATCCTTTAGGGAAACCCCACTTCCCATTTTATAGAATTAGCTTGCTTTGTCTAAAGACAGAACAAGTGTGTTGTAAAAAAATAAGATTATATGTTAAACTCACTAGTAAATATAGATGTAAAAATCCAGGTGTTAGCAAATTGAATCCAGTAATGTATTTTTTAAAATACATATCAGATTAAATCAAGTTTATCTTGGGAATATAAAGATGGTTACAATCAGAAAAGCTATTAATTAAAATTACCTTAAAATGGATTCAAAGATATATGACCATCTCATAATTCGCAGGAATAAAATATTTGACAAAATTCCATAATTGTTAATGCTAAAATGAATAAAACTATTTCTAAGCAAACAAGTAATGAAATGGAACTTCTTTAACCTTCTTTAACCTGAGTACTTGGGAAAACTAGAGTGGCATTATATTGTATGATGAAGCTGTGGTAACATTTCCAGTAAAATCAGTAACAAAACAAAAATGTTAGCTATTACCTTCCATTATCTACTATTCCCCATTATATAGGAGGTCCTAAGCAATGGAGAGTAAGAAACCAAGGAAAAAGGGGGGACAAGGAACAAAAAGACATACAGTGAGAAAGGAGTCAAACTTTCTTTTTAAATAATGCAGTAGTCTGAATAAATAATCTAAAAGAATCCACAAAGGAATAAAACTGATCAGGAAGTTTTCCAAAACTGTTGAATACAAAATCAAGACATAAAATAAATAGAAGCAGTCATTTGGAAATTTATACAAGAAAAGGAAAAACATCCCATTTTTAATAGTAACAAAAAATTGTAAGGAATAAATACAAAGAAAAAGATGCAAAGCCATTATGGAGAAAGACCAAAATAAGAATAAAATGTATCATTTCCATGTATGAAAAGACATAATATCACAAAAATCTCAATTATGTCTGATTTACTCTACAAATTCAGTACAATTCCAAACAAATTTTTATCAGGTATTTTTGTGAAACTTGACAAATTCTTATGTTCAGAAAACGTCCAAAAATAACTAAGATATGTAGTTTCCAAAATGTACACCGAGGCAGTTGGGACACTGGAAAAAAGCTCACAAACGTGTTGTGGGATGTTTAAAAATTTCAAGGGAAACCCAGCAACATCTGTTGGGTATCCTACATACTAGTACTAGCTGGGGACCATTCTTAGTTTCAGCATTAGATCATACTGCATTATCACCAATGATATGATACTTGCAAAATTGCATGTTCACTGGTTGCTGAGATAAAAAGCAAGGACCTCACAAAAACAAATGTACAACAAAAAAATGAGGGTGTTGGTATCTAGCCTCATTCCAAGATTTAAGAAGATGTGCAGTGTTCAAGAGGCACACACATTCTATTAGTAAGTAATTGTGGTATTTAAAGACGATTATAAAAATACTGTTTTTTTCTTTCAATTTATGTGCATTACTTTTTCAAATGGCTGCAAAGTTGTTAGAACATAAAAACTCATCAAGTTGTTTGGAACTTACCATGTAATAAACACAAGTGGTAGGTATTTCTTTTGGCCCAGGGAACCATGAAAAAACAAGCAAGACCCTAAATGTGTCATGCTCCAAGAAATGTTGGGAAGTTCTGGTCAAGACAATGAAGAAAATGAAGACAAGAGAAAGATTCACCTTATCTGATGTCAAGACTTAAAGTAATAGAAGGTAATTACTTAGAAGGTAAAGACAGCATAGTTAATTAAGACATGTAGACCAATGTAATAATAAGAATAATAAAAAGATGTCCCACAAAAGATCCACGCATAAATGATATCTGAGGAGATCATAGCTGCATTGTAAATTGTAAATCAGTGGTAAAAATGTAGATCTCTTAATATATGATCTGAGGATCATTGATTCCCTTACAGAGGAAATAAATAGATTCTTACATCCAACCAAACACAAAAATTAATTCTGGATGGATTCCTCTCCATTTGAGTGACTAATCATATCTCAAACTTAACAAGATTGACACTTCTGAACTCCCCATCGCCTTCCCCAATTCAAGTGATGGCAGCTTATGCACCAGTTCAAGTACTTAGGCTAAAATGCTTAGAATTATTCTTGATTCTTCCTCTTACTTAATACATTCAATCCATCAGAGAAATCCTGTTGGCTCAATGTTAAAAATATATCCAAAATCTAACTTCTTCTCACCATTCCTACTAATACCGCCCTGGCCCACACCACCATCATCTCTTGCCTGAATAAATACAGTAGGTGTTTGTGCCTTCACAACCACTATCTACATTCTGTTCTCAAGGTAGAGAGAGGTTTCGAACTCTGTCAGACCAAATTACTCATTGGCTCAGAACTTCCTTCAATGACCATCCACTGGACTGAATAGAAGGCCAAGTCCTTGTATGAGCCTACCTTGTATGAGCCTACCAAGGCACTCCACTACCTGGTTCTTGTAAGGTCTCTGACCCCCACTCAGCTCGAACTCCACTGGCCTCCTCACTGTTCCTTAAATACCCCAACCACCAGGCACACTCCCTCATTCAGGGCATTCGCACATGCTATTCCCTCTGCCTGGAAAGCCATTCGACAGGTCACCACTTGGCACGTTCATTCACCTTCTTCAAGTCTTTTCTCAAGCATCCCCTTCTCCAGGAGACCCCCCCCAGATCATCGCACTTAAAGTGAAAATCTGCTCACCCTGAAATCCCATCTCTCTTGATTCAGCTCTACGTTACCTTTCCATGGCATGATCGCTTTCTAAGTACTATATAATGTTCTTATTGAAAATTTCTTTTGTATATGTTCTATCTCCCTCCACTAGAGGGTAAGTTCCTTGAAGTCATGGATCTTTGTTTTGTTAGTTGATGTAGCCTAAGTATCTAGAATAGTATCTGCACATAATAGGTGCCCAATAAGAATTTGTTAAATAAATGAATTAAAGACCTATTGTAAAAAAAAAAAAAAAAAAACTTGAAACCAATTGGGAAAATATAACAATTTATGAAATTATGTTGGTCTTTAAATTAAAAAATTACATATAACAGATACAGAGGTACAGAAGTAAATATATGTATCTAGAAGTACAAAAGAAGGATATATATGAAATTTTTAATGGCATTTTAATGGTTGCTTCTGGGGACAGAAGAGAATAGGTCTTAGGATGGGAAAAAAGAGGACATAAGTTTTACATGAAAATTTTCTATTTTTAAAAACATGACATGAGGGGTGCCTGAGTGGCTCAGTTGGTTAAGCATCTGCCTTTAGCTCAGGTCATGACCCCAGGGGCCTGGGATCGAGTCCCGCATCGGGCTCCCTGCTCAGCGGAGAGCCTGCTTCTCTCTCTTCCTCTGCTGCTCCTCCTGCTTGTGCTCTCTCTCTCTCAATTTGCCAAATAAATAAAATCTTAAAAAAAAAAAAGACACAAATGTGACAAAATATTAACATTTTCTTTAAATTTTTAGTGATAAGCACATTATTGCTTCTTATTTTATTCTTTGTATTTCTCTATATTTAAGAAATATTCATTAAAAATACAAAGAAAAAGAGCACCTGGGTGGCTCAGTTGGTTGGGCGACTGCCTCCGGCTCAGCAGGGAGCCTGCTTCTCCCTCTGACCCTCTCCTCTCTCATGCTGTTTCTCACTTTCTCTCTCTCTTTCTCTCTCAAATAAATAAATAAATAAATAAAATCTTTTAAAAAATACAACGAAAAATTCTGTATTGGGGTTTCTGGTCCAAAACTATTTAATTCTCTACATATATAGATGAAATAATACTGACTCAATGAATTTAAACTAATTGAACATTTGAAACTTACTTTCTAATTCCTTTCCAGAAAGTGTGACCAATTTTAATTCTTAATGGTAATGAACATGTGTAAATAGTCATCTCATTGTACCCTTACCAATTTAAGTAGTGTTACCATTTTTCATCTTTACCAAATTATTATGTGAAAAATATTAATGTTGCTTTATGTCCAAGACAGAATTTTTCATATGTTTTCACATATTTATTGAAAACATTTAAATATATTTTTATGTATCTATTGGTCATTTGTCTTATTTTTTACATTATTTTTTTGTTACTACTCTTTGCTGATTTTCCAAACTAGGTACCGGTTCTTCATATAATAAAAAACTTTATTAATCTTTAGTCTTGTTTATTTTACTACCCTGCTGGCCAGGCTTCACTATGAGTTGTTAGTAAACATAGCAGCTCACTCAGGAACTGTGGTCAGCCATCGTGTGGGGCCCCTCGGGAAGGTTTGTGTAACGAGCAGGTATCATAAGTCCTTGGTCTTTAACATGACTATCCAGCTTAGATATTATATCAGCCCTGTTAGTGTATAGTTTCTAGTTATTTGAATTTTATTTACATATAGTGCCTTTTCTATCCACCACATGGAATATGCTAGAATTTGGCATCTAGGAATAATAATATAAAAGTTTTCTATGAGACAGGGGTCTGCCTTTGCTCAGTAAGTACATAAGAGTGCTTTCATGTTTCTGTGTCCTTATGCTGTGCGTGGTTATATCTCCCCACACAATGGTAGGACCCTGATTTCAGGCTATTTTTGTTCCTCGCAGGATCTCCTTAGTGCCCAGCAATTCCTTGCATGTCATAGTTTCCGTTAAACATTGATGAATGAATGACAAATTGGAGGTAATGAAAAGATCAGGAGGAGTTAAAGGGCTGGAGTCCAATCTCGGGTGTCACCTTGGATAAACCACTGTGATAACCCAGTTTCTCTAGAAAGCAGAGCCTGAGGCAAGGATGAAAGTGCTGTTACTTCATTTGGAATTGCAAGGCCAGGGCAGTGAGACTGAGAACAAGGGTGGAAGTAAAGTAAGGAAGGTGTAGGATAATGTGATGAGAGGTGATAAGAGTCTTTACCTCCCGCTGCTAGCCAGGCTTCCCCATGAGCTGTCAGCACCTAGCAGCTCACTCGGAAGTTATGCCTGGCTGCCATGCAGGGCTTCTCAGGAAGGTTTGTGGTATAGGCTGAATTGTGCTCCCCCAAAATTCATGCTGAAGCCTTAGCCCCCGGTACCTCAGAGTGTGACTGTATTTGGAGAAGGGGTCTTTAGAGAGGTCATTATAGTGGGCACTAATACAATCTGACTGGTGTCCTGATAAGAAGAGAAAATTTGGACAGAAAAAGAGACACCAGGGATGTGCATGCAGAGGAAAGACCATAGCACATTGATCTTGTACTTCCAGCTTCCAGAACTACGGAAAAATAAATTTCTGTTGTTTAAGGCTCCCACTCTGCACTATTTTGTTATGGCAGCCCAAGCAACCTCATACAGTTTGCTAGAAAATCTGCACCCTGAAGCCATCCACAAAGGGGAGAAAGAATGGAAAAGTTACCCACCTACTTCCTCCCATTTCCTATCTCATTGGTCAAGGTTCATTCCACAGGGAGCTGATAATGTCCTTATGCTTTGGTCTTGCATCATTTAACTTCTGGGTGATGGCTCAAAGCCACATCACAGCCCACTGTGTGGTATTTCCTCCAAGTCTGGAAGTGAAGGGGCAACTAAGTGGGAGTGGCACTGACCAATACAATGAAGCAGGTAGTTGAGGAAATCTGGAACTATGCACAAGAGCTGGGTCATAACAATCACCTTCTCTCTTCGAATTTCAGTTTTCTTTTATACATGAGTATAATAACTACTCCACAATGTTATTTAACGCATCAAGAAAAATAATGGTGTAATTGTATAAATGATAAGCTATTAGCTACCAATGGTACCAACATTATCTAGTACCAGGCAAGTTATTTCTCATATTCACCTCTTGGTTTTAAGCATCTGAGGCACTTTCCAGAGTCCAGACTGAATCACAATATGTTTAATTATAGCGGACAAGTCTAAGCAGCCTCTTAATTGGATCTCCGTTTCAATCTTCAATGATACAGTAATGTTGGACACAGAAGCAGACCTCAGCTGGTGCAGTCCTCTTAGCTCAACCTGGTTGGCTTTGGAGAAATGAAAGAAAAATCACCCCTCTCCCTGGAGGAATGCAGGCATCTAAGGACTTCTATGAGCTGTAGAACACCTTCTCAGCAGCGTGGCTTTCCACCCACCAAGAACAAGTGGGAGAAAAAGAGAGAGAGAGAAAGATTTGAAAGGAAAAAAACAGCTATAGTAATGCGTGCCCTTTTCGGAACACCTACTATGTGCTAAGTGTTGTGCCAGATGATTTACAGTTTCACAAAAGCGCTTCTATGTAGGTGTTATTAGCCACATTTCAAAATAAAGACAATGCAGGGGCGCCTGGGTGGCTCAGTCGTTAAGCGTCTGCCTTCGGCTCAGGTCATGATCCCGGAGTCCTGGGATCGAGCCCCGCATCCTGCTCCCTGCTCGGCAGGAAGCCTGCTTCTCCCTCTCTCACTCCCCCTGCTTGTGTTCCCTCTCTCACTGTGTCTCTCTCTGTCAAATAAATAAAAATCTTAAAAAAATAAATAAATAAAAATAAAGACAATGCAGCTCATAGAGTAGATGACCTCATCAGGCTAATGAGGGGTAGAGCCTAGCTTTGAACTCAAGTTTGAAAAGAGGGGGAAAGGATTTAAGAAATGAGAGAAGGAGAGAAAGAAAGAGGAAGGGGAAAAGAGAAGGAGGGAGGGAGGGAGGGATGGAGGGTGGAGAGAGAGAGAGAAAGAGAGAAGGGATCGAGGGAGGGAGAAGAAAGACACAAGGGGGAGAAAAGAAGGAAAAGGAAGGAAAGAAACAGACTGGTATGGATCTGGATCTGAATGACAAAGAAGGAAAGATGTACCACTTAGTAAATGTGTTATCTCCCTTTAGGGGATACCACACCCATATGGAAGAACTGTGTTTTACTGGGGTGTTGGCTTCCATTTTTATGGAAAAAAGGTGGCTTCACTAAAATTTCTCCATCAAGATAATATGCTGTTCAAAATTCAAAACTGCATCTTCCAAGGGGGGGAAAAAGTCACCAAGATCACAATTATTAAAAGTCTGTTGTATATAAGCCATCCAATTTATGGTACTTTGTTATGGCATCAAGACCAAGACATACACACAACTGAGAGCTTCTATTATTTGTTTGGATTGACCAGAAACATTTCTGTTTATTTCTTGTTTGTTGTCTGTACACAGATCAGGGAAGATATTGAAGAGTTATGTTCTGAATATAAACCCCTAAATATAATCAGATGATTCAGTTTCTGATCATGGGGCTCCTATAGACTCTTAATAAGTACTTCTTTATTAATTGAATTGATACTTGCATTTCTCTATTTGCTAAGAATTCTGTTCCAAGTGTAACTTACCTTCAATTATACAGTAGTGTAATTTATGCTTACATTTAAATACAAGGGAATTCACTAACCAAGAATAATGGGTTTGTGAAAAGATAAATTTAAAGTGATTTAAACTTAATATAGGGACATCATTTTATGGGATATATCTGGGAGAGGTAAGTTTTGGTTGTGAATTGTATTAAAAATGAAAAAAAATTAGAACAAGTTTTTAAGCTTATGTTTAACAAAAGGTTATAGTTGCAAAAAATAAATCTTAAAATTTGAGGGGGGCATTGTTTTTTCTAGGCAAAATTGTAGTTTATTATATCATTTTCCAATTCACATGTGGGATTTACTGCATCATAATAAAGAAGATCATATTTTTAGCAAATACAAAAGTCAAATATTTGATTAATTTCTCCAAGGTGCTTTGATGTTTAAATCTCCTTTGAACACCTATCCTGTCTTTAATTTTTTCTTGGTTTCTCTTCTATATTGAACTGGACGGTCTCTGCCAGTTACTAACTTGTCAACATCTTTGTATATGATCCAAGCAGTACCTCATACTACTTTCATGAAGTTCATAAAATTTCATATCTTTTACAAAATGACTAATCTCACTTTGTAACTGATTTGGATGCTAGAGTTGGCAGTTTCTAATATATAATATCTAAAAAATAGTGGAAGACTGATAGATATTTAAGCAGTGGGTAAAAACCAATAAGTATTGAGGCAATTGGTAAGGATAATTACTAATGCTAAGTTGAGAAGGGTGTTTAGAGACTAATTTTATAAGCTATCATTACTGTTTGTTGCTTCCCTTAGAGACTTCATAACTACAAGACTCAGATAATGTATTCCAGTCTGACAATGAGGGACTCTTACTTCTATAACACAAAGTTATAGTGTACATGTGAAACTTCCATGAATTTAATGATATGCATATATGTTTACTAATGAAATTACCTTAGGCTGTCTATTTCTGATATTTAATATCTGTAATTGGAGATTTCCTAGAGCTTGTCTCCTTGCCCCATTTCAGACCCATTTTAAATACATTTTTGTCATAAATTGACCAGGAAGGACTCCCCAAGCTTCTTTGAATAACAGTCCATTTTGGTCATTGAGCTATTAGCTTGGAACTCTCACCTTGGAAAGTCAGTCCAGGGAGAAAAATAGAAAGTAAGCACAGTGATGCCATATATCTTGAACCTAACTCTGAGTTTCCTAGCTATCTTAAAACCCAACTTTTGTTTTTTTGAACAATAAATTTCTTGTGCCCCTTTGTGTGATTATAGTGTGTGTTCTTATGTATCAGAGCAAATAAGCACTGTATCCACGTGGTTAAA
The DNA here is from genome assembly GCF_054177405.1 of Leptonychotes weddellii. Classification (NCBI taxonomy): domain Eukaryota; kingdom Metazoa; phylum Chordata; class Mammalia; order Carnivora; family Phocidae; genus Leptonychotes; species Leptonychotes weddellii. The sequence continues at coordinate 112,380,543 of NC_138378.1, forward strand.
ATGTAAATATGGGAACCAAGTGACTAAGTCATGCGATATATCAATGTCTCAGCTACCTCATCTCCAAAATTGGGATGATAACAGTATCTGCTTTATAGCACTGTTGTGAGCATTAAGCCAGCTAGAACTTACAAAGCATGTAAATAGTGCCCTACAAATAATAAGTACTTCGCATATTTTGACTATCATTTAGGGCATGTAGTTGCTGTTAGAAGACTGTTGAACCTTTTGGTAACCATTTCTCAGTTGAAGCTAAAAGATGAGATAGAGTCCAGATAGCAAATGCATAGGAATAGCTGATTCTTAATAAGAAGTGATTGTCAAATGTTTAGTAGGGATGCTGAGAGCTGGCTTGTGGTAGCAGAGCAGCTGGGCAGGCAAGAGGCCCACCATGGATCACTGTGTGGTCCTAGGTGATTCCCTTGCCGTCTCTGGGCAATAAGTGGGCTGAGTCAGTGGACACCAGAGGTTCATCTTCCCTCCAGTATCTTATGGCTTAATCTTTCATTCTTATGAAGGTGTGAAAGCAAATGTAATACAGCCAAGGACCATGCTAAGAAGCTGCAATGTTCTCCCTGTCCTGCAAGGGATGGTTTCTCCTTTGACAATGTACTGGGAACACCATAAATATCTGACCTTTTTTGGGGGTGAGTGTGGTAAGCCTGTGCTTCGTGGTTGGAGTCCTCAAGAGAGCTGAAATTCTCACTTGCAAAACCAGTATCCCTACAGGGAAGAGTATTTGTGGAAAATTGGTAGAAGTGAGAAGGAGCTTAGGAGCAAGGAGAAGAAAACGGTAGTTATCTATGAATTGTCTAATGTGTGCACATCGCAGTATGGGACATTTAATAGATATTTCCAGTTTTGACAACAGCCATACAAGATGAGGGCCATTTTCCCTATTTTATAGATACGGAAGTAAAGCTCAGAGAGGGAATGTAGTTTTGCAAGTATACACAAGTAAACGGGAGCACCAGAAGTGAATTGCAACCTTTCTGGATTCTGCTCTTTTCATTCCAGCATGTTGCCAGGGGTTCCACCTTACCCCCCTCCCCCCGCAACCAATGAGAACAAGGCCTGGTGGTATGTGACTACCCAACCCCATCAGCTGGTAGGTGGCAGAATGAGTCTGTGGCCCAAAGCCCATTATCTGAATGCCAAGGACAAGCCTCCAGATGCTTGCATATTTCATCCTCGCTCTGTGTTCCAAAGTCTGTCTTCCAACTAGAAGAAAAGCCTAAATGAAATTATAGAATTATTCTTACATTGATCTCAGTCCCACTCCAATGCTTAAAGTTGTGAATTAATTTAATTTGGATGATTTAGGAAAACAATATAGTATAATAGAAAGACACAGAATTTGGATTCATATCCTGGCCTCCACCACTTCCAAGCTGATTGAGATAAAGCAAGTCACACCATCTCCCGGAGCTTTAATTTCCTCATGTGTGATGTATGGATAATGATGGATAATTCAGAGAACATTTCCAGGATTAAAGGATAAAATGCATATAAGTTGCCCAATACAATGCTTGATCAATTCTTAATAACTATAAATGCCCACGTTACACCAGATACTAGCTTTTCATCATCCTGACTCTAAGGCTTGTATAGAAAATAAGGTCCATGAGGGAGTTAAATTGAGCACAGAAACAGATCTATTCATATATGAATTTTCACCTATGACAAAAGAGGCATAGAAGATCACAGTGGAAAGGAGTGAAAATAGGCCTGAAAAATTATTTTTTACATGAAAAATTTAAGTGGGATTGCTACCTCACACCATACACAAATAACAGCTCTTTTGGGGCCTAATTGTCAACAACCAATTACAAAAAAAATTGGAAGAAAATATAAGAGAAAGCATATTTGACCTCAGCATAATAAAAATTTCTTAAACAAGACCATACAATGTTAACTCTAAAATAATATGGATCAACTTTACTACACTAAAATGTCAAAATTCTGTTTATAGAAATCTTCCCTTAAAATGTTTTTAGCGGCAACATCATCAACATGACAGAATAAGTCTTCTACCATCTTCCTGCCAAACAACACTGATTTAGACCATCACCCATGGATGAGGTTACCTTTTGGAAGTCTGGGGGTCCAGTGGAGAAGTTCTAGCACACTGTTGGAGCAAAAAGATATCTAAGATTGGATGTATCAAAGGGAGTAAGAGGAACAGTTTTACTTTACTTCCATCAACCCTCCCTTAAAGTGGCACAATTTAGTGCAAAGAGAAACCTTCTCAGCTGGGATTTCACCTATAGGGGAACGTGAGAGTGTGTGAATGATCACATGGCTTCCCCAACTGTGTTAAAGAGACCACTTCTTTCTAAGCCCATTCAGAACACTGAGGTGAGCTCCATGACTGGGGGCTTTGGAGCAGCTGGGAGAATAGCAGCCAGAGCTCTCAGAGGGCATTGCAGGGACAGAAACCCTTCATCCCTAGCTCCCTGAGTGCACCCAATGAAGGCGAGTTTTGCAGACAGCTAGTGAGCATGTACAGAAAGCTAGCCTGACTCTGCAGGACTGAGAGAAAGCACACAAACTTGAGCATTCAGCACCACCCTAAGGAAAGCAAACAGGAAGCTGTCAGAACCTGGCCTGGTTTTTCCGGATCAAGGAAGGCATACAATTCTTAAGAATTACCACCAGAATTCTCACCTAACATTGGAGCACCTAAAAATATAAAGCAAATATTAACAGATCTGAAAGTAGAAATAGACAGCAAAGCAATAATAGAAGGGTACTTCAATACCAACTTTCAACAATGGATAGATCATCCAGACAGAAAATAAATCATTAAGGAAACATTGGACTTGAGCTGCACATTAGACCAGATGGACCTAACAGACATTTACAGAACATTTCATCCAGCAGCAACAGAATACACATTCTTCTCAAACACACATGGAACATTCTCCAGAATAGATCATACATTCAGCCATAAATGAGTCTTAACAAATGCAGGAAGATTAAAATCACATCAAGTGTATTTTTCTGGCCACAATGGTATGAAACTAGCAATCAATTATAAGAAGAAAAGTGGAAATTCACAAATATGTGGAGATTAAACAACATGCTCCTGAACAACAAGTCAAAGAAGAAATCAAAATTAATTTTTTTTTAAATTGTGAGAAATGAAAAGACAAACAACATATTAAAACTTATGAGATGCAACAAAAGCAGATCTAGGAGGAAAGGAGGAAGAAGAAGAAGAAGAAGAAGAGGAAGAAGAAGAAGAAGAAGAAGAAGAAGAAGAAGAAGAAAGAAGAAGAAGTAATTAAGCCTAAATTTAGTAGAAAGAAATAACAAAGGCCAGAGAAGAAGTAAATGAAATAAACTAGGAAGACAATAGGAAAGATCAATGAAATGAAGTGTTTTTTTTAAAAACAAGATAAACAAAATTGACAAACCTTTAGCTAGACTAAACAAGAAGTAAAGAGATGTTACAACAGACACCACAGAAACATAAAGGATTATAAGAGACTACCATGAACAGTTATACACCAACAAATTGGACAACCTGGATGAAATACATAACTTCCTAGAAACATACAACCCACCAAGAGTGAATCAGGAAGAAATAGAAAATCTAAACCAAACAAGAATAAGTAAGGAGACTGGATTAGTAATTTAAAATCTCCCAGCAGAGAAAAGCCCAGGACCAGATGGCTTCACTGGTAAATTCTACCAAATATTTAAAGAAGAATTAATAATAATCCTTCTCAGACACTTCCAAAAAAATTGAAGACAAGAAATTGTCCCAATCTCATTTTACAAGGCCCAGTATTACTCTGATACCAAAGCCAGATAAGGACACTACAAGAAGCAAAACAAAACAAAAACAAAACTACAGGCTGATATCCCTAATAAATATAGATACAAAACTTTTCAACAAAATATTAGTAAGCGAAATTCAACAGCACATGAAAGAATCATAAGCCACAATCAAGTGGGATTTATGCCTGGGATTCAAGGATGGTTCAACGAATCAGTAAATAAACAAACCACAGTAACAGAATGAAAGATTTTTTAAAAAGTGTATGATCATCTCAATAGATGCAGGAAAAAAATCAAATATCAACACCCTTTCGTGATAAAAACTCTCAACAAATTAGGTATAAAAGGAATTCCCTCAACATAATTAGGGCAGCAAATGACAAGCCCATACCTAGCATCACACTCAATGGTGAAAGGCTGAAAGCTCTTCCTCTAATATCAGGAATCAGACAAAGGTGCTTGTGCTCCCCACTCCTCTTCAACATAGTTCTGGAAATCCTAGCCAGAACAATAGATAAGAAAAATAATAAAAAGTCATCTGAATTGGAAAGGAAGAAGTAAAATTTTCCCCACTTAATAAATGGCTTGATCTTACCCAAAACATGTACCCAAACAAATATCAAAACCACAGTGAGATATCACTTCACACCTGTTAGAATGGCTATAATCAAAAGCACAAAAGATAACAAGAATTGGTGAGGCTGTAGAGAAAAGAGAACCATATACAGTGAAATATTATTCAGCCATGAAAAAAGGAAATCTTGCCATTTGTGACAACATGGATAGAGCTATAGGGCCTCATGCTAAATGAAATAAATCGAACATAGAAAGACAAATACTGTGTGATCTCATACATATAGGGGATCTAAAAAAGCCAAACTCATAGAAACTGAGAGTAGAATGGTGGTTTCCAGGGGCTGGGGCTTGCAGAAAATGGGAGCATGTTGGTCAAAGGCTACAAGCTTTCAGTTATAAGATGAATAAGTTCTGGGGATCTAAAGTATAACATGGTGACTATAGTTAACACTATTGTATCATATACTTGGAAGTTGCTAAGATAGTAAATCTTAAATAACTTCATCACTAATAAAAAAGTAATTATGTGAGGTGATGGGTGTGTTAACTAACCTTATTGTGATAATCATTTTGCAAAATATATGCATGTATCAAATTATCACATTATACACCTTACTTTCACAATATTGTATGTCAATTTTATCTCAATAAATATGGGGAAAAAGCATTTTTTAAAGTCAACCAATTGGGCAAAGACTCTTGCCATAATTTATCAGATGAAGGAGAAAAACATATGTAATAAACTTCTAGAAATCAAAGTACAAAAAGACAAACAAGTCAATGGAAAAATAAGCAAAGACATAAGCAGACAAATCAGAGGAGAAGAAAACTGTATGGCCAAGAAAAATATAAAGACATGTTCAAATTCATTCTTAATTAGGGCAATGCAAATCAAGATCACAATGACATATTGTTTTTCACCCTCCTGGTTGAAAAAAACTGAGAAGTTAGACAATAAAAGGTGGTGGAAAGACTGTGACAAAAGAGCCTGCCTCATACAATTCTAGTAAAGACTACAATTTAGGGCTATCTTAGAAAGTTATAAAGTTTAACGGTTACACATTTTATGGCTATGTGATGACATTCCTAAACCCAAGGAAATGTTTACACATGGACAAAGGACACATATATAGAAATGTTCATAGAATCATTGTATATATGTAATAGCAAAAGAAGTAGAAACAAGCTACCTTAGTCAGGGTCCAATCAAGAGGTAACAATCACACAGTGATTTGAACAGAGAATGTTAAACCTTAATAAAATATTAACTATATTAAGGGATTGGAATAACAGGGAATTGGCTATTAAATGGTAAAATACACTAAAGGATGCAGGAATTACAGGTGTAAGGTGCAGCTGCTATCCCCAGGGCTGAGTTAGAGCACTGGAGGAAGGAACACATCCAGAAGAGGGCTTCTCACCCAAGGCTGAGACACACCGTTCACTGGAGAAGGCACATGATGGCTCATGGGTGGTCAAGAAGTCCAGGAGGGTGCCATGACAGTGAACTCAGTGGAAATCCACTCTTTGGGATGCTAGTGGAAACTGTCCACAGGGGTGTGGTGCATCTCAGAACTCACTCTAAAGCCACCTAAAGAGCACCGTGGGAAATTTCCCACACGCTGCTGGCCGCCAGGTGCAGCTACTTGCCCTGTACCTCAGGAGGCCAGCACTGGAGAAGTCATACATGTGCAGAAGCCCTCCAAGAGGAAGACACAGGAACTGGAAGAGAAGCCCTGTGTCCCCCCACTGCCCAGTCCTGAGGAAGGCGAAATGTTGACAAGGTCCATCTCCACTGTCACAGAATAGGCAACAGAGGATGGCTCTGGAGCTGAGAAGCAACAGATTGATGGCTGGCACAAAACCCAAATGCCCAGCAAGAAGAAAATGAAGATATTCACATCATGAAATATTATCACCATGAACATAAATTACAACTCCATGCAAAAGCATCCATGGCCACCGCCTAGATGACTCTTAGTGACATCATGTTGAGGAAGGGTCTATGGAAGCAAACAGCATTATGGAGGAGGGATCAGGTAGTTGTGAGTTAATGCAATTGGTTTGATTCCTGGGTTGGGGGATGATTCACGGCTGTTCATTTTATTATTATATCACAGCAATAAATAAAAGATGGGCATGCATGATACTGAGCCAAGATGGTAAGAACATTGACATCGGCTTGGTGGTAGAGGCAATGTCAAATTACTATCAAGTTTCTAAATGTTTTCTCTCTTGTTCTGAACTTGTCTAGTGTAGACCAGCAACACCCAGTTCCCAGCCTGGCACCAGCTCTGTTCCTAATGGTTAAAAGCATGTGCTTCAGTACCCGATAGGCTTAGGTTTGATTCCCAGCTCCATCACTTACTGCCTGTGTGCATGGGTAGGTTATTTTAACTGTTTGAGTTTAGTTTCTTCACCTATGACATGAGAATACAAATACTGAAGAGAACTATTATGGGACAGGGCTGGGACTAGGGTGAGGCAAGTGCGGGCTCAGCGCTTGCGCAACATTGGAGAGTGAAGCCTTTATCCCACATTCTAGGTGCCTCCCTTACATTTCCTTAGTCCCAGCCCTGCTGCGAAGACTAATGAAAGAAGGTAAAGAAAGTGCTTCCACTGTGCCTGGCACATAGTAAGATCTTAGGTAATGGTATTTATTATTATGACTCTGACTTTCTCTTAATGTTATTATTAGTTTTGTCATTTTATTGCTATTGTCAAGCTGACTTAATCTCTTAGCTCTCCATTTCTGTTCATTAAGCTGGAAATATAATGAAAATTCCTTTGGAGAGAAAATGTTCATGTGGAAATGCAATAGATTCAACTTAGCTATCTTCTCATCCATTTATTCATTTGGCAACATTTTCTAAAGTGCCTGTGATATGCCAGAATTATGTTGTTCACTGGAGATAGAGAATAAATAAGACACAGTGTGTGTTCTCAGAGAGCTCACAGCCTGAGGTCGAGGGGAAGGACAAATTCAGGTAATGACAGTAATAGGACAGCTGCGATAATAGAGGGATGAGTTGGGTCTAGGGGAGCCCAGAGGAGGAATCACCTGGGTTTGATGAGATCAAAGAAATCTTCCAGATGGCGGTGGTAGTAGATCCAAGGCATGAAAATAACTGGTATTTTAGAAGCCTTCCAAAATATAATGGGTTCTTTCCACCCAGTGTATTTTTCCATACGGTGAAAATGCATAACACAGAGAGAAAAATCACACTTCTTGGACATGAAGTAGACCGGAGAGGTGCCAATGGTAATCAACCAGAGCAAGTACCGCCCTCTAGGGGGCATTCCAAAACATACTGGATTATTTTTAGTTAAAACAACTGGGCGAAGTGGCTGGCATTTCGTGGGCAGGGAACTGGAGATGGTAAACATCCTGCAATACACAGAGCAGCCCAGCACATGGAAGAATTGCATTTACAAAATGCCAACAGAGTTTCTTTTGAGGAGCACTGAAAGACAGCCCATTATATATATATATGTGTGTTCAAAGGGGAGACAAAAAGCCAATTCTTTTGGGCAGTTGTTGCACCTCTAGAGCTAGCCTGGACCTTCAAGTCTCCTCTCCTTTGTCAGTCATGAGCATTCCCTGAGGCAACATCAAGAATGGGCTATGCATGCTGGGCCTTGGCCCAAAAAGGGCCACACATACACATTGCCCTTCTCGTCACTAGGCCACCAAGCCAGACATCCCAGCGCGTGTTGATTGGAGATTTTAATTGTAACTTACGAAAATGTCGTGTGGTTTGTCAGTTAACTGTCCCTGATACTTTTCCTTATTCCACAGCTGGCTTTCTTTCTAATAGTTGAAGAAATACTTGTCCTTTCTATCAATAAATATCCACCCTCCCCAAAGATGCACACTGGTGATGACCTCTGTTTCTAAATTCAAAGATTTTTAAAATTTTTATTTTATGTCACCAAAATGCAAGAGTTAAATTATTTATTAAACCAGGAGGAATTGTTCTTTGCAGTTGTTTTTAACAAGCTGTATTGCATGAAGAGCCCGGTTTGCAACTCACCAGGAACTTTCATACAGGACTGAGGAATTTTTCTTACACTGGAGCATGATCAGAGAAAGAATTTTGACCCAGGAAATATGAAAACTGTACTTGACAGTATTGAACAGTATTCCTCACAGTCATCTACAAATTATTGATAATCTTCATAACCCTGAGAAATTTTCCTATAAAAATTGTATTAAAAAAACTAAATCTGAATGGAAAATTCAATGTGCTCAACATGATTTGCATTTTATTTCATGAATAAAATGAATCAATAAGTAAAATAATTTTTTAAATTTTGCTACCGTGGGATAAACCTGTGAAATTTCAACAATGCATGCTAAAATGTTTATGTTTTACCAGTTTGCTATATATCTTGGGATGGCAAACACTCGTATGATGTATAGAAACTGTGTGGTTAGCGTCAAATCAGCAGGCGATCAGATCTGTTATTAGACGTTTTAGATCTAGTTTTAAAGACCCAGTTGTACAGATATTGCAGCAAGACCTTATTCATTTGACATGCCTGGAAAATGAGAAGCCAAGCAATTTAGGACCAGCATAGAAAACTTGGGGGCAGACTGTAACTGCTCTGGCTCTTTCTTTGCAGCTTATCGCAAATATTTTGCCAAAACATAGTATTACAAAACTATAAGAAATACAACTCCTTCTAATGGGAAACTTTGGTTTTCAGCTCTGGAAGGACGGTAAAGGTTTTTGAAATGATTCCCTATCCAGATGGGGAAGCAGAGACCCACTGAAAATAATTCCCTTGCACAAACTCACATGATGAATTAATGGGGAGGCTAGAACTGAAAGTCAAATTGGTCTCATGGAGTTCCAGAATCAACATTAGAACGGCCCTAGGGATCACTTACTAACTACCCTGCTCCTCACCCCCAGATAGCCTCTGCTTTCTGATCCCTAGTCCAAGGCTGTACCAATATTTTGTGACATCCCAAAGTTCCACTTTGATGATGATCTCTACATATAAATGGAAGTAGATTTTAAAATTCATTTTCCATTAGTGAAATGCACAAATTAAATCCTTTATGTATTATACCAGGAAAGAGCAAGCAAAAATTTTCATTAAATCCATGCTCATTGTTCATTGGAAATGTGCCAGTCTCCCACATGGAGTTCACTGATACCTTCCTTATACATACTTTATATACATAAGATCACCCGAGGAAAAGCAGAACATTAGGAACAAGAATTGACCATGAGGACTAAGACAGGAAAATTAAAGGCCAGAAATGAATTTAAGAAGTTTAAGTATGGCCATTTAGTGGTAGAAGTATTTACAACCAATACATTTTCAAGGCAGGGAAAGAAAAGGTCTCAATTATCTGGACCTTAAGCTTATTAGCACAAGTACCACTCAGGATTATTATCAGTCCATCCCCATTTTTCTGATCCCACCTAGAAAAGTCTGTTTTTCCCAATGAAGACTAAAACCACCAACAAGGAATATTTAAATAAGTAATGAAAGTAATTTCCCAGAGTTAGAAAAAGGGGAGAGACATCATATTAACGCAGGAGAGATGAAGAGTGGAGTTTATATCTGGATATATTATAACGACATTCAAGGAGAAAATTCTAAAATTTCTAAAGGAAAAGTACAGATCGTATGCAAAGGAACAAGAATCAGATGACATTTCATTTTCCAGTAGCAACATTGATGCAAGATAACGAAGCAGTATTTTTAGAGTATTGAAGAAAAAGAACTCTGAATCCAAAGTTTAATTTCTAGCCAAACTGTCATTCATATATGAAGGCACGATAAAAATATTCTTTGGCATACAATGTCTCCTCACAAAGGCACACATTGAAAAGAGATCAAATTTTTTGGTAAAACTTGTAGTTATATAAAAAAAACTGAGACTAAAGAAAAAGAGACATATAACTAAAATAATCCATAGTTTATCAGATTTTCAAAATTGTTATAATATCAATGTGGTGGGTTCTGGATGGGAGCTCAAGAAATACGAGAGGCTGCTAAGTTCTCATCTTATATAGGTGGATAGAGATATCAATTTAAAAATATATAATAATGGATTATTTTTTTAGTCACGAAAGGTGGGGCACACTGAAATAATCCTCCTCAATGGCAGAAACTAGCCCATGCATATGAATAATTCAAGTAAAAGTAAATGGATGAAATTCTCTAATAGAAAGATAACATTAGATTTGATTTTATAAATCCATGTCTATACTGTTCACAAAAGACACATCTAAAACATGAAGTTGAAAGAGAAATAATGGAGAAAATATTAGACAAATGTTAACTTTAAAAGCCTGGTTTAGCTACATTAATAAGATAAAATAGATTTTGAGATAAAAATTCATTTGAAAATAAATACTATTAAGGATGGACAGGGCATTATATAAGGGTAAAAATTTCAATTAATTTAGAAGCTATAGCAACTTTAGAATTTTTTGAACTTAATATAGACATGACCTACGTGGAGCAAAATACATTAAGATAAATGGACAAATCCTCCATCATATTGGAGATTTCAAGATATCCTTCTTGATTATTGGTAATACAAATAGAAAAAAAATAGGAACAATATAAAAGATCTGGAAAACTTAGTTAAGAATCCTGACTAAGGAGCAAAGATAAAGTTCTTCCAATAATTAGAGAGTAGACACTTTTTTCAATGATACACAGGACATTTGGAAAAATGGATCAGCTATTAAGGAAAGAAGAAAGCTTTTATAAATTAAATTACAAAGAGAATTATAAAGCCATGACCTTTGAACACAAAATAATTAGATTATAAGTTTTAAAAAGTGTTTTCATTTTTTTGAAATTTTAATATGAATGCTAACAACCTTATGTTGAAGAAATCATAGTGAATATTTGTAAATATTTAGAATTCAGCAACAAGGAAAATATGTCAAAACCTGTGTGAAATGTAATGACTTATATTTTCTAACACAAGCCATAAATAATATCAGAAAGGAAGAAAGCATCAAAATTAAGGAGCTAAATATCTATCTTAAGAAATAAGAAACAGAATAAAACCATGGGGAGCAAAGGGAGGAAATAATAAAGTTAAGAGCAAAAATCAACAAACTAAAATATAATAGATATAATAGAGCACATCAATGAAGTCAAAAGTTGGGGAAAAAATAAGCAAACCTCTGACAAGATTGATCAAGGGAAGGCACAATTAAGTAATAATTGAAAACCTGTGGGGTGCCTGGGTGGCTCAGTCAGTTAGGTGTCAGACTCTCAGTTTTGCCTCAGGTCATGATCTCACGGTTGTGGAACTGAGCCCCACGTCCAGCTTTGTGCTCAGTGTGGAGTCTGCTTCTGATTCTTTCTCCCTCTCTCTCTCTCTCTCAAATAAATAAAATCTTTAAAAAAGAAAAGCAGGATGTCATGTGGGCCATAAATACAGATAGAGATTGGGAAAATACTATAACAACTATTTGCTTGTAACTTTGAAAACTTTGGTGAAACGAAAAATACGTAGAAAGATATAAATGACCAGAACTAAATCAAGAAAAAATAGTAAGTTGAATAGTCTTATAACTATTAAATAAATCAATGCAGCAATTAAAATCTTTCTACAAAGGAAACACCAGGCCCAGATGATTTTACAGGCAAATAATGCCAAACTTTCAAGGAATATATTGCCTCTTTTAGACAGTAGAGAATATGCCCATAAATGACCCAGTTTGTCTTAGGAAGCCAGGACAACCCTGATACCCAAATCGGCATTTCACAAGATGCAAGTATTTCATCCATGAACATGGAATCAAAACTATAAAGCATTGGGGTGCCTGGGTGGCTCAGTCGGTTAAGTGGCTACCTTTGTTTTCAGTCTCGATCCCAGGACCTTGGGATCAAGCCCCGCATCGGGCTCCCTGCCCATTAGAGGGTCTGCTTCTCCCTCTCCCTTTGCCCCTTCCCCCTGCTAGTGAGCTCTCTCTCAAATACATAAATGAAATATTTTTAAAAACTACTGAAGTAGTAACAATCATAATTAGCAGTGTATTAAAAATATAAAAAATCATGGGGCGCCTGGGTGGCTCAGTCGGTTAAGCGTCTGCCTTCGGCTCAGGTCATGATCCCAGGGTCCTGGGATCGAGCCCCGCATTGGGCTTCCTGCTCCGCGGGAAGCCTGCTTCTCCCTCTCCCGCTCTCCCTGTTTGTGTTCCCTCTCTCACTGTGTCTCTCTCTGTCAAATAAATAAATAAAAATATTTATTAAAAAATAAATAAATAAATAAAAATATAAAAAACCACAACGACAGTGAGGTTTTCCTAGGCATACAAGGATGGTTTAATATTAGAAAATCCATAAGGAATAACTCATTACATTAATTGATTAAAACTAATTAAAAGAGAAAAGCCCTATACGAGCATTTTGGTAAGTGCAGGAAAACATTCAGTAAAATTTGACACCCATTCACAATAAGACTCTTAGTAAATAGGAACAGAAGGAAACTAACTCAGTAAACGATGTCTCCTAAAAACTTGCAACAGAGATCCCTCTTAATGGGGAACTGTTAGAAGTGTTCCCTTCAAATTTAAGAATGACAGAAAAATTTATTCTGTCATCACATCGAGGCAACCCTGAATTGAAGAGTTTAGCCAGTGCAATAAGACCAGGAAAAGGGGGAATAGATTTTCTTTTTTAATTTAGAAAGTTGGAATAAAACTGTCAACACTTGCAGATGATAACATTTTTTACTTGGAAAGCCAAAATAATCTACCTAAAAATGATGCAAAATAATAAGAGAATTTAGCAAGTTGACTAGGTACAAGGTCCACATAAAAATTTCAACTGTTATTCTAAACACAAGCTGAAACATATTGAAAATAATTAAAGAGAAGACACTATTTAAGCTACCACTGTCAAAAGAAGTTCAAGACCTCTATGAGAAAAAATTCAAAAATTCACAAAGAGATATTAAAAGAAACATGTATAAATGGAGAAATATTCTCATGAACCAACAGTCCGAGACCTTTCAGACCTCCCCAGTCAATCCATAGAGTCAATCAAAATCACAACTGGGGTGCTTTTAAATGAATTTTGATAAGCTGATATATATGAAAGAGTTAAATGCTAAAAGTAGCCAGAATAGTTCTGAAAAAGGACAAGGATAAGGAGCTTGTTTTACCAAACATCAAGATTTATTATGAAGCTATAGTAATTTTGTCAGTCTGGTGTTGATGCAAGGACAGACACACTGACCAGTGGAATAGAATAGAGAACTCAGAAACCAACAAATCCATGTAAGTAAATTTATTATATGACAGAGGCAATGTTTCATCTCAGAAGGGAAAAGAGAGACTATTAGAAAATGAAATGGATTTCTATCTTACACCAAATACAAAATTGTACTCCAGATGGATTAACCACTAAAATATTATTTTTAAAAAAGATTTTATTTATTTGAGAGAGAGAGAGAGAGCGAGAGAGAGAGCACAAACGGCGGGAGAAGAGGGGGGTTGTAGCAGACTCCCCACTGAGCAGGGAGCCTGATGTGGGACTCAATCCCAGGACTCTGGGATCATGACCTGAGCCGAAAGCAGACACTTAACCGACTGAGCCACGTAGGCGCCCCTAAACGCTAAAATATTAAACCAAAACCTTAAAACTCTTAGTAGAAAATATCAGTGAATATATTTTAGAACTTAGAGTAGAAAAAGATCTCTTAAACAAGACGTAGAAGATAAACTGGAAGAAGAAATGTGCAATATACAATCTGAAAAAATATTATTATAAATATGTAAAGAGTGGTTACAAATCAATGAGAAGAATACAAGCAACTCTCTGGAACTCTTTAATTGGCAAGACACATGAACATAAGCATCTCACAGAAAAGGAAATATTTATGGCTAATAAACATAGGAAGATATGTTTAGCATTTTTGGTGAAATCAGAAATGAAAAATGAAAATCATTCATAATCCTTTTATTAGTGCAAATCAAGAAGTCTGACAATACCAAGCATTGAAGAGTATGTAAATCTTTAAGGCCTCTTATGTATTGCTGGTGGGAGTGTAAATTGATGCAATCACTTTGGAAAACAGTAATAACTCCTAACGTTGAATATTCTATCATCTGATCCAGTATTCCATTCCTAAGTATGTACCTTAAGAACATTTTGTGCATATACAATGGGATACACGTGCAGCAATGTTTTGGCAAAAATAATTGGAAACAACCCGAATGCCTGTCAAAGGGGGAGGACATCTACTATGACACATTCTCACACTTATATGTTATACAGCAGTTAGATAACAAACACAGTGACATATAACAACATGAATCAAACTTTACAATGTAATATTAAGTGAAAATAGTAAATCTCAAAAGATTACACAGAGTATAATACCCTTTTGTAAAATTAAAGACAACTAAAAAGAATGTGTTTGTGTGTGTATATATATATATGCTATTGTATATTACTCATATACAATCTTTTATTATGTAAATATACATATATAGTATTGTGCATTACACATACACACACACACATAGTGTCATATAAAGAGACAATAAAGCTTTATAAGAAGGGAAGTAAATGAACTGACACAGGATTCCATGCATTGGTTCCCTTGAGCTGGTGTCTGATGTGGTATGGATTGGGAGCAATCCCAGACTCATGACCAACTCCTACTGCTACTCAAGCCTCTTCATGACTCCACAGCAGGATGAGACAGAGCTCTCTGGAAGAGAGCGGTAAAGCCGACAGAAGGAGAGTTAAGCCATTCTTGATCTCTTACCCACCCACCACCCCACCACCCCGGTTTGCCCTTGAGTATAGAGAGAGGCTCTCTCTTCTTCCATCCTGCTGTGCTTTCCTCAAATAACCAACCAGACTTGTTTCATCAATATCCAAAATAGAACAAGTCATGTTCTGCAAAGGGCCTCTCCAGCTGGAGGTCTTTCTCAGACGAGATTTGGTGCAGTCTCCAAGGGTAGAGAGTGCAAGTGAACCACAGATCTATTTCAGGAGCTCAACAAGGCCCAAGCTTTTGAATAGCATGTTGCGACTCTAAAGAAGGCGTAGGTGTATACTGGGATTCTCTTTGCTTGGCTTCTGGAGAATCCTAAGCACAAGTATTGCCAAGTCAGCATAACTCCATAGGAATACGGGGAATATGGGTTAGAAGGTAGAGAGCCTGCCCCCCACACGGTAGCAGAGAGTTTGTGGATGCGGGCAAGTTCCATCCCCTGTAGATGTCTGTCTCCTCATCCACAGCGTGGAAGCATCTTGAAGTCTCCCTCTTTTCTGTCCTTGAGACAACAGAGCTATGCACACAGAATGGCCACCAGGAAGGCAGGCCAGAGGTGTTTTCCCTGATGACCCTTTGGAAATTGGCAACAATGCATTTCTCCTTTTATACTTTCCAAGAATTCTAATGGACCATCAAGTACCAAATGAGGACCATTGGAATGTCCCTAAATGAGTTATCTTTAATCTTCCTCCATTCTGAAGTCTTGCTCTTTTCAGTTCAGCTGAAATTGCATCCTACTCTGTGGTTTTGCTGAAAAAGTCCATGGCGGTTTCATCTCCTGGTTTCAATTTAGGGTCCACTCTCTTCTAATCACTGCATGCCAGTATGTTTTCTAATAATTCTCATTTTGCCAGGTTTTGAGTGAACGTGCTTCCTCCGCCCCTGGGTCTGAAGACTTTGCCACAGCAGCGGTAGCCAAGACACTTCAGCCTTCATTACAAGCTGTTTCTAAGCCACCAGTAGAGCCAAAGTAACAATTATGCTTATGTCAATACTGAGCCACAGCATTTCCTTCTGATGTTCTGGAGCTTGTCCTGGGAAAATGTCCAGGTGCAATGGCTTTAATTTCTTGTGGATCATTGAATCTTGTATCCCAGCAAGGGCCCCTCAAACTGAGTTCCCTGGGACTCTTGAGGACTCATGCAGGGTCAGTGTGGGGGCTACCATCCCCCTACCACTGGTGGCGGGCCTTTCGTGGTTGTGGGAGTTCTTTCTCTAGGTCAGCACCACCTACTCGCTCACACGGTTAGCAATATTTGTGCAACATGGCGCCATGGTCTGTAGCTATGTCTATCCAAACAGTTTGCTATGCGGTCATCAGGCTCAACCCCATCTTGAGGATCTGTTGCCCTCTAAGGGAAATGAACCTCGTTTGTTTTTGAAAACACAAATACCCAGGCTACTTTTCAGCCCTGAATCGGCTGTTGGGTTTAATGCAATACACTCAGAAATTATTGCTTGGACTATCTAAATTAATCGGACTGTGTCCCCAGAGGCTTCTGCTCAGAGCAATCTCCTTAACTCTTGAGTATTACGGCTCCTACCGAGAGCCCCACACTCACTCCTCAATATGTCCGTAGTCTGGTCCGCACAGAGGCGCAGCCATGCGGAGCCATGGTTCTTACTGCTGAAGGCATCCTAAGGGTCATCCACTAGGGTTCCTAACCTGAGCTCTCAAGTCCCGAGGAGTCCAAACAGAACAAAATATTCTTAGCTTTTATCAATATCCTCGAAAGTCAATATGGGGATGACTCTGTTTTACAGGATCTTTTTGCTAATTCCTACAGAAAATAGACAGGGGCAAAAGAAGGAAATGGTGTCCCAAGCTAGATGCTCCAGAAGCTGACAGTGAGATGGAGTTTGGAGAGCAAGGTGTGTGTTAGGGATGGATGCCTGTGCAGGGCAGGACAGGCTGCAAGACTGGCCACAGGAAAAAGGTGACCTCTGGACAAAAGCACTGTCATCCGATAAGGATTATCTGAAAAGAGTATTGTCCCTCAGAGCATCCCACATTGGGATGACATCACTGGGTCTCCGTGCCCCTCTTGCCTCACTCAGTCACCTGATACAGGCTGCTCCTGGAGTTCCTGCAGCTGCAGCAGACTTTAAAGGAGCTGGACGTTGTTGACCTCACTCTCAATGCCTCGGGCAATAAGTCCTTCCTTGAAGGGGAACCTGGGTGGGACATCCTTATGTCTACTTTTGGTAGGGGTGTAGACTCACAGTGCTTAATGATGCTCACTGCCCCTGTGCTATAACTCTTGATTCTACTATTGCTTCTGTTGAGTGTCCAGGGATGGGGTGCAGCAAATCTTCTTTCTCCCTCAGACTACGTATCCAAGAGCTGATGGAGAAGGCAGGCCAGAATGATGCGCCCTCCATGTACGATGTCTCCAGTGGGCAGGGTGCATCTGCCCACATGGTAAGGTGGCACACTCCTCAGCCCCCTGGGCCTCTGGCCAGTTCCAGAACAGGAAACTTGGAGCATTTCCTCCCAACACAATGCTGGGTGCATCTCTTAGTTCAGCTCAAGTGTCTTTGCATCTAACAGCCAACATTGCAGTGATAGTAGAAAGAGGTGAACTTCTCTGCTTTAATTAGATGTGATTCCCATTGGACAATGCAGTTGGAAATGAGCACGTTTTCAATATCTAGCAGTAGGCATTGTGTGATATGAAACGGATGACATTTGCTTTCCTTAGACTTCTGCAAAAGTGTTTATTTTTACAAAGAAGGTCCGTCAAACTGCAAATTAGCATGCACACATTCCATCCTGTTCTCTCCTCCCATCTGGCTCACTCGCAGAAATTACACTTCTCAGCTTGCCCAAACTGTTAGCACACAATTCAACTCCCATTTGCTTGGTGTCAACTTAATATTGCATTAATGAGACAATTAGAGAAGGCCAAAGAAGATTCCCAGCTAAAGTGCTTTAAGTGGGAGTCAAGTTGATTAGAAATGGCTCTTTTTCATTTTAAAATAGTTTGTTTGGTTTTGCCTTAGCACAAAAATTTTACTTGATTAAAGTCTCAGAAGCTACTAATGAATTGATTCAATGAGATTGAAGTATTTCCATGGAATCAGAACTCCAAGAAAAGGACCTGACCCTCCCCACAGTTATGATGTGCCACCTTGAAGAAAAGAGAGTAACTCACCACCTTGCTTCCAACATGCAAACAGCCACACGAAGTGAAAAGTTCAGTCCAATGGGTGAAGAGGCAGCTCTTCTTAGCTCCCACTCTAAAGCAGCCATCGGGCTGGAGTCAAGGTGTGGGGGGCTCCATCAGCTAATGTGGTACAGTGGTCAGGACTCCGGGCTCCAGCCCAAGCAGTGTCTGGCTGGGAGATCAGAAGCTGAGCCCTTTCTTCCCGGCCCTGAATCCCCACCTGGGGAAGGTGGTCATCAGGTCAACGACACAGGAACACCACAAGAACCTAACATAAAGGTTAGGTTCTACTGGCATGGAATATTCAAGTGAATTTGAATAATCTGAAAATGACATGGAATTTTATAAAAACAGGCTTAGACACCAACAGGACCTTTTCTTTCTGTTTCTATTCAAATACTTGGCAACTTGGGGACTATTACATTTAGTAATGATAATTAAACTATTCCTTGTGTTCTGGTGTTCTCATAATATCATCAAACATTCACTCTGGAACAGATCTTAAAGCTAATCTGGTGTAATAGCTTAATTTTCTAAATGCTCAAAGGGTCTAAAGAACTTAGAAACACACGAGAGGTACGTTAAGACTCTAGCCCGGTCCTCCGAGCCTTCAGCCAGGGCTCTGGCCACTGTATTAGACCTTCTCCAAACCCATCTGTGCCCAGGCAAGCTTCACCAGCAGGGGCTTTGCTCTGGAAGTTTCTTCAGAAATTTGCCAGAAAATGCCAGAAGTGAATATAGATCAGATTGAAAGATCTCCTGGACCAGTTTGGGGCCTGCTCCCTGGTCAGGCCAATGCACCCTGCCTGGGTCCCTTGCCCCATGGATATTTGGCCTTCTCTGGCTTCTTCTCCAACCCTTAGTCTGTCAAGATTTCAAAACCAAAGGTAGCAGATGTGGGGTCCAATGTCAAGCGCTGGGTTTTCCATGAAGTGAGTTGATTTGAGGGCTATCCTGTTCTAAGCTGACATGGATCTCGGTGTTCTATTTTCCCCTGCCTGTTCCCCTGCTGGAGCATGGAACAGGGCTGAATGCATGACTTACAACCTGTGAGGGAAGCTCTAGGGAAGCAGAACAGAGATGGTGCCTAAAATAGAAACTGTAGTCAATCAGGTGGAGGCGGGTGGGCATGACCAGCATCTATCAGAAGATCCTTGGAGAAGATGACAACCCTGCCTTCCTACTTCTGATTCCCAGTCCCAACACAGGGAACATTAGCTCTTCCCCTTCTCTGTGACAGAGAAATGAACGATATCAAACACTCACCAAAGAGAAAATGATACACCAGGTGTGCTATTTTGGCCTATAACAAGAGTGCGATGAGTATGTTTTGAATAAATAAACGAATTCCTTGAAAACCAGCAATCCCAGCCATGTTTACATTTGTACATTGAGAGGTCACCCTTCTTGGGGAAACCTTAGGACAAGGAATCAACTGGATAAATGTGTATTGTTTCAGATTTTAATGTTTTACATTTTAATTTAGACTTCTGACTGGGGTCTACCCAGAGCCTGGTGTCTCCTAACTGCAGAGATTCAAAACAAAAGGTTAGGAAATGACACTTATTTTGTATTTATTAGATATAGGGTGCTTTCTACTAAGTCACAATGGCCCAGGTGGAGATCCCCATGAGCTCCCCGGGTGGGAATTTACTACCTTCTCCATCAACGAGAGACCAGTAGACACTTCCTACATCCATAAAACCAATTCTTCTCCTATACCCACAAAACCATTCCGTCCTTGCATGGCCTGGCAACATTCCTTTTCATCCACATCCGAGCCTAGCACAGCAGTATTGGTACTCAGGAGGCCGCTCCGTAGGTCCTGCAACGTCCTAAGTGGTCAATGCTCCCCAGATGGTAGAAGCCCCCCTCACCACTCCCACCATTCCCTACACGCCCTGGAGAAAGAAAACCACTTTCAACTTTGAGACCCAGACATGCCCTGCTCTTCTGTTTCCCCTTTCTCTGCCAACACCCCTGCCTCCTTACCCCCACTCTGGCCCATTGCTGACTGTGACTGTGTGGACACAGGTCACCATCGCCCACCCCAGGCCCTCTCTCTCCCCTCCCCTGTCTCTCCCCTCTCCTTTCCTCTTTCTTTTTCTATAGCCAAATGGGGAGGGGGGTCTCCCAATTAGGGGAAAGACCCTCTTCTATCTGTTCACCCTGAGGCACTGGGCGTCTGCCTCCTGCATAGCTTCCATTGAGGCTGTGGTCCACTACGGCGGTAGGCATGGTAATGCATTACACATAAATTCAATTTCTCAAATCCAACAATGCCAGTCCTTGCCCTCTTTCTGAAGAGAAGCACTGAGGTCTACACAGAATCTGACAGTCCTGGGGGCCAGAAGCCCTGGGTTATGCAGCCAGTTCCCCAAGAATGAGGAATGACATTGGGCCAGTCACTTTCCCTTTCTGGGCTTGTCCACTGGCTGGTTGTAACACAGGGAGGTGAGACTAAAGGGTTACTGGAAGTCTCTTCTGGCTGGAACATGCTGGGATTCAGAGATGGGGGCTGGGGGAACAGCATTCCTGGGGAGTGACACAATTCCAAACTGGGAGATCAAAGGGGCTCCACAGAGGGAGGCCCCAACCGGGAGCTCGCAGGCCTGCGTCTGGGGTCAGTAATTAGCTCCTGCCACCACCTTCGGAGCTCTGGGCGGGCAGGTGGGCTTGCACTGTGGGCCCAGCAACAGAGTCTTCCCCAGACCGGAGGCAGGAGCCGGGAGGGAAGGAGAGGGAGGGCGAGAGCCCACCGGGAACTGTGACATCTGTATGGAACTTTCTGTTAGACAGATGCAAAGTTTAAACATTTTAACAAAAAGCAGTCCACTCCAGGCTTTCTCGGCACCAGTGTGAGAACTGCACTGTGCGGGTACCTCTTAAAGTATTTGATGAGAGACTAAAAGGCTGACAGGCTAACACTTCACTTCCTTCCAATTAGGGGCCTTGAACATCAAAGGCCCAGGCCCCACTCAGCCAGGCTTACTTGAATGAATTAGGGAAGAGAATGAGTCCAGGAGTTGCTTCCTTCTCTCCCTCGCAGAGACGCGGGGCTCTAGGGGCTTTAATAAGATGTTGGAGGTCACAGGGGTCAGGCTCTGACTGGGGGCACCGGGAAACTGCCAGAGTGTTTCAATATGTGTGGTGTTTGTCATGCAATCAGGCCCGCCAAAGCCTCCCCTTGTGGGGCCGGTCTTTCGGGGACCATTCCGGAGATGGAGCTCTCGGGCAGGCGGGGAGGGGGGCCCCCAGGGTCCTACTCTGGTAAGGAGTACAGGGGGCACCAGGGCATTTGGTCTAGAGGCAGCTTCCTCCCTCCCCTCACCCAAGAGCCCAGGCCTGAGATCCAGGAGTCAAGGTGCTGGAAAAACAACCATACTAAGTGCCTATCCGTTAGCTTCCAAGGTTTGCTGTGTAGACCCAGGGGCTGCGTGGGGGCAGGAGTGATTCTCAGCCCCTGAGCTAGCTGGCTCTGGGCATCAGTTGGAGAGGCAGTGCAATTCTGTAAGCAGTCAGAGCCAGGAGAGAAAACAAAGGATTTCTTTGCATTTGATGTAGCTTAATGATTGCAAGGGACCCAAATCTCCACAGCAGCTCCCTCCAATGGGTTGTAACTCCAGCTTACACATCCCAGGGTGGGGCAACTCACCATCCTGAACATCTGTATCCATCCTGGGAGGAGCAGCTCTCATGATTAGGAAGAGTGTCCTTCCATCGAGTTGGAAGGTCGCTGCTTTTTTTTTTTTTTTTTTTTGGTAAAGTTTGTTTGTTTGTTTGTAATCCCTACACGCAACATGAGGCTCAAACCCATAACTCCTAGATCCAGAGTCAATTGCTCTTCCAACTGAGCCAGCCAGGCACCCCTTTCTTGAATGCCCACCCCACAAAGGCTGTTCTGGTTCCTGCAGCTAAGCAAATAATATGATCTCGAGAGCTGGACAGACCTGGATTCAAAATCTGGCCCCATGTTTCCACAGTCTACAAACAGGCAAGTCGCTTTGATAGTAAGCTTCTTCTTCCTCTTTGGTGAATTGGAGTCTTAGCATTGACTTTTGAGGATGAGAAACAATGTTTATAAATCACCTGTCAGAGAATCTGGCACAATCCCTTATTAAGTTGGGACTTACTGAGACGTTCATATTATCTATTACCTGTTCTGACCCAGGAGGTTACCCTTCTCCAAGCTTCACATCCCCCACCCCCAACCCCATCATCACAGGGTGAGGAGGAGTGCCTGGTGGGGGTCCATGAAGAGAGCCGTCTCCAGTGACAGAATGATAAAGGAGGACCTTCTCCGCTGAGGGTGGATAGACATGGCTCCAAGAAGTTCAGGTGAAGCCCGGGAAAATAGGGAAGTACATAGTAGAGACAGAAGCAACAACATGGAAGAGGAGTCTGAAATGTACAGGAGATGTTTAGAGAATGGTGGGATAGTGAGATTTGTCTAGAACATTGGATGAAGGGAAGGAGAGGAGGCCATAGAGCTAGGACAGAATTCTTGTAGGGAGAGATTTGAGTGTCATCCCAAGGTGCTTCAGGGGTAACTACTGTACCCATAAATTGGGCTTTTGCAAGAGACACATGATCTATTTTGATCCTTACAACAATGCAAAGAGGCAGGTATTGCCATCCCCATTTCACATATGTGGAAACAGAGGCTACGAGAGTCTCAGTGACTTGCCAAGATCACAGTAAGTAGAAGAGCTCCCTAGGATCTAGGTCTTCTAACATCAAACCCAGATTCATGAAATGATTTGTGGTCTTGCTGAAAACACAAAAGCAGTACAATAGAGAAAATAGAGGGGGGCAGAGCTCAGGGTGGGCTGGTCTAGTCAGAGAAATCTTCCTGGAAGAGGTGGCCTTACTAGGAGTCTTCTCCCCATTGGACTCCATCGGCTTTTGAAAGTCCTGTGACTAAGCCATCAACCATCCAGGTCTAAGGAGAGATAGCCAGTGATGTCTTTAGAATCTAGTCTGTCTTTATAAATATTTGAGCAATCCGCAAAATTATGGAAATTCTATCATGTGTATGTCGATGACGATGGTGGCTTCAGAGTGTGGACCACCATTTATTAAGCACCTCTTATTTGCTAGGAGCTCTTGCAAAAGCTCTTTGCATTCATCTTCACCCAACCCAGTGGGGTAGGCATCTTTACCTTCATTTTCCAGGTGAGAAAACTGAGCTTACAAAAGGGTAAATGACCCGCCCAAACCAATCCTTAGTCTAAGATGTAGGTCTCTCTGGGTCCAAATTATGGACTCTTTCCACTCTACTTATTTTACTTCCAAACTTAAAAGTGGTGCTCTATCTGGGATCACACACCCAGACCCTGGGTCCAATGAGCTCAAAGCCTCAAGTCACAGGCAGGTGATGGAGGGAAAATCTCCTGTGTTTCTACCTCCTTGAGCCTGGCACCAGGCTGGATCCACTACTCCCCATAATTTCTAATTTATGCTCTGAATGAAAATATCCTCAGGACGGTTCCAGAAATCCTGTAATAATTCACCATTAATGAGCTGGGTCATTATTTTTAAGGCCCTATCAATATCTCCCTGTGGCAAAGTCAGCTTTAAGCCATAGACATTTACATACAAATTGCAATGCATTCCTACACCCTCGTCACTTCCCCTAGGAAGGGCCACTGTGATCACTGTTCTCAGTCCCTTTTTGAAGCAGCAGTGAAGGAGAACTCCACCCAGAGTGTATAGAGGAGCCCTGGGTCACAGGAGAGGTAGATCCTATGTAGGCTGACCATCCAGCCCCCAAAGAGTTGTTGGTTTTAACTGAACCGGCAATGACTGGAATAAAGGTAGGAAACCAAAGAGTCACACAGTGGATGCTTCTGAGTTAGAGATACAGATACTAGCATTTTCTTGGATTCCATGAGCCATGACTGTACAAATAAGCTAGAGCCTCCAACCCTGGGCTCCATTCAATTGCAACAACTGGGCTCCAATTCGAGGACTGATTCCATCACCTTCCATAGTCAACAT
Source organism: Leptonychotes weddellii (assembly GCF_054177405.1). Lineage (NCBI taxonomy): Eukaryota > Metazoa > Chordata > Mammalia > Carnivora > Phocidae > Leptonychotes > Leptonychotes weddellii. The sequence goes on from NC_138378.1 coordinate 112,404,852, forward strand.
AGAGCATTGCAATGATACCACATCCCCAAACAATGAGATGGGGTCAGCTTTCCTTTTGCCTTTTTTCCTGGTCTTCACAGCAAATCCACCCATCTAGACCTGGTCAATACAGCATGAATATACCAGAGATTACAACTTAGTAGATAAGAACTGTGAGGTCATGAGAAAAGAGCAGTTTCCATATAAACTATAATAGGTTATATATAAATCAGTGCATATTCTTAATATGAGTCTCAATACATAGTAGAAAAAGAGGATGTATTGTTTTCATTTGGTATTTGATGGTGGTGGGGAGGGGCATTCAGAGATTTGGCAATCCAGATGGGCTTCTTGGAGGCATAGGGTTTGGAGTAGGCCCTGAAGGTGAGGCAGAATCCCCCAGGCCACAGGAAGTGGAGAGGATGAGAGGAAGAGGGTGTCTTAAGACATAGCAGAAGGAATGAGCTGACACATAACAGGGCAGTGAGACCTGGCCAAGGGGCTCAGCAAGGCGAGTGCCTGGAGACAGAAGCTATGGCCAGAGAGCGGCCCGTCCCTCTGTGTCAGCAGGGGGACGAGGCACCTGCCTTTCAGGGGTGCATGTGGGAGTGCCCTGTGAAGGTGATTTCATGACAGCCTGACATTCTGTGTGTGGTACCATAGGCACGAGGACCTCACTGCTGCGGGGACACTGTGGAAAGTATGTTTTAGCCACAGAGCTGTTTCTCTAGGACCAGCCCTCCTCAGATGTCTGCCGCTCGGGCCTAGGCTGACTGCTCTGCCAGCGTGTGACACTCCACACCCCACTTTCCAAAGCTGGCTCAGGTCGCGAAGCCTTCCGTACTTCCCTTCACCTCCCCAACCTCTACTCCTGCATCTGTATAGCAGAAGGAATGGCCTTTCTCTTCCCTGGGTGAGAGGTTTGTTCTGAGCATGAGCAAAGATGGCCCCCACACTGGCACGTACCAGCAGAGATGGCCCCCACACTGGCAGAGCCAGAAAGACCCAGATGGGGATTGCCTCTCTACCTCCTCTCAGGAGGGCCCTCAGACTCCCAAACATGCTCTTAGAGCCTCACTTTCTCATCTGGCCAAAAAGGGGGCTAAGGTGCCTCTTCCAAAAGCCCCTGGCAGGTGAGGGAAGATAAGACAGGTGAGCTGACCCAACACCATTCCCGGAAGGTCAGAGATGCCACTCCGTCTTGGCTTCCTCCCTGTTGCTATCATTGTCTCTTTTTTTCCTCTTCCTTTCCTATCCTCTCTGAAAACGAAGCCAGCCCCGTCTCCATGGCCCCTGGCTCAGATGGTGATCACGTTGTCTTGCAGGTGACAGAGCTGGTCTTTTGGAGAGCTGCAGCTCCCAATTTCTCCCAAACTGTGGGTGCTGACAAGTGATTCACTGGGAAGTTGAGCTAATTACATGCCCCCTACCCAGTGTGGATGCCTTGGCCTCTAGAGCAACCATCAAACAGCGAGCTCATAAAGCGGGCTCATCTTCCAGGGAGCAGGGCAGCTCCAGGGGCCATTTTGCAAATGTTTGACCCCCAGGTACCTCCAGGTCACTGGGATTTATTAGTTGGAATCTGCAGTTCAGCAGATGACATTTTAAAAGGCGTTTTATGGCTTTGTGACCTGTGTGCGTGGCAGGGTAATTCTGAGGCTTTGAGTCTGCAGTGACTGCCCAGGCTGCAGTGGCTCTCAGTGACCCACTGCCCTGCCTGCCCCACACACGAATCCAGGGATGACCACTCCCCTCCCCCGACCTCAGCGTCGACGTCCCAAATCTCAGGCTCTCCTCTCATTCCAAGCTGGGACTCGATGCAGGGTCTTCCCTGCAGAGAACCTGGCTGGAAGAAGATTGCAATTACATCTCCCCAATGACCAGAGGAGCCAGATGATCCTGGGCATGTGGGGAAGCTGAGGCTCGGAGAGGTGAGGAAGACGAATTCAAAGACCTACAGCTCATATATGATGAAGTTAATACTGGAACCCTGGATTCCCGCCCCCACCCCCCATCATCATCATTCCACTTCACAGGCTACATCTGTGAAATGCTTCCCTTTACTTTAAGAGCAATGATCCCTAAGGCTTGCTTTAAAGGGTGATTCCTGGAGTAGCATCACCAAAGACTCTGTTGAACAGAGCAGCCTGGAAGCCACGTTCTAAGGAAATGCAGAGACCACCAGAAGATGCAGTGTGAACCCCTCTCTGTGTGCATGGAGCAACCTGGGCCATGCCCATGGTACATAGCGCACAGCTTATTTCAAGCAGCCCTTTGAAAATGAGTACAGGAGCGCCCTCCTCGAGACCACACAGTCTGACTCTGAGGCTTCCAGCAGCCTCTTGGATTTCCCTTGATGGTAGCACCTGCACCTCCACCATGAACTTTTGTGGGCAGAGATCAGTATGATTCACTCCTGTCTCCCTAGACCTTCCTCCTTGCCTAGCTCAAAGTCAATGCTCATTATCTGTTGATGTTATTAAGTTGAGCTCCAAATTTGCCACCCCAGAGAATGCTGTCTCTTCCATTCAGCATTCCTTTGGTACATAATGGAAGTGTTGAAGAATGTGCTTCCGACCCTGGGACACACATTAAGGCATGTGATCTGAATCCTGAAAGACTCAACCCATTCTTGGTTGGATGAGGTTTGGATGATAAAAATCACACACATACACACTCTGCTGTTTTGTCAAACACCAGCCTCCCAGGGAGCAGTAATGTGTGAACTCTTTTATTGGTTTCTTATTCAAGATCAATGAGACACATAGTTGAGCCAGAAATGATAAGAATCTTCTCCTTAGACAGCCAGCCGTTCCTTTTTCCCTGAGCCAACTCAGACTTGGCTCAGTTCAACAGACTTTTACTGAGTGTCTACTCTGAGCCAGTAACTGAGTGAGAGGCTAGAATGACAAAAAAAATGAATAAGGTAGAGTTCCTACTCTCAGAAGTCTGTCAGCCTGCCAGAGGAAAAAAATGAGAAATCAGATCATGAGGGTAGAAAACAATGTGTGCCATGTAGGATGCCCCCAAGTGTAGAAAAGCATGGAAACGGAGGGTGCTGTGAACTTGGGTGACCATGAGGTCATTGTTCATTGGAGGGGGATGCCTGAGCTGTGTAGTGCAGAGTAAATAGAAATAGTGGTATAAAGCAGAACTTGAAAAGGCATCACACCAGAGCACACAGCATGAGCAAAGGTATAGAGGTGAAAAAAGGTTTGGTGAGCACAGGGAACTCCATACTATTCAGTGTTGCTGGAACAAAGAGGCTAAGTCTCTTTGGCTAAGGGAGTGGTGGGTTTGGCAAAATAGGTAGAGACCCCATCATAGAGATTGTATATGCCAGCCTAGGGAGATTCAACTCCATGCTGTGGCAACACGGAGTCATTAAAAGATTTTAAATATGATAGCAAAGACTTGTGTGTCTTAGGACAATTCCTTGGGTGACCATGGATAGGGTGGATTGAAATGAGAAGTGGTGGAGGAAAGGAAATCATTCCAAGACTATTAAAACATCCGAGAAGGAAGATGCTAAGTCTTAATTGAGGGCGGTAGAGATGGGATGGGAAGAAAGGGAAGGTTCACGAGATACTCAGTGGATGTCGGACAATCAGGGTTAGGTGAGCAGTTCGATGTGCAGGACTTGATCTTTCTCATTAAAGCTGCCATTCAGGGCCATGAGCTTGTCCTGGCCTCTGGGGTGGTAGGGGCCTACAGGTGGGCATGTCTGATTAGTGGAAACCAGCTCGAAATATGCCGGGTGGAGCCATAGCTCTGTCCCTTGGATGGACTTGGGAAGAATACAGAGCATCAAGAACGGGGGGAAAGCAGCCAACCTATGGGGAGAAGAAGTGCAGGATTGTAAAGAACACATGTGCCGGCCTGTCAGTTACCGACTGGACAACTCCACAGCTCCCCAAAGGTGCTCTGTGGTTATGGGCACGGCGGGGTTCATTTAATTGGTAGCCTTTGAAATGTTTTTGCTCTCCAATCTTCATAAAAAGGAAATGAGGGCTGCGGTGGGTGGACGAGGTGTTGAGCTGTTCTGGCTACAAGGAAAGAGACCTGGCCTTTGATGAGCCCTGTAAATAATCAGTAGCACATGTCCACGCCGCACCACCTGACGCACACGGTGCTGGGGGAACGCTAGGGGAGGCAGTGAGGAGGGGCAGGGGGAAGACATTGGCAGGTGGCTGAATGGAGAACTTGCCAATATCAGTGATGGTCAACAGGGCTGGAGTCAGGCAGTGAGATCGGAGAGCACGTGCCCTTGAATTTGGGAGAAGGGTAACATAGACGTTCTGTCCCTACTATTGGTGGGCTGCTGGGCTCCGTGCGGAACCTGACCTTCCTTTAGATCTGTTTGCTCACCCACTTAAACAGGAATGCTGGTGTCGGCCACGCAGGTGTGCGCAACAATCCAGTGAGTGGCAGCAGAGAATAGTGGTCAAGGAAATGCACGAGCTCGGAGTGGCCAATTGTACTCGAATCCCTGTTCTGTTACCTACAAGCAGTGTACCAGGGGCACGTCACCTTACCCCTTCACATCTGTGACTGTCCTTCCGAAAACCAGAGTAACGATGGTACTCCCGTCCTAGGATGATGTTCAGATTAAAGCAGGTGACCCCTGCACATGCTGGCACATAGAAAGAGCTCAGTAAATGGGAACAGGCTCTTGATCTGAAAGAGCTGAGAGCTGTATTCAAAGAGTGAGGGAGGCTTATTGTACTCCCAGCACCAACAGAGCCGGAGGATGCTCATTAACCTCAACTCAGTGTCAAGTATCTTCCAGGTACGGACCACGTTTGCCATTCACACAGCCCCAGCTCCATTGTTTATTGTTCTCATTTCACAGACAAGACTAGCGAGCCAAAGAAATCAAGTGACTGGCCCAGGGTTGCCCTCAGTAGGATTCGAAGCCTAAATAATTCCTCCAGAGCCCACGTTCTTCACCACTTACGAGGTACACCCGTGCGTAGAATGCTAACCACTGGCCCCTGCGTGGGGAAGCACCAGATGGTCCTTCCAAGGGCCTGGCATTTGTGGAGGGCCTCCTGTAGTCCAGGCATGTGCCAGGCACTTGACATAACCACGTGAGCTGGTTACTGCTGTCCCCACTTTAGAGATTAGGCGACAAATCCAGAGAGGTCTCCCGCTCACTGCTTCAGGCTCTGCTCTAGACGTGAGTCTGCCAGACGTAAGACCACACTCTCTCCCTAACCCCTGCTGTTTCTGCCATTTGAAAGAGTGGATGAGGAAGGGTGGAAACGGTGATCGGTCCCATGCATTTTCATTCACTGGGTTACACACAAGAAACCTGAGAATGAACCAGATCAGGCAACTTCTCCGAGATCACAAAGCAAGCCTGCAGCACCTCGCTGGCTCGTCATCCTCCCTTCAGGAAGCACACAGGGAGTGGCATTTAACTCGAAGCTCATTTCAGAAACTGGAGGCATTTTTCTGGGTCATATCCGGGACAACCAGCCGTCATTTCAGAATTTGAGGAAGGGCCTCGGGAGGGCAGGCCACGCACCCCCCGCCACTAAGAGCTGCACACGCGGCCCCTGCTTATGGGCTGGCAGCATCGGATGCTGCTTTAATTAGATCGCCATGGTAACGAGCTACAGGAGAACAATAGACAGTTGTGTACTCGCAAAAATCATCAGCCAGACAAGGCCCGCTAAACTGTAATTATGCCAGAGTAGCAGTGGATCTTCATTTTGGTGCAAGAAATAAACTGCCATCCAGTCCTGGTTGTCTTCAGAATGTCTATGAACACTAGGGTGAGGATTCTCAGCGAGTTTATCATGTGAAATTATATTTTGAAATTCTGAAAACCCCACATAAAGAGGATCGTCTTTACACTCCGGGTTTTGACTTGTGTGTTCCCAGAGGGGGGCCGAGAGCAAGGTCAGGAAGGGAATAATGACCACATAGATAGGATTTACTGAGTCTGGCCGTGCCGGATGCTTTGTATGGTCTCCCCTGATCGTCACCATCAGCGTCTGCTGTGGGTGTCTCGAGCCCCACTTGACAAGGCAGGAACCCTCACTGAAGACTGAATAAGGTCTTGACCCCGGTGTGTTTGGCTCCAAGGCCCAAAGGCTCTGCCCTGAGCCATGTCGCTGTTCAAGGACAAAAGGAGACAGCCCGGTCCAGCTGTACTTCTAAGAAACCCTCGGAATCCTCCTTTTGATGAAACGTGAGGGTTTCCCTTTAATCTGGTTAGTTTTGCTAGTCTGATAAGATGCAGTTCACCCCGGCCATCAGAGTCACCGAGACCCATAAATAACAGAAAGATCATTTAAAAATAAATTACCAACTGAAAGCAGGGAAAACTCATCCTTGGGTTGTTGCTCTCCCGGCCCCCCATAAATCTGTTGTCTTTTCGACTCAGCAGTGGCCAGGGTCACAGACCGTAAAGAGCTTCCACAGAGAAATTTGAAAAATCCCAGCAAGACGGAGCATGCAGGAGTCATAGGAAAGGCATTTGTATTCTTGCCATCAGCCTGGGTTGAAGGATGCCGCCCTCAGGCTGGACAGGCGGGATGGGGTGGGCACATACTCAGGAGCCAGGTGCTGCCCTGCCTGCTGGGATTCCGGGGGCACCACGGAAAGACCTTGGCCTCTCAAATGTTCTGGTTCCTGGCCTACTTCCTTGGAAAGGAACAAAATTTCCAGTCTCACTGCCACATGAAGCTGCATTTCCCTTTGGAAATGGAACCCAGTGACCTCAATTTGTAAGACTGAGGATGAGCCTGATTTTAGATTTGGTTTTTCCAGAGAAAACACAGTTGTGTTGGGAAAGGGGACCTGGGATGGGTCGTCCGAGAAAGTACTGGCCGGGGGCGGGGAGCAGTCACGGGCAGGCGGTAGCAGCCCAGGGCAAGTGTGAGTCTCTCCCCCCGGGCCCCACGGCTGCTCCTCATTCCGGTGCAGGACAGCAGGCTGGCGTGCTGGCCTCAGGGAACCTTTGCACAGTTGACAAAGCAGTGTCAACAGCTGTCCCCTCGTGTGTCGGCTCTTTGAGCTGCCAGGCTCTGGTGACATGGTGCCCTCCAGGCTCCTGCTCAGAAAACGTACTGTGACAGGCATCTCCTGCCCAGCTGGGCTCGGAGCAGCTCCCAGGTGATAGTGCTCGGCCTCCAGGACTGTGTCAGGACACCCTCCTCCTCCTGACTCACTTTTCACCACCAGCGTGAAACTTTAACAGCGTATTACTCCCCGGGAAGGCACGGGATTTGGCATCATGGACCATTTGAGCCCCAAGTGCCTTTTGTGATTGTCGTTTAAAGGAGTGGTTTTAAACTCTGGGACAGTTAACCTCCCAGGGAATGGACTGAGAGCCAAGGACCCTTTTCCCTGTGGGATAAAGGTATGTGTGGACATACATCCAAGCATGTGCAAGCAATCCCAAAGCTCACACCCCAGCTGAGGAGGCTGGCTCTGGTCTAACCTCTTCATTTTAGAGACGGTTGATCAGAAAGAGGGAATGACCAACTCCAGGTCACAAAGTGATTGACCCCACACTAAAGGTCCATTCATCCCCCTCTCTTCCTGGAGAAACTGCTACAACCACCTCTTAACTGGCTTCCCCTTACCACTTAGCCCTTCTCCCATATATTCTCTACACCAAGATAATATACCCTTTTTCAAACACAAACCACCTCAGGTCCCTCTCTTGCTTAAAATCCTCCCGTCATTCTTCATGAGCCCTGAGATAAGATCCAACAGCTTCCACACGATCTCCAAGCCAGGGCACCACATGACAGGCCTCCAGGACAGGCTAGTCACACCAAGGCTCCCCCCAGGGAAGGCCAGAGCCCCCACATTATGGGTTCTCATATCCTCTAGCCCTGCCAGTCTTCTCTCCCTTTCCTGGGCCTTGGCACATGTTTTTTCCTTCTTCCCAACACAACCTTCCATCCTCTCTTCACCCACCTACCTCCTATCTATTTTCCACTTCTTGGCTTTGCCACCTTCTCAAGAAGGACTTCCCCACATTTGACTTCCCTGAATCAGCCAGGGTCAGCCAGGACCCAGAAGCCATCATGGGTTATTCCAAACAGACAGGATTTCATACAGGAGATTTGTTACATAGGTGTTGAAGGGCTGAAAAGGCTTTTAAGAATCGATGCTGAGTTAACCCAGAGATCTGTAACCTTGGAGAGCCATTTCTAGCCTCAGGGCTAGGAAAGTAAAAGGAAAGGGATGGAGTTACCAGGATCTAGAAGTACAGAGAAGGGGCCTGTGGGACTATGCTCTGAACGCCACACGTCTGGGGGTGGGGACCGCCAAGAGGTTCAGAGTGCAGCATGAGGGGTACAACTGGTAATTGTAGTCACTATCTGTGAGGGCAGAAGCTCTTCACTGCTCCTGTAGGGTCTGGAAAAAATGGGAAGAGACTTTCCTTGATTCCCTCCTGCTGTCAGAAGCCAAGGGGAAGCCAGCCAGCGAGGGAGTCTGGGAAATGTGGCTGGAGGACTCCCAACCCCAACACCACAGAGCAGATTATGGAATGGGTTTGGCCAAGAGACTAAAGGAAATAACTGGCACAAGCCCACACCACATTGTTTATCTATTGACCTTTGCATTTGACTACACGCTCTATGAAGTTTGGCCAAAACCATCCCATAGCCCAGCGCCTGGCACCAACCTCAACGGTTGGCACTTAGTAAGTGTTGATTGGCTGATCGAATCGGAGGGGTAAGAGCTTTCTGAGCCTCAGCTTCCACAGCTGCAAAGTGGAGCTAGATTCCTCTCCACAGAATTATCGTGATGATTACCAAGATGATGGATGTGAGTGGACCGTGAGCTGTTTGGACTCGGGTCATGACAGAACATGAGAGCCCTCCATGGACAATGTCTGGCTTCACCAGGAGCCATATTCTGAGCTTGTTTTTAACAGTGTGTGAGGATGTTGAGGAAAGAGTGTGAAGCCCACTTACTGCCTATCTTCCCCTAAAGAATTTCAAAAGCTCCTTCTGCCTATTTTTGTCCTGTGGTGCTTGAGTGACTATGTGGGTTATCACCTGTGACAAACATTTTTATATGAGTGTTGACGTTTCTGGTGTTTCCTGATAGGCCAACATCACCTATGGAGCCTTGTGGAAAGAAGTCAGCAAACGTTCCAACCTCAGGGTGTTAGGGGTGGGGACAGCACACAGAGAGGGGAAGATCTGGGTCCGGAACTCTTAGCTGGTGTCCAGAAAACTATGAACACAGTGAATTCCTTCAAACCTATCTGTGAAGCCCACCTGGGAATTTGTGTCACAGAACATCTCAGAAATGAGAGTATTTTGCACGCACTGAGACACCTGATCGAAGATGTGTCTAAACAAGCCCTGTGGGTGTGGAATTCCTCAGGAGCCAATTCAAGAGGCTGTCTGTCACCTGTCATCTTCCTAGTGAGAAAAGGCCCCTGGACCAGAGAGTCAGGAGGCTTGAGTTCTGGTCTTTTCTTATTGGCAACCTCTGTGAGTTTGGGTGAACCCCTTCTCCAGCATTTGTCTCAATTGGTTCCCAATTTGGGCTATGCATCTGAATCATCTGGGTCACTTACTCCTAGAGATCTGATGTAATTGGTTTTGAGTGGGGCCCAGATATTACATGGTTTTCAAAACTTTTGTGCCTCCAGGGATGAAAACCACTGTTGCAATACATTTCAGAAGCACCTGGAAAGATTGTGAAAACACAGGCTGCTCAGCCCCACCTGGGGAGTTTCTGAGTCAGTGGGTCTGGGTGAAGTCTGGGAATCTGCATTCCTAACAAGTACCCAGGTGCTGCCGATGCTTTTGGTGTAGGACCACATTTTAAGAAGCCCTACTCTAGTCCTGTGGTCCCAATGACAAGTGATTTTGCCTTCCAGAGGACATTTGGAGGATGTATGGAGATAGTTTGGGTTTTCACAACTTGGGGGGCGGGCGGTGCTACTGGCTTCTAGTGGGTAGAAGTCAGGGATGCCAAACATTCTACAGTGCGCAGACCATTTGCCCAAATCAAAGAATTATCCAGTTCAAAATGTCAATGCCTCTACCATTTTTATGCACCCATAAATCACCTGCAGCTGTGTTAGAATGCAGATTCTGATAGAGTCAGTCTAGGGAGAACCCCAAGAATTTGCATTTCTATAAACTCCCACGTAATACCCAAACCACCAATATCCCATAGCTTGGGTTCCTTCAGTTCTATAAAGACACCTGTCCCACACACTGCCCCTGGCCCCCAGCCTGAGATACACAAGTAAACTCCGCTCTTCACTGCCATATCCTCTAAGCCTACAAGAGTTCAACCACTGTCAGAGGAAGCCCTCAGTAAATATTAGAAGGATGTAAGACACTCATTATGAGTAAGCTGAGCTGGCCTCCCCCAACCCCACCACCCTTGGTCAAGGAGCCCTTGGGAGTCAGGATCTTGTCTGGTCCTTCTTGGTTCCTACAAAGCTGGGCACAGAGCTTGGCACATATTAGGGAGTCTGTATACATCCTTTGTACAAGAGTGGACAGACACAGTAAGAGCTAGCATTCTTGTAATGGTAGATGATCACTTTCTAAGCTACTGAAAATGATCCCTCCTTCAAAACGGATTCCTTTCCTGGTCTCAGAAGGCATTTTCACTTGCATAATCTCATTTGATCCTCATCACAAAGTTATGAGGAGAGCAGAGTCCAACCCCACTTACAGATGAGAAGACTGAGGTGAAAGTGTAGAACCTGGACTAGAATGAGTCCAGCCTGGCTATGCCAAGTCATGCCATTCCCGTGTCATCCAAGGCAGCTCTGTCTGCTTCATTCTTTCTCCACTCCCCTGAGCCCTACCTTTCTCTTCAGTATGGTCACACCTTCTCCCCTTTCTTGTCCAGCCTCTTCTGCCTTTTATTTCCTCCCACCCTATATACCAGACAGCCATTTCCTCTGCTTAACTGGCTTCCTTTTCAGCCTTTCTGCCTGGGTCTTCCTTGGATGGCTGAGGGCTTCCTGAAATTCCAACTTGAGGATCGCTTCAGCTGATGGAGAAAGTCAAGGTCCTGCTTTATTTCCTGCCCCCTTACCACCAGCCTCACTAGTCACAATGGGTGCCAGCACTGGAGAAGCTCCAGCCTACATAATACCATTTTCATTATAGGCCAGTTACGTGGAGGACACCTGCTTTGTGTTGGCCCTGTGGTAGTCAATGGAGAGACAGAGATTTATAATCCAGTCCTTCCCCTCATGTGGTATTTGGAAAGGAGTCTGGATTCAGATAGATTTCCACCCAAATGCTGACTCTTGGTTCTCCAACCACAGGCTGCTCCTTCCCTGCCTCTTGATGCTTTCTCCTTACTTCTCTGGACATCCCGATGCCAGAGAGCCCATACTCCATTCTCTGACCTTCTCTTTTCCCTGTAAACTTACTCCATAGGCGATCTTAACCCTTCCGCACTGATGACATACCGATTTACATCTAAAGCACCAAACTCTCTTGTGAACTCCACTGATACACCCAACACTTGCTTAATATCACGACTTTGATGTCTAACAGGGGAAAAATATGTACAGGTATCCAAAGCTACATTCTTTTTCTTTTTTATCCAAAACTACATTCTTGATTGCTCTCCACCCTCCAATGTGCTCCTCCCAGTTATCTTCATCCCCATTAGCGCTGACTTCCTTCCATCTTTGGAGAAATCCTTGTCACCTCTCCCCCACTCACAAGCCTCATTCAGACATGGCTCTATGTCTGCCCTATGTGTATCCACTTCGAACCACCCCCATTTCACCTGGCCCAAGTTGTAGGATCTCCCACCTGGACAATTGCATGAGCCTCCTCACTGGTCTCCCTGCCTTCAACCTTGCCTTCTGACAGACTGTTCTCCACAAAACAGACTATAATTCTTTACCATGTGTAGTGAGCTGAATGATCACCTCAAAAAAGATATGTCTATGTCTTAATACCCAGTCTCTGTGAATGTAAGCTTATGCCCTTAAATCCAACGGCAAGTGTCCTTAGAAGACACAGGAGAGAAGACACAGAGGAGACAGTATTGTGAAGACAGAGGCACAGACAAAAGGGGTGGGACCACAAGCCAAGGAGGGCCAGGAGCCACTGGAAGCTGGAAGAGGCAGGAAAGATACTTCCCTCGAGCCTCTGGAGAGAGCACTTCCCTGCTGACACCTTCATTTTGGACTTCTGGCCTCCAGAACTCTGAGCGAATACATTTCTGTTGCTCGAAGCCAATGAGTTTGGTAGCCCTAGGAAATGAATACATTATGTAAGTCAGGTCATACCCATTCTCTGAGGTAAATCCTCCAGTGTCATCCCATCTCATTTTGAGTAAAATCTAATTCCTTGCCACAGGGGCTTATGCAAGCTGACCCCCACTGGCCCTCTGACTGTATCTCCTGCCACACTACCTCTTGTCCATCTACTCCAGCAACACTGGCCTCCTTCCTGTATCTTGACTCTGTATATATCCCCACCTCAAAGACTTGGCACTTATTATTTCCTCAACCCAAAATAGTTCCCAAATATCCATGGTTCTCTCCCTCTGGTCCCTGCTACAGAGGCAGAGGCCCTCTCTCCCTCCTGATGTCCAATAGCGCACCCCTCCCTACTGGCCTTACTCACCTCATACTGCTGTCCTTCTTAGCATGTATCACCGTCTAATGTAATACGTACTTAACAGTCTGGAAGGAAAGAGCCATGAGAGTAAGGAATTTGTTTTCTTCACTATTGTATCCCCAGTGCAAGCAAGTGCCTGGCATATACGAAGCACTCAGAAAATGTATGTGGGATGGATGCCTCTGGCCATCTCTGAGATTAGGTGCCCATCACTCAGCCTCTCTAAGCTCCAGTGGCAGAATGGGAATGAAGAAGAAGCAGAAGGAAGAGCACATATAAAAGCAGAGAAGTCCAAAAGGGCTGGCAGTGTGTGAGCAATAGCACAGAGATCTGTGTGCCTGGAGCACTGATACAAATGGGAGCAGAGGGGTAGAGAGAAGCAGAAGAGAGAGGCAGGAGGCCAGCCAGAGAGGAAGCTGGGGCCAGGTTCTGAGCACATTAGGTTTCTATCAAGGACTTGGAATTCCCTCATTATCTTTGAAAAACGTGTTCCTGGGGGGCGTGAGGGGGGAGCAAGGAAGCTTAAGAAAACTTTTTGATGTCAAGATTGTAGAAAACCTTTCTGATCATCTTGGGCTCCAGGTCAACTCTCTCAGTTTGCAGATTTGAATTTTGAGGCCCAGAGAAGGAAGGATCAAGGTCAAGAACAAGTTCATGTGAAAAGCTACTGAAAGAGCTCCTATCTGCTGACTCCCAGTCCAAAATTCATTTCCATTCTCGGTAATAATCTCTGGAAAGCAGGAAATATCTGCCACAGGAAAAAAACAAACAAACAAGAATTGTCTGCTGTTCAGATCTAGGACTGGATGGCCCGTCAGAACCTCCTCCGTCCCTCAGCCCCAGGCTGAGGAGCAGGTGCACAGGTGGACCTGTGTGGGAGGATTGACCCCTCCCTCCTCTGAGCTCTCAGGTTTCACGTGGTCCAATGCAGGTATCTCCTTGTCTTCACCCCATCTCTCGATTTCATTTCGAGCTACTGTATTGAGGTATATTTATGTACGGTAAGCTGCTAATGTGTAATGGGCGCAGTTCAATTACTTTGAGTGTCCAATGACTTTGATTTTGCACCTGCCATAATCAAGATACAGAATATTTTCATCATCCTTCGAAATTTCCTCTTGCCCCTTTGCAATCCATCCCTCCCTTCACTCTTAGCCCCAGAAAATTGCTGATTGGCTTTAGTCACTATAAATTAACTTACATTTTCTAGAGTTTTATGTAAACAGCATCCTACAGGATGTGCTTTTGTTGCCTGACATTTTTTATCCAGCATAATTATTTTGAGATTCACGCATGTTGTTGTGTATATCGGTAGTTTATTCTTTTTTATTGCGGAGAACTGGTCTATTGTATGGACATACCACAGTTGGTTTTTCATTCACTGATTGTTGGATATTTTGGTGGTTTCCAAGTGTCAGCTGTTACAACCAAAGCTGTTGTCAACATTTGAATACAAGTCTTTTTGTAGACATGTTTTTATTTCTCTTGGGTAAAATACCTCAGAGGGGGCTGTATAGTGCTTTTAACTTTTTGGAAAACCACTCACCACTTTTCCACAATGTGATACAATTTTGCATTCCCACCAGCAGTGTCTGGGCATTCCACACTCTCACCAACATTTGTTGTTGTCAGTCTTTTTCATTTTAGTCAGCATGGACTGTATCTATTGGCAGTTCACTGTTCTTCATTTTCAATTACCTGATGGCTATTGACATTGAACACCTGGGCATGTGTTATCCCCATGAAATCTCTTTCCTTCCTTTATGAAGTGTCTTCTCAAACCTTTTGTCCATTTTTTTTATTGCCTCATTTTTGAGTTATGAGTTCATTATATATCCTGGATTCAATCCTACTGTGAAAGAGAGGTTTGTAAACATTCTTTTCTGTTCTGTGATTTGCATTTTAATTCATTTTTCTGGATTTAGAACAGTACCTGGCTTGTAGAAGGTGCTCAGCAAAATGTATTGAATAGAGTCACGAATCCAGATGTTGTTGTCTAAAGTCAGTGCGAACCCCTTTTCATCAGAAGAGGGTAAGAAGACCTCTCTATTCCACTCCTGATTACCCCAGCTCAGAAAGCAGCCAGCCCTGACCTTAAATCTCATTGTCACCTCTCTTTGGCTCCATGACTTTGAACTGAGTACTTCAGGTCCCTGAACCTCAGTTTCTTCTCAGGGATAAAGAGGATAAAAAAAGCTTGTATATAGGATGATATCAGGATTATGACATATAATATATATAAAAGACCTAGCATATTTTATGCTCTCAGTGAGTCATTGGAGCTCAAATGACCGGATTCAGTCACCGTGACCCAACAGTGGACCTGGCCTCTGGTTTACATCTCAAGGATGATACGTTTTAATTGTTCCTGAGAGTAATCAATGTGTTTTGATGGGATTGAATGGGATAATCAGTTCTGATAAATTGATTGTATTTATTGGCAAAATGCTATAAATGGTTCATGCTTCCCAAACACAATCCCTGCTCCCTTTTCACTAATACACATTAATCTCACAAGCTCCCAAATTGAGGGAACAAATTCCAGAGAAACCCCAATCAGAACTGATGAGCTTAGTAAATGATGCCAATGCAGAGATCAACACCTGAGCAGAACTGCACTATCTCCCCATCGTCTATGGGGCGACATGTATTTTTTTTGGCGTGATACCCACGGTCATTCATAACCTGGTTCCAACAAACTGGTCAAGTTTCCTCCCACCTTCAACACACAATTGTTGATCCAGTCACAGCACTGAGGCCCATTATGACTTCTGAGCTTCTACACCTGCTGTCCTCATGACTCAGGCATGCCTCCCCTTTGCACATGCATCTGCCTGGCATACACCCACTCATCCTTAAAAGACCAAAAATCACATGTTATCTCCTTTGTGAAAACTTGTAAAATTCTCCGTGGGAAAATGTGTTCCTTCCAATGTGTTCTCACAACCTTAATGCGATTTCTATTATAACACCTCTTCCATTGTTTCGTGATAAACCACTGGATTCCTACTGACCATGGAATCCAGGACGGTCTGAGTCTCATCCTCTACTTCTGGATTCCTGGCACCTCACACCATCTCTGGAACATAGCAGACACTCGGTAAATGTTTTGGACGAATGAATCAATGAAAGAATGACTAATGGACGGATACATGAGTGCGTTAGTGGATATATGATTCTAGCTGTTTGGACTTTAAGCTTCTTCACTTGTGAAATCTGTACAAGCCCATTCTCTGCAACACGTCTCACATCTGATATTTGGTGACCATTGATTTCCCTTCCTTCACATTGACTCTTGGTCCCAAGGCAACTGGGACTCATGAGAGAGACAAGAGGAAGAGGAGTGGGACAGTTTGTAAAGAACTCAACAGAGACAATTAGGTCATGAGAGGTGTGCATATCTCCAAATGTTTCCTAACTTCTTGTGAATGACCCCCATGTTTCCAACAGGAAACCTGGAATCTATTTCAGTGGAAATCCTTTTTCTGCTCACAAAAAGTAAGTGGTTGAAATCCCCTCCCTATTTCCCAATCCTGACTGCTGAGTCAGAGCTTCTGGAAGGATTCTGATGTATTTTGATTTGTACTTCTGTTTGGGGGGTAGGAAGCAGCATGATAGGAAGGATTCCAGATTTAGAATCCATGGCCTGAACTAGAGTCCCTGCTTTGCCACTGAGCCACTGGGCAAGGCCATAACCTTCCTTGGCCTTAGTTTTTTCATCTGCAAGTGGAGGCGATACTACTTGTATGAAAACAGAACTGTAATAATCGATGTGTAGACCTACACAAAGATCTCATCTAAACTACAGCCAAGTTGCACTTGATGAGTTTCTTCTTTCCTTCTCTTCTTCTGCACTCCCCCGTATCATTTCTTTATCCAGAATATCTTCATTTCCCCTCTGCTTTCTGTCTCTTTGTTACTTGTAGCTTGACCCCTTTCATCTATCCAAGTGGGGACCTTGTAATAGCTGTGGCCAAGGACAGGAGAGGTTTAGAGAGGTGATGGGAAGGCTCTGAGAACAGAAGACGTGGCCAGGAGACCATTCATACACATCTGGGCTTGCTGGTTCCTGGGAGTGAGCAGAGCAAATACCTGAACACAAAGGAAAGGGTCACAACCTTCAGAAAGAGGGGGAGGGTGGGTCTCCAAAACTCTGTAAGATATGAAGAGTGCTGTTGGGTTGTATTGCTTTGTTTGTTTGTTTGTTTGTTTTTAATATACATGTAAACTGACTACCACAATGTAGGTGGTCCAAAAACTGGAGTTGCTGATCACTGACATCATCATAACATGGAAAACAGAGTGTGCCTCGCCGTACATGAAACAGATGAAGGAATGACAAAATAGGAAAAGGGGCTGAGATTGCAGGTAAGAATTTGAGCTTTGGTTTCAACAAAACAGCACCCTTGGTTTATTGTGTTCAACTGTGCCCAACAGCCCTGTAAGGGGACTAAGGTGAAGCTTCCTCTAAGGCTTGCTTTCAGCTTAAAAAGAGCTGACACCATCTCTTATCAAGTCCTTAATGCACACCCCAACTCACATACTGCTCCCAGGGACTCTGACTCAAAGAGAGGAGGATTCAAAACAGGGCCAAAGGGTCAGGGAGAAGCCATGGTTGGGTTTTGTACTCATGGGGATCAAACATTCCAGGACTCCCTTCTTCTTCTGTTTATAGACCAGAGAGGACTTCAGCAGTTGTGCTGTGAAATTCTGCCACGTTCTCAGAGCCATTTGAGACCAATTTAAATAATAAGCTAAGGAAACAGAAGATGATACTTGCTTTCATCCATTCACTTACGCATTCACTAATTCATCTCTATGTCTTGTTAGTCATTATATTTTTCCATTCATTGATGCATCCATCTAGTTCACATTTACTAAGTACCTGATAATGTCTAGACATGGTGGATACAGAGATGCACCAGCCAATATCCCTGAGCTGAGAGAATTTTCCAACACACTGAAGCAGCAAATATTAATACTTCCTAGAACATAATTATGGAGAGCCAACTATGTTTCAGGCATGGCATTTGTCTCTGGAAAACTCATTCTTGGCAGAGGAAGAGCAACAATGTCTCTGATGCAAATATCTTGGTGTGTCCTAGAAATTGAAAAACAAACAAAAAAGTCAAACTGTGTAGAAAGTTATGAGGAAAGGAAATGTAGGCAGGGATCAGATCATGCCATCTCCTGAAAGCCACAGTTAGCCACCTGCATTTATTCTGGGTGTCAAAGGGAGAATATGAAGGTTTCACACAAGCAAGGGGCACAAGTCTTGTTTTGCTGTGAGAAGAATAGATTAGAAGGATGCAAGAAAGGGGTGCTTGGATGTCTCATTCGGTTAATCATTTGAGTCTTGATTTCAGATAAGGTCATGGTCTCAGGGTCATGAGATCGAGCCCTGTGTCGAGCTCCAGTCTCTGTGGGGAATCTGCTTAGGATTCTCTCTCTCCCTCTGCCCCTCCTCCTGCTCGTGCTCTCTCTCTCTCTCTAAAGTAACTAAATAAATCTTTAAAAATTTTAAAAAAGGAAGAAGGTTGCAAGAATGAAAGCAGGGAAACCCATGAGACTGTTATAACAAAAGTTTAAGTGTGAGATGATATTGGCTTGAATGTAGAGGGGTGACCTACAGATGAAGAAAGATATACAGATTCCAGATAGCTCTCAGAGATAAAGCTAGCAGGATTTCAAGCACAGAAGACCAAAGAAAACTCCTCAATTCTTTTCTATAAAAAAGTGTCACATTGACATCAAAACCTCACAAAAATTAGACCCCAAACAGAAAACTAGAGATCAGTCTCACTCAAGAAGTTCAAATAAACCATTTCCAAACAGAATCCACCAGCATAAACAAGCAAACAATTTCAAAAATGAAACACAAAAAGTGGTGTTTATTCTAGAAATTCAAGGATGGTTCACATTAGGAAATCTATTAATCTACATACAGCTGGGCAGAAAAAATAATGACTATTTATCTTCCATTTGTATATCTCAAATTTATCACTCATTCATGAAAATATTATTCAATAAAGTAAGAACTCACAGATAATTTTGAGTATTATTATATTATGATTATACACACACATACACAAACACATTTCAACCCGATAACCCACATCTTACTTAATGAGGAAATACAAAAATACTTGAGGTTTTTTTCCCTGAACTCAGAAACAACACATGATGTCTATTTTTCCGCTAGTTTTCACCATTATTAAATAATTAACCAGTGAAAATAGACAATATAAAGAAATAAGAGGTTAAGAATTGAATAAGAGTAAAACTTTATTAATTACATTGAAAGCCAAAAGAATCAATGCAAAATTACTGTGAACCATAAGAGAATCAACATATCAAAATTAACAACTTCATATATTAAATTAAAAAGCTAGTTAAGACACAATAAAAGAGAAGACTCCTTTTAGAATAGCAAAAAATATGTATATTTTATATATATAAATATATGTAATAATAAATAATTGTAACACTATATATATATATATATATACACACACACATATGTACATATATATATAAATTACCTGGGCAAAAACTTAAGAAATATTAAAAATCTGGGGCACCTGGGTGGCTCAGTCTGTTGGGCATCCAGCTCTTGGTTTCGGCTGGGGTCATGATCTCAGGGTATTGGGATCGAACCCCACCTGGGGCTCCATGCTTAGCACAGGGTCTTCTTGTCCCTCTCCCTCCCCCTGCTTCTACTCTCTCTCTCAAATAAATAAATAAATAAAATCTTTTAAAAAAAAGAAAACAAAATAAATATTAAAAATCTATGAGAATAACCTTCCAAAAGATAAAAAAGTAGACAAGCAAATGAAAGGCATACCATATTCTTCAAGATGGAGAATTTTATTTCTAAATTTAATATGATCCAACAAAAAATAATGTGAGGTTTGTGGCTTTTCATGGACATAATTAAGTTGATTGTAAAATTTATTTGAAAAGACAAATAAGCAATAACATCAAGAAACCTTATAAAAGAAGAGCAATCTAGGGGCACCTGGGTGGCTCAGTGGGTTAAGCATCTGACTCTTGATTTCAGCTCAGGTCATGATCTCAGAGTCTTGAGATCAGTCCCCGTGTGGGGCTCCATGGCTAGTGGGGAGTCTGCTACTCTCCCTCTGCCTCTCCTTCTGCCCTTCCCCCTGCTCATGCTTGCTCTTTTTCTCTAAAATAAATAAATAATTCTTAAAAAAAAAAAAAAAGGGAAGAGCAATCTATGAAACATACAGCTACACTCCCTACAATAAAACCAGGGTGTCATGGAGCATGCCTAGACACACAGACTAATGGAACCAAACAGAAATCCAGAAATAGGTCCATGACATATGGAAATTTAATATATGATAAAGGTAGCATTTCAAATCTGTAAGAAAAGATGGACTTTCAGAAGTATTGTTGCAATAAGTGAATAGCTATATGGAAACAGATACAAGGGCACCTGGGTGGCTCAGTCGTTAAGCGTCTGCCTTCGGCTCAGGTCATGATCCCAGGGTCCTGGGATCGAGTCCCACATCAGGCTCCCTGCTTGGCAGGAAGCCTGCTTCTCGCTCTCCCACTCCCCCTGCTTGTGTTCCTGTTCTCGCTATCTCTCTCTCTGTCAAATAAATAAATAAAATCTTTAAAAAAAAAAAAAAAGAAACGGATACAATAAGAAGTGGCCCTCAGGCTATACACAGACGATGTAGTTAAGCGTAAAAATAATTAAAAGTGAAATAAAGCATAAATAAATAAATAAATACAGAACCACAAGAATGCTAGAAGGAAATATGGATGAATTCCTTTTTAACCTAGGAGCGGAAAATCTTTCCTGACTATATTCCCCCAATCTGGAAGCAGTAAAGGAAAAAAAAAAACAAAAACAGATATATTTGCCTACATAAACATGTCTAAAATGTAAAAAAAAAGAGACACAAAAACCAAAACTGATTGTATGACAAAAACAACAACATAAGAAGTAAAAAGACAAATGACCAGTGGAAAAAATTATTCAAAACTTATACCACTTACATGATAAAAAGTTTCATATCCCTAATAAATAGAAAGCTTCTACAAATAGAGAAGAAAAAAAGCCATGAGCCATACTCAAAAAAAAAAATTGGCTGGAGATAGGAACAGAGAGTTCAGAGAACAGAAGGTATATTGCTCTTAAGCACAGGGAAAGATGCTCATCCTTGTTTAGAATTAGAGAAATGTAAATTAAAAGTACACTGGGTTGCCAACTCTAAAGTTTAAAAATTGACCACATAATTTGTTGCTGAATCTGCAGAGAACAGGCACTTCCAGAAAATGTTGGTGGGAAAGAAAGTGTTGGAACCTCTCTGGCAAACTTTCAAAATTACATATATATGTACCCTTTGACCTAGTAATCCCACTTAAAGGAATCTATTCCAAATATATGATATACTGAAATATATATGTGTATATTTTTAAATATATATTGTACTATATTATAATAAATAGAGAGAGGAAGATAGAGACAGAGAGGCTGAGACACAGGGGCACAGAGCATTCAAATAGAGAAATTATGTAAGATGGTTAAGAACCAAAATTTCCAGCATAAAAAAGGAGATATAAATATAATATCAAAGAACTAACAATCCAGTAATTCTAAGTTTGAATTTGAAATACTAGCATGGATTCATGACATATTTCCTAGCTCTGCATGTTGTAAAGGTCTAGGAAAAAATGACCGACCCAGTAACAGTAACCATCCCTACCCATCAAACTACGGTCTCTGAATAACATTTCCCAATAAAAGGAAGCAGAATTTCTTGAAAAAAATGGCTCATCCCAGAAAATGTACAAGATACACCCGAAATATCTTACCATACAAAAAACCAAGGACGTTATCATTGTGGTCTTGTCTGCACGACACTGGAGCAATGGGATAATTTGAGCATATTAAAAACACTGTCATTGATTAGTTTCTCAATCTTGCTGTAACAAATTATCACAGACTCAGTGGATTAAAAAAACAAAAATTTATTATCATACAGTTCTGGAGGTCAGAAGTTCAAAATGGGTCTGCAGGGTCCTGTTCCCTCTGGAATCTCTGAAGGGAGAAATCATTTCCATCTTTTCCAGCTTCTAGAGGCTGCCCATATCCCTTGGCTCATGGCCTTGTATCCCTGTGACCTCTGTGTCTGTCATCCTACCTTTTGATCCGACTCTGACCTTCCTGCCTAGCTCCCTTGTGGTAACATTGGGCCCAGCAGGATAATCTAGAATAATCTCCCCATCTCAAGATCCTTAATCACATCTGCAAACTCCCTTCGGCCATATTCACAGTTTCTGGGGGTTAGGACATAGACATTATTGGGGGTCATTATTCTAGCAACCAGCCATCACCATAGGGTATAAGGGAACGAACTCATTATTGAGAAAATGGATAAATAAGGATGAAGTATTTATCCTGTCTTTTCTCTACAAACTATACCTCAAAGCAGTCACTTAATTGATGACGGAACACTTCTTTTTTTTTTTAATTTTTTATTGTTATGTTAATCACCATACATTACATCATTAGTTTTTGATGTAGTGTTCCATGATTCATTGTTTGCGTATAACACCCAGAGCTCCATTCAATACGTGCCCTCTTTAATACCCATCACCAGGCTAAC
>NC_138378.1:112427567-112484682 GCF_054177405.1 Leptonychotes weddellii
TATATATATACCACATCTTCTTTATCCATTCATCTGTCGACAGAACATTTCTTTTTAAAGAAATAGTCCAGCAAATAAATTATGAAAAGAGGGCAGATGAGAACATGGCCATTATGTAACTCCTGATGAAGCAATGGGCCCAGGCAATGAGCATCAGTGACCGCTAAAGCCGCTCACTTGGTAAACTTAATAATGATGGCGTCACCTGAATGCACTGATCAATTTTAACATTATGAAAGGAGAGACAGTGGAAGTTTACAATATTACTTTTCAGGTAATCCCATCCCCCCAAAAATCAAACCTGTATCTGATAAGGCACCCAGATCTAACCACCAGAGTAGACGTATCACAGGGGGAGAGCAGAGACAGGTCACACAAGAGCAAAAGATATAAAGCAGCAAAATACAGAATGTGGCAAATTACAGTACATACCCCACAGTGTCTTTCCCAAATAGGGTACAAAGGAAAACAAAAGACAGAGATGACAACCAAAATGTTAAGAGACTTAACAGGCATATCAACCCGGTGAAGTGTGTGGATCTTGTCTGAATTCATATTGAACAAACCTAGCATAAAAACTATTGATAATGAGAGAATTCTGAACGCTGACAAAATACCTGATGGTATTAAGGAATTGGGATTTTGTGGGGGTAGGGTGGTAACCATATTGTGGCTATTTTATCAATCCCATCTTTTTGAAAGAGATACACTGAAATCCTTCCAGAAGAAATGATATGAATGATACGACGTCTTGGATTTGCTTCAAAGTAATCTAGTGCAAAAGGGGTCGTTGGATAGAGTTCCAACAAGGCTGGCTGCAATTTGAGAATTATTGAATTGGGTACGTGGCGTTCATTATTCTCGTCTATTCTTGTATTGGTTAGAAATTTCCCACAATGACAAGTTTTTGTTGTTGTTGTTGTTTTTCAAAATAAACAATATGCGCCCAGAAATAAAATTACTGGCTATAACAAGGCATTTAAAATGTATTGTCAAGTTGCTTTCCATAAAGCTGTAGCGATATGTAGCCCCACCTGCGGTGTGTGAGAGGGCTGAGGATATAACATTTTTAAGAGACTATTACGTGCTTGAGTAAACATAGGAATGTGTATTTCTCAGTTCCATATGCCTTTAGAAAAGACTAATGGCCTATTATGGGATATTTTGGCCCGGTTGTGACCACATACCTGGAGGCCTTGTACCTGAACAGCAGGGAAACAATCAAGGAGTAAATGAAGTTCAGTGTGTCAGCCTTGCAAACACACAGATTTGTACAAATCTGAATGACCCTAATGAGGGGTTTCTATGTCATCTCTGACACCATTGTAGATAATCTTTCTGAATGTCCACTAAGGTATTTGTTTAGTGGGAGAATCTGCAATTGTATCTTCTCAATGAAATCTGATTATCTTCAAGAGACTTCCTCATATAAAGATGTGGGGGAAAAAAATCAATGCTCAAGTTTTCTCTGCCTAGCAGAAAAGAGAATTTTCTGCTATAGGGTGATTTTGAACTCCTGTAATCTTCCAATTATGTTTGATTGCAGTGCCCCTTTCCTGTCTTGGTATTAAAGGATGGTCAGCACTTTTCTGCAACCAAAACCAACTTTCAGATGAAGCAGCCATTTATTTCAATGGCTTGTTTATAATCAGCAGCTCTTCCGGTACGTGGGACATCCTTGCCTTTGAGGAAGAGATCACCCCAGGACTTCTCCCCAGCTCTTCATCAACAACAGGTAACAGGTGTTCGTGACCTGCTATGTGTAGGTGAACCTTCAGCCATGGGGCAGGGACACCAAGAATAGTGAGCAGTGGTGTCTGCCGTCAAGAAGGTCACCATGCCAGTGGGAGAATTATATATCTAAGCATATGTGTGAGAAGTCACATAATGATTCCGCCAGTCATTCATTCCACAGATTCTAAATGTCCAAAGCTGTACTAGACACTGATAGCAAAGTGATGAGCAAGTCTGAATCCTATAGGGAGGCAGACATATGAGCAAATAATTTAAATGCCACTTGGTAAGTGTAATGCTACAGGAATCTACCAAGAAGATTCATGGCCCAAAGGAAAGATTAACTCTGAGGAGTTTGGTGGTGGGGGAGGGGTGTTTCCTGAAGGATGAGAAGGTTGGGCTGTCCCTAAGGGTTAACAGGTGACAAGGAGAAAAGGGGTGTTCCAGGTGAAAGAAGGGTGTGTGGAAAGATGTAGAGACTTGAAATAGTGTGGAGCTCTGAGAGGAACAATAATTCATTTGGTTTGGATCAAAGATAGAGCATGAAAAAGGAAGTGAGTGGAGATGAGACTGGAAAGGTAGAAATGGCAAATAGAGGTTTTGTCTGCACGCAGAGGGATTAGCTTTCCTATGTAGGTGACGTTAAGTTATCACAAGAGGTGGGTGGGGGGATGGAGATGCCCAAGGGGGACAGGGTGCTGATAAGGAACTAGTATCTTGACTGGTTGCGGGAGGTGGGTGTCAGACTAAGGATGATCCTGGAGCATGCCAAGCCAGGAGAAGATGCAGATCTCCTGTGCAGAAGAATTAATCGATACGAATCATTCACACAAATTGTTGATGTAGACACTCTACCTTCAAGGAGCTGAAACATAACTCCCCACTCCTTAGGTGTGGGCTGACAGAGTGACTGCTTTCCAAAGATGACTGTATGGAGGGGTGGGGGTGATGAAAAAAATAAATTTGAGAAAACTGACAAACACGACCTCAGCCAGGTGATCACGGTCAACGTCAACTGTGATAAGTCATGTTGATAGTCCCTGTCCTTGACCTGATGTGATGAAAATGGTACGTCTCCTCTGTGCTCTTCCTCCTGATGGCCCACAACCCCCATTCAGTCATGAGAAAAAACATCAGACTCACCCCAGTAGAGATCTTCTACAAAATATCTGACCGATGTTTGCAAAACTGTGAAGATCATCAAAACCAGTGAAGTCTGAGAAACCATCCCAACCGAGAAGAGCCTAAAGAGACATGACAACTAAATGTAATGTGAGAGAGAAAGTCATTAGGCAGAAACAATGGAAATCTGAATACACTGTGGGCTTGAGATAATAATCCTATCAATAATATCATAATATCAATATCAGTAATGATAGCAATGTTAGTTAATTAATGGTAACAAAGGTACTGTCCTAGTGTAAGATGTTAATATAGAGGACATTGTGGGCAGGGTATTGTGAACACTTGCACTATCTCCTTCATTTTCCATCGATCTAAACTGTCCTAAAAAATAAGGTATGTGAATTTAAAAAACAAGTGGAGCCAGAAGATATTGCCAGGTCAGTCTGTGAACTTGATCCCACGTGGATCTGCAAAGAGGAGCAGCAAGATAAAGGAAAGGTGTGGAGTGAATTTGCTAGCTGGAAGGAAAGAATTTGCAAGAAGGGATGAGGGACAGATGCAGGACCAGTGAGGAGAGAGGGTCTGGTGTCAAAAGAAGCCTCGGGGTTAAGGTGGAAGAAGGTGGAGGAAGTGGTACTTGAGTTGAGTCTCAAAGCATGGAAAGGATTAGGGAATGTAGAGAAGGAGGTAGTCTACCCAGGAACTTAGAAAAACGCAAATGATGGAAGGTCTCCAGAAAAAAAGAAAGAAAGAAAAGTGCCATCTGAGTGGAAGGATCTGTGGCTTTGTTGTGCTTTAAGGGGTTTTTAATGTTGAATCAAGCTAGGGGCAAACATTTTGGGTAGCAGCAGTGGTAGAAAGGAGGAGAAGGTCGAGTAGCAATAGGAGGAGCTATCCAACAAAGTTTTCAACCCATTCAGGGTTGAAAGAGAAGAGATCATGCTAGTAGCATGTTAATGGGAATGAATTCTAAAAATCTCTCATGGAGATTTCTGAACTCAGACTACCCTTTTCTCTTCCTGGTAAAGTTTGAGAAATAGTCTTTCCTGGAAGAGGGAAAACTGTCTTGACAGGTAGAGGCCAAGTTTTAGAAGTAGAAATTGTTTACTGAATGAATTAATGAAGAAATAGCAATTGTCAGGGCGCCTGGGTGGCTCAGTTGGTTAAGCGACTGCCTTCGGCTCAGGTCATGATCCTGGAGTCCCTGGATCGAGTCCCGCATCGGGCTCCCTGCTCGGCAGGGAGTGTGCTTCTCCCTCTGACCCTCCCCCCTCTCATGTGCTCTCTCTCATTCTCTCTCTCTCAAATAAATAAATAAAACCTTTAAAAAAAAAAAAAAAGAAATAGCAATTGTCAGAAACCCAAAGTGTAACTACCCTTGAAAGAGGCTTTGCAATCCCTGGTGAAATAAAGTCGATCTGCTTTATTCATTTATAGAAATCTGATTCTAAAAGTTTAGTAGAGTGAAATATCTTTTTAAAGGCAATAGAGAAAATTTTTCCTTAAAACAATCTTATCGTAAGTCTTTTGGCTGAGAGAGATAATTTTTGTTAAAAGAAATAATGACCACAGGGGAGAAAAAATCTGTCTAATATGATCAAATTAGTGGTTTTCCTGTTTCACCAAATGGGTCCCCATAAGTTAGTCCCCCAAGAAGGGGCCCTCTTCACATGGCTGCAAGCAGATCCTTAATTCTCCCAGGAGTTGGACAGGTATGTTTCACAAATGCATCCCTTCCATTCAGCTTGTAAGCTTGGTTTGAACACTCATGGACTAAGACCAACGGAGAGTGGGGAGAGGGTAGAGGCAGGAGCCACTGTTATTCAGAGCTGAATAATGCTTCTAACATTCTAGAACTTCAAATTGTTTTTATTCCAATCTGAAATGATTAGCTCTGAGCAGTCTTGACATGTATCGGATAGTTATGAAAAGAGAGCAAAATCGGTCATGACCCAAAGGCCCATTTCTGCAGAAGTTCACTGCTCCATGCACCCAATTGGCAGCTCCCGCAGGAGGAGAGGAAAAAAGAGGAGGTCTGCAATGCAGTGGCCACTGGGTGATCAGACCCTTCAGAGGGCTGCCAGAGCTGATCTGATGTCCAGATAAGCGTGGCATTCATGCTAGCCATCTGTCCACAGGTCAGTGGGGACAGAGACTCAAAATCATTATCTCTAATGAATGAATATACAATGACAGTCTTGTGTGTGGTAAAGGATCATCGCATCCAAACATGGTTGGGGAAATCAGGCATTGGGTAAAAGCGCCGTTCATCTTACAGGGGAAAACAGCTGTGGGCATGTGCGCATGCGCATGTTTTCCTTTAACCCTTAATGTCTGCGATGAACTTGGAAGAGAGGCACCTTTGCCCTCTACTTGCCCAGAGCACCACTGACATTGTGCAGAGACTCTTTGGGGTGGGGGTTTCCGCATAGCATGCTCTTTTTCCTCCTACGTACCTGCCATCTTGTCACCTCATTTTCTTCTTGGGCTCTTATGGGGCAGGAAGCTGACTTCCTCCATTTTCTTTGCTCAGTGCCATGCATACTTTAAAAGTTAAGAGCCCGCGATATTAGATATATCATGACTTTAGCTGAAACAGCAGTCCCTTAAGTCCCTTATTCTGTACACATTTTTATTGCTTTCCAAGGTGAATTCATAAATCATGCGCACATACAAATATGTATATGTATATTTTTAACTTAACAGAAATTCCAATTCCAATAAATGGATATTTGTTGAATATCTACTCTAAACTAGGCACAGAAGAGAATTAGGGATAAAGAAAAGTTTTCTGGTTTTATAAACTTTACAGCTTAATGTAGAAGATAAATTGGTGTATAAATAATTATAAAGAAAATTAAATAGAAACCAAAACAGAAGCAAAATCAACATGCTAAAGAAAACAGGGAAGGGAAAGAACAGAGAACGGACCCATCAGGCATAATATCTGTGCAGGGCACTTTAAAGACATTCTTGGGGTGCCTGGGTGGCTCAGTCCTTAAGCGTCTGCCTTCTGTTCAGGTCATGATCCCAGGGTCCTGGGATCAAGCCCCACATCGGGCTCCCTGCTCGGTAGGAAGCCTGCTTCTCCCTCTCCCACCCCCCTTGCTTGTGTTCCCTCTCTCACTGTGTCTCTCTCTGTCAAACAAATAAATAAAATCTTAAAAAAAAAATAAAGACATTGTTGCCTTTGTTTTTGACAATTCCCTTCCAATTTGGGAATCATTGGCCCTGTTTTTCAGATGGAAAAGTTCAACCATAGAAAAGTTAAGTGAAAAATGCAAAGTCACACAAGAAGGAAGAGGCAGATCTGGAATTTGAACTCTGACTTCAAAACTCATGCTGGTGGAAATCTATGGAGAGCATATGAGAGACATGGCATTTGAGCTGGGGCAGCCAGCAAAACACATCTGCAAATCAGTCAATGTGATAAACCACATTAACAAAATGATGAATAAAAATCATATGATCTCCTCAAAAGATGCAGAAAAAACATCTGACAAAATTTAATACCCATTTATGATTAAAAAAAAAACTCTCAATAAAGTGGATATAGAAGGAACATACTTCAAGATAATAAAAGCCATATATTAGAAACCCACCATTAACATCATGCCCAATGGTGAAAAGCTTAAAACTTTTCCTCTGAGATCAGGAGCAAGACAAGGATGCCCATTCTCACCACTTTTATTCAACATAGTAGTGAAAATCCTAGCCATAGCAATTAGACAAGAAAAAAATAAAGTTATCCAAATTGGAAAAGAAGAAGTAATGGTCACTATTTGCAGAAGATATTATATTACTTTTAGATAACCTTAAATACTCCATCAAAAAACTGTTAAAACTAATAAACAAACCCAGTAAAGTCACAAGATACAAACTCAACATGCAAAAATCTATTACATTTCTGTGTACTAATAATGAACTATCAGAAAGAGAAATAAAAAAAAAATCCCATCTGCAATTGCACCAAAAAGAATAAAATACCTAGAAGTAAATTTAACCAAGGAGGTAAAAGATCTATATATTAAAAACTTCAAGACATTAAAGAAATTGAAGGAGACACAAATAAATGGAAAGATACTCTGTGCCCATGGATTAGAAAAACTAATACTGTCAAAATGTCCATATTACCCAAAGCAATATACAGATTCAGTGCAATCCTTATCAAAATTCCAATGGCATTTTTCATAGAAATGGAACTAGCAATCCTAAAATTTGTATGGAACTATCAAAGAACCTGTATAGTCAAAGCAATCTTAAGAAAGAAGCACAAAGCTGAAAGCATTGTGGTCTCTGAT
Source organism: Leptonychotes weddellii (assembly GCF_054177405.1). NCBI lineage: Eukaryota > Metazoa > Chordata > Mammalia > Carnivora > Phocidae > Leptonychotes > Leptonychotes weddellii. Next base: position 112,434,728 of record NC_138378.1, read on the forward strand.
TTCAAACTACATTTTAAAGCTATTATAATTAAAACAATAAGTATGGTATTGGTATAAAAACATACATATAGATCAGTGAAACAAAATACAGCCCAGGAATAAACCCACACGTATATGGTCAATTAATTTACAATGAAGAGTTTACAATGGGGAAAGGACAATCTCTTCAATAAATGGTGTTAGGAAAATTGGACAGCCACATGCAAAAGAATAAAACTGGCCCACTATCTTACACCATGCACAAAAATTAACTCAAAATGGATTAAAGACTTGAATGTGAAGACCTGAAACCATAAAACTCCTAGAAGAAAACATTGGTGGTAAGCTCCTTGACATTGGTCTTTGTAATGATTTTTTTTTTAAGATTTTATTTATTTATTTGAGAGAGAATGAGATAGAGAGAGAGAGCATGAGAGGGGGGAGGGTCAGAGGGAGAAGCAGACTCCCTGCTGAGCAAGGAGCCCGATGCGGGACTTGATCCTGGGACTCCAGGATCATGACCTGAGCCGAAGGCAGTCGCTTAACCAACTGAGCCACCCAGGCACCCTGTAATGATTTTTTTAATCTAATACCAAAAGCAAAAATAAACAAGTAGAACTATGTCAAACTAAAAAGATTCTGCACAAAAAAGGAAACCATCAACAAAACCAAAAGGCAACCTACCCAATGGGAGAAAGGATTCATAAAGCACATATTTGATGAGGGGCTAATATCCAAATATATAAAGAACTCATACAAATCAATAGTATAAAAAAAAATCCAACTCAAAAATGGACATAAGATCTGAAGATAATTTTTCTTAAGAAGACATACAGATGGCCAACAGGTACATGAAAAGATACTCAATATCATTAATCATCAGGGAAATACAAATCAAAATAAAAATGAGATATCATCTCACACCCATTAGAATGGTTATTATCAAAAAGACAAGAAATAACAAGTGTTGGCAAGAATGTGGAGAAAAGAAAACCTTTGTGCACTGTTGTTAGTGGGAATATAAGCTGGTGCAGCCACTATAGAAAGCAGTATGGAGGTTCCTCAAAAAATTAAAAATAGAACTACCATATGATCCAGCAATTCCACTTCTGGGTATTTATCCAAAAGGAAAAAAAAAACAAAACAAAACACTAACTCAAAAAGATATATGGACCCTTATATTCATTGAAGCATTATTTACAATAGCCAAGGTATAGAAATAACCTCAGGGTCCACTGATGAATGAATGGATAAAGAAACTGTGATTAGATAGATAGATAGATGGATAGATAGATAGATAGATAGATAGATAGATAGATAGATATAATCAGCCACAAAAAAATAATGAAATCTTGCCATTTGTAATAACATGAATGAACCTCAAGGGCATTATGCTAGGTGAAATAAGTCAGATAGAAAAAGAAAAATACCATATGATCTCACTTTTATGTTGATGGTCTCACTTATACTATAGATGATAGATAGAGAGAGAGAGAGAGAGATAGGCAGATGACAGATACCAAGCTCACAGATATAGAGAACAGATTGGTGGTTGTCAGAGAAAGGAGATAGGGGGTGAGAGAAATGGGTAAACTATTTTGTTTTGTTTTATTATAAATAAATTGAATAAAGATAAAATAAAATAATATGGAAAGGTCTCTTTTTAAAAAGTGTCATGTGAAGAAAAGACATGCACAAAATGCCCAGACATATTTGAAGAATTTGGAGACAATCATCACAGCAACCTAGTTGTGGAAAGGCCACAGATGGATATGGAAGACAAACACCGTTGGTTGGGGGGAATCCAAGGACTCCATGTCCGAGCTTGAGGATGCCATATGGAAAAGATGTAGTTCCAGGTAACTAGGAGTTACAAGTGTGGTCCATAGGTCTCTAATGTTTCCCAGTGGTCTTGCAAATGGTCTACAGGTGGCATGATGGTTTCAGCTGAAACCTGTTGAAACAACCATGTTCACATACATTTCACAAATTTGAAATGAAAGATTTGTGTCAATCATAGAAAGACAGTTATCATATGGTTTCACTCATATGTAGAATATGAGAAACAGCCCAGAGGATCATAGGGAAAGGGAGGGAAAACTGAAGGGAAAGTCATTAGAGAGGGAGAAAAACCATGAGAGACTCTTAACTCTAGGAAACAAACTGAGGGTTGCTGGAGGGGAGGTGGGTGGGGGGAGGGGGTAACTGGGGGATGGGCATTAAGGAGGGCATGTGATGTAATGAGCACTGGGTGTTACACGCAACTGATGAATTACTGAACTCTACATCTGAAATTAATGATGTACTGTATGTTCGCTAATTGAATTTAAATTTAAAAAAGAGAGATTTGTGATTTTTCAAATCACAAAATTATGTAATTTTATGTAATCACTATATGCTTAATGATTTTTCATGTACTGTGAGGATTATGTTGTCAGGTCACCTAAGACAGCACACTAACAGAATTGTTCTTCATCTCATTGTTTCTTCACTTTCATCTCATTGCTTATCATTGTGTATATAAAATTGTTTTTCTGTATTCATCTCCAAATGACAAAAGTATGAATCAGTGGCTGAAAAGTAGTTTAGAGAAGTATAGAAGTTGTGATGATAGTAGTAAATATTACAACTCAGAGCAAGGTCATAAATGAATGAGTCAACACGACGTGGATCAAATGTGGGATATGATCCCATATATGGGAAAGCACAGATGCTGCCCTTGAACATTTTGCTCAAGCAGCCAAAAAAAAGGAAAAGAAAAGAAAAAAGTGTGGCTAATAAGTAAAAAAGTAAAGTGATATATTCAGAATTTGGAGTTTCTTGACTGGGGAGTCCATTTATCCTTAGTCCCAGCACACTGTAATAAGATATTAGTCATAGAGTGTCATAGAGTCATTTTTGATCCCAGTTTGTTGACTTCTCTACTCAGCCAATCTGGACATTTCAGAACACATAGATAAAATACTTCCCAGTAGTGAACTAATGAATTGTATCACTAAAATTCAGGAAAAGAAAAACCTGAAATCAAAGGAGCATTATTCAAAGGTAAATTTTCACGGCACAAAAGCAGGTACAATTATGATGTTGCCAAGGAGCTTGTAAAACCACCCACAAAGTTAATGACAAACATTGTGCGCAGAGAGAGACAAAAAGAAAGTAGCAAACTTCCTTTAGAAACTAATATTGATGGGGATAGATAATATCAGTGGCATACAAAGTGAAACAACAATTATTATCACTACGGAGAGAAAGGTAATGAATGAGCTCTTAGCATACATGTAACACAGGGACAACTGCCCAGTGACTTCCTGTATTTATGACTGAAAACCATGCTACAAATGATTTTTTTTTCCTGTTGGTAATGATTGCTTTATGGACGTGATATAGAGATCCAGCAGGCAGAGAACTAACCACCAGTACCACAAGAGATGGCAAGAAGAGATGAAAATAAAAGTTTACACCTGAGTGTCAACTCAGCCATCATTTAACTAAAGCTGGAGGTCAATAGTATGTCTCCTGACCTTGATTCAAGACTTGAGGAAATGGTGAAACTGGTCAGTCTGCTTTCTCATACTTAATAAGGATCTGGTTGTGTAGGGAAGAGGTTCTCATTCAAGCTCTGAAATAAGTGATCTGATTAAGATGTTTCTGCAAAACACAGACAATACAAGATCATTTCCATTATTGTAAATGGCTTCCTCAAGTGAATTCTATCTTGGCAATATTTTGAAATCTTGGATCTATCACTTCAGGGTCAGAATATCATGCATGCATGTTGTGTGTGTTTGTGTTGAGAATAAGATACTACCAAGATTTCTTAATGAAGCTGAATTTTGGTGCAACTTTTAATGATTTCTTCATGATTTTCTTCTCTGAGAAACTGACGCTGTGGTATTTTAAAACTACATCTTAATGCAGTATCAGTGGAATAAATACCTTTCAAAGCCAAATACTATCAAAGAGCTGTTAAATCCCTGTGGCAAGTTGCAACACTGAGCCTACCAGACACATCCATCTAACTGGTATGAACAGGGGCTCAGTACAAAATTATTGTTTATCATTGTTTCTTGTTCTACCTTGAGACCAGTTGCCAGGGAAACACCTGTTAGAGAAGACTGTTCTGTATCCTCTAAGCTCAACACAGCACTTGATGCACTAAAGTCGCTCAGAAACATATCATTAAATACACAAGTGAATGGACCATATCCAGCTCTAATATTCTGTAATAATATGATCACAAAAATAAATGCTTTCCATCTTTTTAACATTTCTAGTCTTCAAGTCCTATTTAAAATCTCTCTGCTGCTCTCCCTTCTCTCTGATTCCCTGGGTTTGCTTCCAAAGCAAAGTTATCCATCATCTTGCTGGTACCCATGTGGAGCAAGCAAGGATTTCCCCCCTAAGAACGCTCCTGCTGGTTGTGGCATTTGAGACCCACTCCCAACATCTCTCAGAATTGGCATCTACTCCTTGCCCAACACACAACAGGCTCACGACCGATATTTGTCTATTTGTTCTTGCTACTGCAAGCTAAAGAAGTGGGTTCCTTGGATTTTTATCCCTAGATCTAGTCTCGTTGGAGTTTTGGGGATGGAAGGGAGGATCTTATTCTCGATGAACTGATGAATTGATACTTACAAGCATTGAACTCTTCTTAAAATACAATTTGCTTTGTAACCTGTTCTAGAATTCTGAAGCAAATCAGCTGGAGTGTCCTCCATCTACAGCTTCCAGAATCCTTGATTTTGTATATCATGAAAAAAAACAAACTGTAGTATTGACTATTTGCCAGTGTTTAAACAAACCTCCAGCTCTTGGAATTTTGGACGGATTACAAGAGGGGCTCGGAACAAAGTCTCTAGCATCTTTTTGACCTCCAAGAACAGAAGACATTCAGGCCTGGATTCTTTAAATCATTCACAGTGACTGTGGGTGCTTACATCAGGGCCTGTTCCAGGGACCAGAACTAGAAAAGTATATGGGTCTCATTATTCTAGAGAGGTAAAGGCTCTTAACTACAAAGGTAAGAGAAGGCATCCTAGGGAATAGCTCTACGATGCTAGTCTTAGAGGGAAAAGGGAACATCAGTGATGTCTTTCTAAGGAAACCCACACCTTCTCATCTGGCATTCTCATAATTAGACTTCGTTCTGCTCCCTCCAATCCAACTTCCAAAGATCAATATGATTATCTAAAGCATAGACTGATCTTTTAACTCTTACTTAAAATATCTTGATGGCTTGTCATTATTGACAAAATAGGTCAAATCCAAATCCCTTACCATGGCATAGAATGTCAGCCATGTCTGATAGCTGATCTCACTTGTGTGTGTAAGCTCACACTGTTTCCTTGGTCCTTGCCATCAGTCATCTGGCTGAGTCCCAGCAATCACTCAGAACTGAGCACAGGTGTCTTTCCTGCAACGGGTCTTCTCCGACTGACCCCACATGGTGAGATCCCTCCTTTGAGCTCCCAGAGGGCCCTGTGCTCACCTGGACTGCAGAGCCCAGACATTCTCAAGGACTAGAGTCTGAGACCATCACAACCTCCCATATTTCTAAATAGAATTCTAGCATACCATTTCCCCCCATAAAATGCAGTAAAAATGACTGTGCTTGTTACCACATACACGATGACAAGTGGTGATTGCCCCACTTATTGGAGGGTAGGTGTTTGACAGCTGACCTGGTCACTCGCTAGCTGGCGATATACCCTCCTGCCGTTCTCACATGCATGACTCAGACTGCGTCCTTTAGTCGGTTCCTTTTGCTGCTGTCACAAATTATCACAAACTTAGTGGCCTAAAATGACACAAATTTATTAGCTTATAGTTCTGGAGGGCAGAAACCCAAAATGGGTGTCACTGGGCTAAAATCAAAGTGCAGGGCTGTGTTCCTAATGGAGGCTCAAGAAGAAGGTCCATTTCCTTGCCTTTTCCAGCTTCCAGAAGCTTCCTGCCTCACTTGATTCATGGCCCTGCATCACTCTGTCCTCTCCCACAGTCACCTCTCCTTTTCTGTCTCTGATCCTCTTCTTTTTTCATTCATAAAAACCCTTGTGATTACACTGGGCCAACTCAGATCACCTGGAATAGTCTCCCCAACTTGAGATCTTTAACTTCGTTTCAGCCGCATAGTGCCTTTTGCCGTGTAGGTAAACTAGTCACAGGATCCAAGCAGTAGTGTGTGGTCAACTAGGAGACCACTGCACTGTCTACCACATGTCCCAATGTTACAAGAAAGTACACATCACGAGTCTTTGGGTTTTCCAGTAATAATTTCAAGCTCAAGTGATAAAACCAAGACTTCAGGAAGGATGGTCTCTTGCTTATTTGCCCCTTCTCAGTCATGAGGACCTCGAGGGCAAGGCCCACGTCTTAGTCATGTCTACTCCCACGTTCCTGGCACATGGACGTGTTCTGTGCATGTTCACTGAGATGAAATTCTTACGTTTACTGGGAACAAGAGCTCTACAAGTTGGCTAAGGAATGACGTGCTTGATCTTTTCCCAAGCACAAAATACAGTTAAATATGCTTTAATTTCTGTATCGTATTTAGCCCTCTCTCCCTCATTCTGATCAGACCGGCCTCTCTGCTCTCGTTGCTAAATGGGACCGTGTTTCAACTCTCAGGCTCCTGGTCCTGGGCAGAGTGAGGACTGCGCACGGCAGTTAAAGGACCAGCCTCAGCTGAGGGCACGGAAGCACTTTGGAATGCCTGCCATCTGGAGTTGTCTTGGACATGCAGCAAGGGCTGCCCGATTCTCCTCAGCCCTGCAGCCTCAAAGCCCCCTACCTGCAGAGGGAGCATGGGCTCAACACTCTAGCAATGGGTCTAGAAGAGGGCCTGGCTCTTAGAAGACACTCCGTAACTATGTGCTCCTGCCCTCAAGATCTCCGCTTACTTAGCCTCCTCACCTCGGAGGGCACACTGAGGTGTGGGGTTTTATCCAGGGACGAAGGCACCAGGAATCACGTCTCTCGTGCATTAGCTTCAGGCATGCCGGGACTCCAGCTGAACCAGAGAGCATCGAGCTGTGTGTGGCCTGCCTGTCGCATTTCTGCAGTCCAGGGCTCTCTGCAGTGTCAACAAGCCAGCTCCCATTGAGGCCATTGTGTTTGGGCCTCACCCTCCCCCCCCCCGCCCGCCCACGTACGCTTTGCAAGCATCACCCCTTCTGCTGCTGTATTTATCAGCATTTCTCCTCCGTGGGGCCAGAATGGAGTATGTGAGTGCCAGGATGTCACCAGGGCTGCATCACCTGGGGACCCACCATCGCATCCCTATTTTCCCCATCTCTGAACTGGAGAGAGTAGTCAGTGCCTGCAAGGGCCCACACACAGAATACATACGGGGGTAGAAATCAATACCTTAACACACAGCAAGTGTTTGATAAGCGGTAGATTTGTTGTTTTGTGGCAATTGTCATGAGTGCCTCTATCTGCATCATTTTACTCTGGTGTCGCACTTGCAGAGCGGAGCCTGGGTCATCAGAGAGGTGAGTCAAGGGAGTAACCGCCGCGCGGGCCCTCCGCCACACCACCTCCTCCCGGGCAGCACCCGGGCCCCAGCAGCAACCTTCTTCACTTACTACGCATCAGAGCTAATCTCTGGAAGAGTGGGATTGGCTGCGTCCTTGCCCTCTCACCGCTGGGCCGTATGCTCCTGGATGACAGCCCTTTGACAGCCTTTGCTAGGGGAGTGCACTCTGTTCAACCCAAATTTGATAAACGTGCATTTCTTCTGTCTGTCCTACTTTGGGCCATCTGTCGGTGTGGCATGGTGCCTTCACGGGACCGGCAAGATGCTGAAATCGGACCACCAAGGAAGGTTCAAAGACGATGCTGTCACCAGAGGGAGCTGGGGGTTGGGGTGGGGAGTGGGGAGGGCTCCTCAGGATCCAAGAGAGCCAGGCCTTGGGCGGCTGGGTCCAAGCAGGAAGCTGGCCCCCACAGCCAGCTCAGTCACCAGATCAGGCACCGTTCGGCAAAGAGATGACCACAGACAGAGTGTTATCAAGCAGTGCCTCTCAAACATCCGGATGCTTACACATTTCTGGGGACCTTGTTCAAACGAGGCCGCCAGGTCCTGGGTCTGGGGTGCGGCCTGTGACTCTGCATTCCTAATAAGCTCCCAGGTGACGCCCTTCCTACAGATAGCCTCTTACCAAGAGGCTGCTTTGTGACTGAGCTTCCCACACTGACAAAGGTAATCAGAAGTCTAAGAGGCCACGTGAGCAAAGGAGCCTCCTGATGGAGCTTTCCTGGACTTCTCTAGCCATCCCAGCTAACAGTCCCCAACCATGGGGGATAAACACTGCCACATCGGCCAGCCCCAAACAAAGAACCTCATAGCCATGCTCTCTTTTATAGCATCGAGCAGAGGTTCAGAGGAGGGCACAGGAAACAGGAAGTGAGAGGAATGGTAGGAACTCCAACATCCTTCTCCCAGTGCCCAAAGAATAGAAAGCGTGAGCAGTGGGGGTCACTGGGCTGTGAGAACAGAGGCAAGGGAGGCGGGACACACCAAAGGAGAAGCCCCAGATCCCTGAAGACAAAACTTACCCTCTATCCGTGTAGCCTCGGGCTCTGGAGGAAGCCGTTGGGAGGCTACCTGAACCTGCTTCCTTTTCAAGGCAGTAGGAAAGTGTATGTACTTGCCTGGAAGCAGGTAATATGAGCAATTTCCCAAATTGACTTTGGCAGCCCTGAATTTCGGTGGAGATGTCAGACGGTGACATCAATCCACCCAAATTGCTTTTGAAGATGGAATGCTCACGATCTCATAATTCTTCTTTAATTGTTAAGGAACTAATTAAACCCATAGCATCTCTGCTAACTGAGTTTTATGATGTTAATTTCACTACTGGACAAGCTAAGTCAGGCATCTGCGGACTCCACTGTGGGCTTCTGGCTCCTGACAAAAGGCGTTAATGATATTTTCAATGAGCACAGCGCCTGTACCCACAGAATCCCAAGCGATTTACCAACAGCTCCTTGCCAATTCCCACAGGGCCGAGACCTGGCATCTGGGCATCACCTTGCTGGTCGGATTCAGAGCAGCCCTTTCCCATTGAGCACATATGCACACGCATGTGCCTGGGCAGGTACACGCGTGTGGCTCACGGAACAGAGCAAACATGGACTGCCAGCCTGGATGGAGACAAACGAACAAATGTACAATTTGCCATCCTGTGTATATTTCTCTTGAAATTGTGATTAATTCCTGTATTTTAATTGAAATCCGAGCCTTAACTGCGGCTGTTTAGTGACTCTTGGCACAGGATGCTCTGCATCCCGCTGTGTCTGTCTGCCCCTCCTGCTCTTCCCCAGCAGGACCCAGGCCCAGGCACCGGTGTATAGTGTTGACCCACTTCATCCATAGCAGGGATGCTCCGCCCAGCCTTGCATGCCCTACAGCCCTGAAGCGGGTGGTATCTAGAGGAAAGGGATGGTGTGAGGGTCCTACACACCCCCGCCCCCACCATGCTCCTGTGCATGAGTGAGTCTCTACGATGAGGCTCCCTGAACTGATCAACGCTTGGAAACACAGAGATGTTCCCCGGCTTACCAAGGAAGTGGCAGAGTCAGAACGAAAACCCCTATCATTTAACCTCTAGTTCCCTAGAATAATGGCGTGGAATGGAGTTCGAAATCTTGAAAAGCTTCACTTCCTACTTTCTCCTTATAGAAGAAGCAGCTATGGCTTCAGGGGAAAATACTTGCGTAAGAACACGTAGTTAGTTCCTGATGATTCTAGAGTCAGGTCCCCTACCTGCCGGCCCAGTGTTTGTTCAGCAGACATCCCCCCAATAAATACTAAGTGCCCTTCCAGGAACTTAAAGTCACTATTTGGGGCAAGTGAGTTCCTCTAGGCTAGAGACAGTCCTCAGGTGTACACAGTGAGCCCCTGGGTCCTGGGGGAAGAGCCCAGGCAGCTGAATCCCCCAACCCTCATGAGTGCGCGGGCGGTAAGAGCAGTTCACGAGACCTGCTCGGGAGACATGAATCAGAAAGATGAAGGCCACACACTCAGAGAAACCTTTCATATTTCCCTTCGAAAAAAGGTCTACACACATACCCCTTCTCACGTTTTACCTCTTCCTCTTTTCAACCAAAATAAAACCAAAAAGAAGCCCAGAATTTAAGACCCTCTTAAATTTAGCCACCCATTTATTTTTCGGAAGCTGGTTTCTTTGCCTCAAAATAAAAACAAAGCCAGAAAGAATCAGAAAAATAAAAAAAGTGCCATGGACGTCATCTCTTCATGCCCTTGTTCCTGATGGAGCAAATCCCTCATGAATTACGTACTTTTGCCTGCTGCTGCCTAAAGCCCTCTGCTCTCTGAGCCTCAGTGACCTGTTCTCCAGGCTCATGGTGTGGTCTCAGCTCCAGAAAAGGCACCAGCACCATCCCGAGGGGAGGAAGTCGGGTCCAGCCACAACCCACCCCTGAACCTGTCGGCAAGCTTTGCAGAGAGATGCCCATACCCAGGCGACTGCTACTAGTCATCAAACCTTCAGTCTGGTTTATAGAGAAGGGAGGAACCACCGTTCCACGCTGGCCAAAGGAAAAAGGGGGAGTTCGCCAATCACCAGAAGGTGGCGCTACACCTTAAGACAGGCTAGCCAGAAGGGGTGAAGCCTCCAGGAGACAGATCCTCGAATTTCAGAGCGGGGAGCCTGTCTAGAGATGAAATGAAATAATATGAAGCCAGAGCTGAAAAGATCCTAAAATATCATTCTGGAATAATCCCATGTCACTGACGGGGAAACTGAGGCCTAGAGAGCTTCCAAGATTGGTCCACAATTGTACAGACCGGGAGGTAGAACTCACTATCTATCAGTCCTGAGTGCTCTACAAAAGGCTGCCTGCTTTTTGGCAAAGCTGAGATCAGAGAATAAAACACAGGGATTGGCTCACCAGACAGAAAACGGGTTTGGGAACTGACACTCCACAATCCCTTCCTGGGGAGGGATCATGGAGCCACCCCCCCCCCCACACTTCACCCCAGAGCAGAGAGGAGATCACAGAGGGTCCAGTCTCCCTGGTAGCATCTGCTCTACCTCATGAGTCTTGACCGTATAACAAAATACAGCTCCACCACTTATTAGCTGCGTGATACTAGTAGATGTTTCCCTCAGCCTCTCAGAGCCTTGATATCTTCATCTGTAGAGTGGCATAAAAATATCGCCCGCTCAGAATCATTCTTGAGAATTAAAGATCCTCATGTAAAGTGTCTACCTTAATGCCTGGCATAGAGTAAATTCTCATGATAGAACTTTCCCTTCTCTTCTGAACTGTACCTCAAGGAACATTCCCCTGGGAAGCGCCACAGACTTGGATTGGAAATGCCCACCCGGAGTGCGCCGTAAAGGAAGACTCTGCTCTTACGACATGGCTCATTGCCAAGGACCCCAGACACGGAGGGCGATGTCACAGGATGGATGGCAGGGAGAGGGGGAGGGAAGGGCCGAGTCCATCCTATAGGATCAGTGGAGAGAGAACCTGACAAAGTTGCCAAGCCCTCCTGTCTCTGTTCAAAGTCCGTTTGTAGAGAAACATTTCCCTGGCCAGAACCCACCAAACATCTACAGACACCTGCACACACTCAGACACAACACACACACACACACACACACCCAGACCTGCAAGGAGGGCATGGTGTGGTCATCAGAGTGCTAGGTGAGGAGAGCGAGGCTTTCATGGCGGGCTCAGATCCAGCAGGGAACCACACTGTAACTGCCTCCCCACGCGAGCTGCTGACGTGCTCCTCTCAGTCCCTGACCCTCATTCAGGGCCTGCAGGAGCTGGACAGCATCATCACCATCCTCCCCACAGACCAAAGGCCCAAGCTTTTAAAGGGCTTCCTTGGGACCACACAGCAAGGTAGCCCACTGCGTAGGTGAAGCCCACGGCCAGTGGACAAGGCCCAGGCTCCACCCGGTTTCTCATCCTGGTTCCAAGAATAGCTCCCCGCTGTGACTGAGCCTCAGTTCTGGGCCGAGAGGTGAGGGGGCAGAATGGATCCCACAGAGGTCACTCCCAGCTCTGTGACCCTCTGGCTTCTGGATTCATTCTAACCAGTCCCTTTGCCTCTTCTTAAGGAAAGATGTCCTCAGGATCTCTCTAATGGGTCATTATCTAAACTATAATATGTGTTGGAGAGGCAGAACTTTCTGGGCCATCTTTTAGCGAACACCAGGAGAGGAGGCAACAGAGTTCACCTACGAGAGGGGGGAAAACTGACTCCTGTCCCTTCCTACCCAGCCCCCACCACCCCTGTTCATGGACTTTCATGATTCTGCTAGGTTTTTACCAGTAACACTCACTTGATGTTCCTGCGGTTAACAACTGGCTGATAAATAATATACCGGTCATTAAGCACCCAGCTTTGCCCCTATTATGTAGTCAGAGAAATACGGGCTCCCTGAGGATGAGCCTGTGTGAGGACACTTATCTGGGCTGCTGCAACATTTCACCCAGAGCTGGCTGAATTTGGTGGTGGTGACGCGCCCCAGGCTGGACTACCGAGTCCCAATCCTGTGTCCCCACCTGCTAGCTGTGTCACCACGGGCAGGTAATTCCATCTCCTGGGACTTCGGTTCCTCCACAGAAAATGGAGGATAAAGATATATACAGATCCTCCTTTGACTTACAATGGTGTTATGTCCCAATAAACCCTTCCCAAGTTGAAAATATCGCAAGTTGACAATGCATTTAACACACCTAACTTACCGAACATCATAGCTTAGCCTAGCCTACCTTAAACTGGCAGGTGGGTAAAATCATCGCTGCCGCTGCCCAGAATCATGAAGGAGTAACACACCGCATATCTCCAGCCCAGGAAAAGAGCCAAATTCAAAGTACGATTGCTACTGACTGCATATTGCTTTCGCACCATTGGAATGAAAAATCTCAAGTTGAACCATCGTAAGTCAGGGTCTGTCTGTCCACGTATAACCCACGTGAAATACTTAGAGTGACTGGTTTGTAGTAAGTACTTAGTAAATGTTACCTAAGATCATTGGTGTTTTTCACATGCATTCATTTGATGTTGACAGGATACCTACTATGTGCAAGTACTGTAGAGATTCTTCCACCAAAGGGGAGGAGCTATGGCCTCCCTCCCACAGGCTGGGTGACCAGGAAGAAGGGAGGCTCTCACTGTAGATGCTGAGCAAAGTCAGACCTCGTTCTTCCCCTCTCCCTCAGCCCTGTGGAGAATGCCTCTCAGATTTGCAGGGCTCCACCTGTGGGCACGTTTGCACAGTTAGCATAGTTTGTCCTTAGGATTCTCTAAACAGTTCTGAACTCGGTGCTGACTTCTCTATTCTTGAAGGTTCACACTCCTGAAGACACGTGTGACCCATCTTAGTTCTTTGCTCTGAGAAGAATCCTCCTCTTGAGTCATGCTTTCAGAAACCATTTGCAGGGTCCCCACAGCATGATAATAGCGAGGTAGACTTTGGAGGAGGGAAGAGAGATGACTGACACATGGTCCCGGCCCTCGAAAAGCCCACACCCCTCTAGAGCATTCATTCTCTCCAAAAGCGTTTCTTGAGCATGGACTAGGTGCCGGGCACGTGCATAGCTGTGAACAAGATGTGTTGGGTGTCTTTCTCCTGGAGCTTACAGTCAACTGGGAGACAACATGTAAGCAAAGCATGCCAGTCATAATGAGGGGAGAGCGCCAGGCCCCATGGGTGTGTAGATGAGACAGTGGTTAATAACAACAAAGAGAGATAAGCATCACAGGAAAGAGTGACATGGAAGCTGCTAGAACACATAGGAGGAGGCCAGCTCTTCTTAGGGGGCTCAGGAAAGCTTCACCCATAAGAGACACAATATACCACTGTTGCTGAAACCACAGGTTCTAGAGTAAAGCACCAGGCTTGCAATAGCAGGCCTTGCCGAACTAGCTCCTTGAGTTAACTGGAGCAAGAACTCAATCTTTCTAAGCCTCTGTCTTCCCATCTACTACAATGGGAATAAATCAGCCTCCAACATATACCATTGATGTGGGGGATTGAATGAAATGATTCATGGGAAATGTGCAGCGCTGTGCCTGATGGCATAGAAAAGCACTCAATAAATGTTCCTCTTCATCATCTTTATTGAGTGAGATGTGAACTAAAAGAAGGGATTGCCAGGAAGTGATAATGTAGAAAGGCATCCCAAACTCTGCCCTGAATGGGGTCCCTGGCCTAAGGCAAATCATTTCTTTCTCTGGGCCTTACTTTTCCCATTCACTAAATAAGTGGGTTCATTACTTATCATTGACATCTCCTTCTGCTATAAAGTGCTCTCTGACTCTGGTATGCCTTGGCCTTTTGGAGTTGACGACTACACAGGATAACCACTCTTTGACGTTACTTCCAACTACCTACGTTTATACAGACCATGGCCAAAGCCATGTTCTTGGTAATGGCAACGTTGCCAGCATCAGATTTCTGACCCAACATGGCAAGGGTATAATATTCCACATAAACCAGTACCCGACACTGGTGTGCTAAGAGAACACTCCTGTCTATGATTATGTTCAGGCTCAGTCTGAATCTTCACAACTGACTCATTCACCACTGAAAATACAGGTGCCCAACAGAAGTGATGACAGAACCATCATAATATACATTCAGATGCATGAGGCATGTGGTTTCAATATGCCCTATCGTGCTCATGACATTGTGGTCGATACTTTATTGTCTGCCTGTCAACAGAATCCTTTCTCTAGAGTTCTGGACAAGTGGCCGAACCCATACAAATTCAACTAGATGTTGAATTTTTGTTCTGTGGCTTCTCCTTGGTTCTAGGAAAAACACTTTCTCCTTGTTTTCTATCTTGTTATTAAGCATCAAGATCACCTAAAACAGAAGCTGGGAGTCATCCCAGACATCTTATGCTCATATTCAATAATTAACCAGTGACCAATGCTATAAATTCTACCTCCCTGACACCTTTCAGATGAACCCAGTGAGCTTTCGCCCCACTGCCACATACTTGCTCAGAAACCCGTAATGTCCTTGCTCAGAATTTTGCAATAAATTTGGTTTACTGTTCTCCACAGGCTCCAGTGTCTCTCCTGTCTCAGGTGAGCCCCTTCTAAAATACAAATAGGAATGACCATGTCACTCTACTACCCAACGCTTTTCTTTTTTCTTTTTAAAGATTTTATTTATTTGACAGAGAGAGAGAGCACAAGCACGAGGAGAGGCAGAAGGAGAGGGAGAAGCAGCTCCCCACTGAGCAGGGAGCCTGATGCGGGGCTTGATCCCAGGACCCTGGGATCATGACCTCAGTGGAAGGCAGATGCTTAACCGACTGAGCCACCCAGACGTCCCTACCCAACGCTTTGCAATTAACTCCCCATCTCCTGGTGGTTCTCAAACTTGAGCAGGCACCTGAGTCACCTCGAGGACTTGAGAAAACACACATTATTAAGCCCATGCCCAGAGTTTCTGATACAACAGGCCTAGGACGGGGCCTGGGAATTTACATCTGTACCACGTCTCCAGGTAAAGCCGATGCTGCTCTTCTGGGGACCACAATTCAGGGCCACCCCCTACACTCTAGGATGTAACCCCCTAGCCTGGCACTCAAGATCCTTGACAAGCTGTACCCAGCATAGTTTTTCCGTCTTATACAAGTTACGTCACACACACATACACCTATTATTTGTGACTACGGCAGCCAAATATCCTTGTAGAACAGAGTTTCTGGTTTGAACAGAGAATCCAGATGGCAGGTATGAAGCTCATACCCTTATGAGACAAGTAATAAGGATGAGGCAGAACTCAATAGGCAATCTAGGTCTCAGCCCCCCGGCAGGGCTGGTAAACACTGACACCCAAGCTTTGTAGCTGAGCTTCAAGGTAGACTCCATCCAAAATGCTGTCTTCTCCTGATGCCTTAAAACCGTGTGGCAAAATAAACACCACAGCCAGTTCATTATTTAAGACAAACATAAACAAGATCTAAAACAGAATAGGATGGATGCAAGCCAAATGGAAAGGTAGTTTAAGGTTATGAAATCTGGCTTGGAAACCACATGTTGTCTGAACTTGTAAACATCAAAGAGCCAGACTGGAAAAGTATAATAATATAATAATAATTAATAATAATAAAATCATGCCTTCCCCACTATTACCTCGGGATATAAAATCATAAAAAAAAAGAAATTAAGATGTGATAGGCCTATTAAGCCACTTACTCTGTCTCCTGAGAGGGAAGATCTGCACCATCTATAGGTCTAGGGAAACTTCTGTTCCAAAAGAGACTCACAAATGCCTCAAGGACAGAGGGAGCTTCAGGAGAGGCAAGATCACAAACAGCCCACTAACAGGCCATACATACAGCAGTCTCCATTTCTCCCGCCTGTGGAATTCTGGGTTGCTGATGAAGGAAATGAGGCCCATTCGCCCTTCTTGGAAGGTAAAGGGAAGCCCTGAGCCCAGAGCCTCCCTCGTTGGGTCATCACCAGCCGCCATAGCCAGGAGGATCATTTGGCAGGATGGTGGCTGTGACCTTGACCACCACACCTGTGTTGCTGGGGCAGGCCCCCTGAGATCGAGTTACTCACACATGTTGCTGGGGCAGGCCCCCTGAGATCGAGTTACTCACACAGCATCAACAGAGAACTGACTAGAAGTTGTTGGGTTTTTTTTTTAAGATTTTATTTATTTATTTGAGAGAGAGAGAGTGCAAGCACAAGTGAGAGAGAGCATGAGTGGGAGGGAGGGGCAAAGGGAGAGGGAGAGGGACAAGGAGACTCCCCACTGAGCGGGTAGCCCGACATGGGACTCAATCCCAGGATCCTGGGATCATGACCGGAGCCGAAGGCAGATGCTTAACCGACTGAGCCACCCAGGCATCCCGAGAACTGACCAGAATTTAATTTCAGCATGTGGCAGATTTGTGTTCCATTTGGCCCTTTCCTTTGAAAGTTCAGGACCAAAACATCTTGAAAATTCAGAGTTAACCGTGTAACAAATTATTCTCATATAATGTGATGACAATACTCATTCTTTTGAAATGAAGTTTCCAAAATTAATTTATCTTTCTCTTCCTTAAGAATAGCTTCCTCCTCGGGGCGCCTGGGTGGCTCAGTCATTGGATGTCTGCCTTCGGCTTGGGTCATGATCCCGGGGTCCTGGGATTGAGCCCCACGTCGGGCTTCCTGATCAGCGGGAAGCCTGCTTCTCCCTCTCCCACTCCCCCTGTTTGTGTTCCCTCTCTCGCTGTCTCTCTGTCAAATGAATAAGTGAAATCTTAAAAAAAAAAAAAAAGAATAGCTTCCTCCTTACCCTAAAATGACAACAAAATCCTGACCCAGCAGATGGAATTATCCAGTAGGCCTTTGGAGTAAAAGTGTTTTTATAGAACTTATTTGGGATAAATATTTATCTTTTCTACTTTCAAAACAGGTCTTTTCTTATGTTGTCTCATCCATCATAAAATAAACTCTCACTTGACCCAATCAGTGCTTTGCTAACCTATCAAAGGTGTTTCTGCCACCACACAGCTTAATCTCGTTCAGTTTTTAAGTAGCTCCTGAGCAAAGAGACTTATAATATTTTAAGTTTCTCAGGGGAGCATCATGCTTTCATTTTAGAGCTGTGGTATCCAATATGGTAGTCACTGGCCATACATGATAATTTAAATTTAAATTTTAATTTTAAATTATTAAAAATAAGTAAAGTAAGGTTGCCTGGCTGGCTCAGTAGGCAGAGCGTGCGATTCTTGATCTCAGGGTTGTGAGTTCAAGCCCCACGCTGGGTGTAGAGCTTACTTTAAAATGTTTAAAAATCCTTAAAAAAAAAAATAAAGTGAAAAGTTCAGTCCTATATTTCAGTAAATTCATAGTCACATCCAGGTAGTGGCTACCAGATGTAGAAAATGTCCATTATCACAGGAAGTTCTATCGCTTTGCCCCATTTTTGAAGTTAAACTTGTCCACAAGTTCTTGTTGTAGAGATTTATTCCATGACCTTGCCTTTCCCATCCTACATCCCCGTTCTCAGAATCCACTTCACTACTTCTCATTCCTGCTTAGCAAATGCAGCTTCCTCCCCACCTGGGCTCATAGGCTCCGGCCTGTCCAACCCTGAGAACTGTCTTCCATCCTGTAAAGGATATAGGAGAGATTCCTGCTTAAGACAATCAGTGATGCAGGGGTGCCTGGGAGGCTCAGCCAGTTAAGTGTCTGCCTTCAGCTCAGGTCATGATCCTGGGGTCCTGGGATTGAGTCCTGCATCAGGCTCCCTGCTGAGCAGGGAGTCTGCTTCTCCCTCTCCCTCTGCCCCTCCACCCTACGTGTGCTCTCTCTCTCTCTCTCTCTCTCTCAAATAAATAAATAAATCTTTAGGGAAAAAAAAGACAATCAGTAATGCATAACCAGGCTCAAAATCCAACAATCTAATTATTGGTGCCTAATCGCATAATGTTTTTGCACGTTTTATCTCTTTTGTCCTCAGATACATTTGTATCCCACCTGCATGTGTGTTATCCTGCTCTGACCTCAAATAACTCCAAGCTGCAGTTATTTGAGAATGGCTCTACTCTTTAGGCATACTCTTGATGTCTTTTTGGCCTATGGTTGGTTGGTCATGGGTTCAGTGTCACATATGAAAGTTTGGAAAATCCAGATCTGGCCATGAGTATCCACAAATTTCAATCTCAGCAGCCCTATGTCTGCTCAAAGTAGAACATGGTAAAGTAGAAAGAGCACTACCAGTCATGGAATTCAAGGAATTCTGGCTCCATGTCTCCGTTCCTCTCTTTCAGGCTCTGGGATCTTGGGGAAGCTACAGAACATCTCTGAGCCTCCCTGTGTGTACCTGTGGGGAGAGCAATAACAACCACAAGTTTGTGGTGAGGATTATAGAGCATAAGGATAGTAAGCAGCTAGCTCAGTGGTGAGTTTATATAAATCTAGACACCCAGTGCAATCATGCCCTTTCAATGTTTCTCTTTAGAAATTTTTGAATTAGTGGTAATAGAATAATGCAGCTGGTAGAGGTTTTTTTAAGCCATTAAAAGACTACAGCTCTTAAAAGTAACTATTTAATTAACATCTTGCTTTTGTTTATATTACTACAAATAATCTGTTATCCATGCTCTGCAAAGTTAATCGTTCAGAACAAATGTGTGTCATTTGAAATCTTACATGGAAAGCAATCCCTTAAAAGGCCAGCATTTTCAGAGCTAACTTCAAATTAGTGAGACACAAGTTTTCTCTGTCCAAGTTGGATTTCTAAGCACTAAGGTTAGTCTTGTTCCAAACTTGCCCACAAACACAAAAGCAAGGGCAAGGAGCATAGCATGGCAGGTAAAACACCTTGGCTCTGGAGTCAACCGCCTGAGATAGAATCTTGACTTGGGACACTTCACGGCTGAGGATTACATAAATTAATACACTGGAACATTGTCTGGTATGTGACAAATACTTCCTCTCTAAATCTACGTAAGAAATTATCCTCGTACTCCAAGGATCCTGGCACATTCATCTGAAATACAGGGAGGAAAATTCAGAGTGGGACTTGTAGCAACTCTTAACTAATACTGGTAAGATGGATTGATTGCTCACTTTGGCCAGGCCTCATGTTGAATGCTTTACCTACATCGTTTCATTTCATTTCATTTCATCTCCAACCTGTGACGCCTTGGGCAAATTCTGTATCTAGTACATGGCAAAGACAGAATTCAGTGCAGGGAAATCTGACATCCAAAATCAGACTCCTAACTTCTATGTTTTTCTGCCCCTCCAGGTAATTAGGCTGCAGTGAGGGAGGCTGGTGGCTGTAGCCTCATACACGGGGTTCAGGTCCTGTTCCACAACTCACTACCTCTGGGAACTTGAAGTTTAACCTGATTCATCTGTTTCCTCAAATGTAAAATAAGGATGATAATAATACTATCTTGAAGGACTTCATAGGAGAAGTAAAGGAAAGCATGCAGAGCACCTAGTCACATTGTAGGCATGCAGCAAACAAAAGTTTGAACACAGGACAAGCATGCTAACAATTTGCAGAGGGAAGTGAAGGATCTCTGCACCCCAGTTGCTGACAACGGTCTGATACCTCACTGGAGCAGTTAAGTGGGTAACTGCTTTAGCAAAAAGGGATACTAATTATAAAGGTAGAAGTTCTGGGAAAGCCAAGCCTTGCACATACCAGTCTTGCTTGGTATAGTCGGGTATCTCTGGACCTCTAACCTGCTGGGTTCTCTAAAAAAAAGTCCTGAGGCATTTAGATTCGCACAGAAAAGCCATTCGTTTTTAAAACTGCTCTTTGTAAATTGAAGTTAACTTTTGCAACAGCTCAGTCCCGAAAACCTTGATTGTTGACGTTCGCTGAGGTCACACATTTAGCCAGGCTGCCGGCTCTGCCATTGCAAATAGATTTCTTGGCTCTAGAAGTAACGTCTCGAAAGGGTTTTGACACATTAGGCCATTTTTTCACTTCCTGGGTTCTGTAATGACTCCAGAAGGTGCCTCACACTACTCAAAAGGACACCCCAGATCAGGAGACACACTGGAATGCTCCCACCTACAGACTGCTTTCCCTTCCTCCAATGTCACTGCCAAATAAGCAGCTCTGGTGATCTTTCCAGCAAATAGGATCCAGCTCCTCCCATGGTCTGGCTCTCCTCATGATCTCACCCACCAACATGGCACCCAACCTCTTGGACTGACCACTCATCATGAACTTCTATAGTTCTTTAAGATTTCGTGCTTTGCTGCCTCTATGCATTGGCCCACACTCTCCTTTTTGTCTGGACACTCTCCTCCCTCCATCTTCTTGCTAAATCTAACCAAATAATGTCTTATAACTAGGTTCAGTACCACCCCTGGAGTGGATTAGAAACCCCTCCTTGGTCCTCCCACAGGATTCTCTGGTCCTTTTGTGCAGCTCTAATGGTACCAACTGAGAATTGTTTCTGCCTCTTCCCACGAGAGTGTAAGATCCTCAAGGGCAAGGACCTCATGTTATTCAGTTTTATATCACAAATGCAGGGTCTAGGGCAGAGAAGGTGCTCCGCAGATGTTTGGGGAAAGAAGGAAATGGAAGGAAAAAAAGGGGAGGGAAAGGAGGAAAGGGGAGAGCAAAATATGAGCTAGAAAGAAAGGTAAAGATTAAGTTCTGAAGCCTTTTGGCTTGAGGAGCCCTTCTTGGCTCCCCCTGACATCAGGTGTCTGGAGCATGTACCTTCCAGACTCACCTGGCACTGCATGCCGGCTAAGGGTTTCCAACTGAACCAGCTCAGGCTGGATTCTCTTATTTTGCTTGTGAACATGCAGCTTTCTGCCTTTTGAAACAAAGCCACATAGACGCTATCGACATCACTTGTCAGGCATCCAAATTCCTGGCCAACTGCCCATGCTGAGCACAGGTACCAAAGCAGAAGCAAACATACAACCTCCTGATGGGTAATGGGGCAGAAGTCACAAGACCCCACACCATCTTGTAAGCAGATGACATTCTCTCCGCAGTCCCTGGGCTCTGAAATGTTTGAGCACCCCAAAAAACTCCCGTTGGTTAGCCCCCAGTGCAACTTCCCTAAGGATGTATCCTTATTCCTTTTTCTTTCATTAAGAGCCATCTCTACTCTCTCCCACTTGAATCCCTGGCATTTATAACCATTTATCCCGCAGAACGGATAAAAAATAAGCCACCTCACCAACTCCATGTTTCTCACCATCGCCAAACAAACCCTTGGAATCCTTGTCATCTGGGGAATATTAAAGGGTACCTGGTATGGTGAAAGATATTAGCTTAGTGGTCCGTCGGACCTGGGCTTGCATTCCAACTGAAGCAATTATTGGGCAAGCAACTCAACTGCTCTAAGAGTCAGTTTCCTTGAGTGGGACATGGGAGGGCAGGAGTGCTAACAGTGTCTTTCTCATAGAGCTGCCATAATGATCGGGTGTAATGTAGGTAGAGCTCTCAGCAAAAAGTCTCACATATGGTGGGTACCCAACCAAGTACAGCTAAAATAATAAGCATTCTTTAAATAACTGAAATTTAAATAATTTGAAATAACTACTAAATAATTAAGCCTCACTAGACAAACCATAAGTAACAAAAATAACTAATGTGAAGGTGAAGACGTTGCAAAGATTCAAGAACCCTGACAGTCTCTTCATGATTCTGGTCTCAGATTTGTCACTGGCTCTCTATAAGGTTGGAAATCTTCCTCGAGGGTGGTCCAGTACCGTTAGATCTTCACTTTCCCTTGTCATCAAATTATCCCATCTTCAATCCCTTATCCTTCTACAGGGCTGGAGAACCCCTGCATCCAGAGAGCTCCCCCTTTCTAGCATATAACTCTAAAGGGACCACTAAATCAATACACATATCATTTAGTAAACTTATATGTGATTGATATTTGATTTCTCAATAGTATCCAGTTTTCTAGTAAATTAGAATGGACTAGAGGTTAAAAGCTGCATGATGTTTCTAGAAAGCGCAAAAAGCAGAGGTGGGAAGTACTGGGGAGACATAACCACCAAGAAGTGGCAGCCAACATTCAGAAAGGAGGGAGATGAGGTACCAGCAAGAAAGACAACACTCTGGGGCCATTTAGCACCAGGACAAGAGGCACGGGATATCTCAGGACAACCCTCCCCACACTGCCCGCCCCCACCCTGCCCTGCCCGAGGTCCCACTGTGCAGCAGTTCAGTGACACAGTGGATATTGTGACAATGGCCAGGTGTAGCACACGGAATACCCATGCTATAAGGGTCCTTTGAGTTCTGCAAGCCCAAACTCTTCTAATCCAGATGAATAAGAAGGGCCAAAAACTCTCATTTCCCCCCAGAAGTAAAATCCCTTAGAAATGGGCAAAGTCTGTTTAATAACTTGTGCTGGTTGTATATAATAATGATAAAAGTGGTAAGAGCTAACATGTGCTAAGTGTTTGCTACAGGCCAGGCTCGCCTCGTCTTCTCTCATTTTATCTTCAAAACCAGCCTTGGAGGTAGAGCTGATTCAGTCCTATTTTCCTGGGAGCTCAAGTGTTACAGATTGAGGTTAAATGACCCACCCAAGCAAACAGAGCTAAGAAGTGATGGAGGTTGGGTGGGTGGTGTGTCGTGGATTTTTAGGATGACTTCCACCAAAAATTCTTGGTATCTGCCTCCATTTCTATGCTGTTTCTGGTTCCCTAAACATAACAGACAAATGACACACTAATGTGTTCTCCAATACACTGGACTGATTATTCCCCTCTTCAAGCCAGACACTTGTGTTGCTTCTCAGAAGGGTAAGACTTTTGACTCTGCACAGTTCCCCTCGAGCAGCGGTAACAGTTCAGCTCAATCTGAAACGATTTCCATCCTGTTTAATTCAATAGCCATTAATTCCCTGACTTCACTCCCTGACCCCTGAACATCTGTTTCTTCCAATGCCTGGGAAGCTCCTTGGTGGGTTTGGTGACTGCTGTTAGCATTTACTTCTCACATTCTGTCTTCTGCTAAAATCTTTAGAGCAAATGATAACCAGAGCTTTTACCTGAAATCCATTTTTTCCTTTAAAAATTTTTATTTACTTTTTAATAAAATTATATATATTTAAGGTATATAAACTGATGATTTTATACATAGATACATATATATAGATACAAATATATAGAGAGATACATATACATATATATATATAGTGAAATGATTGTACAGTCAAGCTAGTTAACACATCATCTCCTCACATAGTTACCGTTTGTGTGTGTGGTAAGAGCACCTGAAATCTACTCTCTTAGCAAATCCCCAGTATAATTTTTTAAATTTTATAATCCTCAGTGCTGACAAAGAGGCATCACTAGTACGTTTGTATTCTGATTATATTATAACTTATAGGAAATTATATAACAAGATGTAGCAAAAGTCACAAAAGTGTTCATGCCCTTAATGTCATTTTTTTTTCTTTTCTGAAGATATAAAGATAAACATTTAATGAAAATTCTTTCTAAATGTTAAATACTCCCCAAACAGAAGATGGCCATCCATGTATTTGAATACTGTGCAGCCATCAAAAATGGTAACTGTGATCCTCTTAAAATATTTCTACCAGAACATCAAGGATAAAAAAAATCAAGATAGCAAATGTTGTTTTCACCATGGTTAGGGTTTTGTAAAGGTATGTATGTAGGTGGACAGAGGTGGACAGTGTCACAAAAAAATGTCTTTTAAAATTGTGTTAGAGAATGGAATGAGTTCTATTTTAAAAACTCATCTTTCAAACAGTACACTTATCACGATGTGCACTGAGTAATGAATAGAACTGTTAAATCACTATATTGTACATCTGAAACTAATATAATGCTGTATGCTAACTATACTGGAATTAAAATAAGAAAGAGAGAGACAGAGAGAAGGGAAGGAAGGAAAGAAAGAGGGAAAGAAAAAAACCTTATTTTTCATATATATATTTTTTAACCAAAAAAGCCAGCTCTCCCTACATGATGTTGCTACTGACTCTTTCCTGTCTACGGGAAGCTTCTGAGTATTTCCATGGGAACTGCTGTCCCAGGAAGTTAGGAATCAGGATTTTGTGCACATGAGCACAGGGCACCTGGATGGACCGTCTTAAAGTAACTTCCAGGTCATTTTTGAAGCAAATCACAAAGGTTGCAACATTTCGAGCTCCAAGGTAAGTATTGTTTTAAACTTCTTGGAGAAAAAAAAAAAGCTCCAAATAATCTTATTTTAGATTTTATCAGTTCTCAGGGTACTGGCTTTGATACATTACTTGTCCTCCGGAGAACAAACGCTCATAAACATTTTGGTGCCAGTACAAAGCTGATTTTGGCCACCTCGGAGCATGAATCTCAGCAGTCTGACTTGAGGACGGGGTTCTAGCCACTCTTTGATTCAAGAACAATAAATAGCAATTAACTGAGGCAATTGACTTGCCAGTCTTTGAGCCAACTGGAAACTAAGATCTAGCAAAACAATTTGGTGTTTCAATGCAAGCTAAACTCTCTTGGAGGTGTCTGCCTCCACCTAAGTCATAACTCATGCTCTTTGAAATTCAACTGCATCTCAGGAAATGGGTAACTTTCCAAGCACAGAACTTCCCCCCTGGACTCTTATTCACTAGCTTGTCAATCAGATGTTCAACCTTCCTTTAAAGTTTAAGCCTTATTAACCTACACACTGGATTTGACTGGTGATAGGCCATGCAGACAATGGAAACCCCTCCCAGGTTCCAAATCCTGTAGTCCTGGTTCAGATCCCCACAAATTCCCTGGGAGGGATGAAAGAATCACTCATATGTCTGATCCTTCAAACATAGGCAATGAGAGGACAGTGTTTAAGGGGAAAAAAAAAAAAAAGTTTCGGGAGGCCCTGCTGATTGAGACATCTTGGAGGAAAACCAGCTCTGCTCCACACCAAACTGCTTGGAGCAGCCGAGAGTGCCCAGCCTCGGCCTTCACAGGCTCTGTCGGGAGCATGCTGTGCATGCCATATGCAAGATCCGAACCAAACATATAGTTGGCAAAGCTACTCATTTCAGAGGCAGGCATGCCAGGGTTGCCCAGATACTGGTAGAAAGTCAGCTCCAGCGTTGGGAGTGCCTAGTCAGGAAGATTCTAGCTGGAAAGTCAGGAAAATTATTAGTGGAGGCAGTTTGGAAGCAGAAATCTGGTCTCGACGACTGGGACAGGGGAAAGGGCAATCTGGGGTCATCCTTTGATTTCTTTCCCTTTGTTCCATCACAGCAGAATGTAACCTCCATGCTGCACAGCTTTTCCATGAGGCTTGGCACCTCTGTCACTTTCCACAAATGTCAACTTAAAAACAAAATAACATACATATCTGGAACGAGTGGAAACTGACTAGAAGAACCTGAGATAGGTGGTGTCACAGACATGGAAATCCACAAACGAGGATCCATTTGTCACTTTCCAGGGCATTGCTACTTTCCAAAGCCAGTGCAGCAGGGGAAAGAAAAAGCTCAGAGTTTCATTCCTTCCTCCTGACATTTATCTTACCTGCCTTTTTAAACACACAAAATCACCTCACATTCCTCAAATTCTTAGTTATCCAAGGAATAAAAATGAACTTGGAGGAGGCGGAGGATGGAAGCCTCATCCTGCCTCGGAACCACCAGGTCACGGGCCCTGAAGCCCTCAGTCTGCAGGCTCGGGGACTCTTCCACACAGATGGGAGCAGGGAGGGTCCCAAACCACACAGGAAGTCCCATGGCCTCAGAACTCCACTCCCACGCCAATCTCTGTGCAGGAGGAAAGGAGAGGCACAGGGTTTTCACATTGCATTCGCGTGTCTTCCCTTTGATGTTGTATTAAGTTATATTAGTTGTGCAATTACAAAAAACGAGGGGGGGCATCTAAAAACAGGCTCGTGCTGCTGCATCTACTAACTGATAGGTCTATGAGCAAGAATGTCAGCTCAATCACATTGAACGTCATCTGTAGGATTGCCCACCAAGCTGGGAGTACCCTCGGTGAGGGCTCCTGCCCAGCCGGGATATCCCAGTCTGACAGCACACCTAGTAACATACCCGAATGCCCAGCACCGATTGGCAGCAAATACTGCCATCCGGGACCACCCCCCCCCCTCGCAGGGCTCTCAGTGGATGGGTGCTGGGTGACACAGACAGTTAAAGACGTTCCGTGTAACCGTTGGCATCCCTAGCTGGGTCCCTGCCTGTCCCTGCCTACGTGACTGACGAGTCCGAGCCTTGGGGAGCATGTGTGGTTTATGACGGGTAGAAAATCTCCACAATGGCTGGTAACTAACTCTGATATGATGCTGAATCTTTGTCCAAGGCCCCTCTCTCCAAAGTCATGGGGTTGAATAGATATTCAAAATTGATATGATTATCAGTCAAAAAACCTGACTTCATTCTCTTATTCTCTATCAGAGATGCCACCGTGATGTATTTTTAAGAGAAAAAAGTAACAACAAAAAATAAGTCATATGTTCTGTTTCAAGAAACACGGGCTCAGAGGGGCTATTGTTCAGTTCCTCAGTGGTACGTCCCTTTACTTCTTAAGGGAAATGCTGAAAATAAATCACAACAACATAAAGACTGTTATTCATTTAGTGCTTATGAGGGTACAATAGCTATTACCGATTTTTTAAAGAAGTTTATGAAAAGAAAATTCCTCTAAGGTTGTTGGCTTATTATATAATCGTCAGACCCTCGGATCAGGTGAGAACTATTTACAGGGGTGACCGGGAGACCAGTAGAGAAAACACAAGTGCCAAACCCTTGAAATTAAAAAAAGCCTCTCCCGCAGCCCCACTTTCTTCCCCACTCAGTTTCTAGTCCAGTGGCCAAGTCCAAAAAATCACGAAGGCCAAACGGTGTCCTCTACAGAACACAGGCATTGCTGGGAAATCATTCTCGACCCCTGTGGCTCCTTCTCCCCCAAACCTGGAGCTTGACATAGAGGATTGGCATGCAGACTGAAGGCATAGCTGGGGTTACACAGAGCATCTGAAGGTCAAGGCCACAGCTGTCCTTCCTCTCTGCAGGGTCCATGTTATCAGAGTAATTTACTAGCAGGTGAAATGTCTCACTCCCATCAGGGGCCAGGCATATTCCTCCAAGGACACACTTGCAGGAAATCGTGCTGAGTTATGAGCAGGCAGGGTCCACACGGGAGGTGCCAACTCAGCAGAGACGAGGAGAGGAGATTAGGTGTGACTTTGCAGGATTAACTTTTAGTCTTTCTCGTTGAGAATCTACTCCTGCAAGTGTGACCTCTCAGCCAGACCAACTGCTCAGCAGAACTGACTTGAGTAATTCAGGACACTGCTGGATAAAGAAGCCAGCCTGATTTTGCAGAAAGAGTGTGGGGTTTTAAATCAAACATAAGATCTGACTCATGAGCTGTCTGATTTTAAACTCAATGAACCTCATTTTCCCTACCTGCAAAACAGGGATAAAACCTCCATAAGTGCATAAGCTATAACCTCAGAGGTGAAAAGGGGTCTTTCTAAGCACAAAGTCAAAGCATAGAAGCACAAATGGAAGACAGTGTAGTCTTTAAAAATGATAAAGAAATTAATAGAAAATTCCAAATTAGAAAAAAATTTTGCAACTTTATATGTACACAGTGGACTAATGTTTTTACTATGAAGATTGCTTTGTAAGTCGATAATAAAAACAGTCAACAACCAAATTGTTAAGTGCGCCACGGACATAAAAAGATACTTCATAAAAGATACATAAATGATCAATAAGCATGTGAAAAAATATTCAACCTCACTAAATATCAAAGAATTACAAATTATACCAAAATGCAATTCCAAGTTGACTTAGCAAATTAGAAAAGACTTTTTTAAAACACCAAGGGTTGGCTGAGATGAAAGAAAATGGAGGTGGAAATATACTGTAGGTGGAAATATAAATTGGCATAACCTTTTTGGAGATGATCCAAAAGTTGTAAAGATGGTCATACTCTTTAAACAAACAATTCTACTCTTGAGGATTGATCTTAAGGAAGTAATTACAGACATGTTAATGATTTAGCTAAAGGATGTTTGCTGCAGTGCTGTTTATTAACAGCAAATATTTAGAAACACAACCTAAATATTCGGCATTCATTCAAGTACGTCATTCATCAAATATTTACTAAGCACTTAGTAAGCTGTGGGCCATGGACACAGTAGACCAAGTGAATCAAAGCACCTCAATGTAATGAAATACACTGCAGCATTAAAATGAAAATATCTAATGACAAAAAAAAAAAAAAAGTAGTCATAATATGTTGTTAACTGGAAAAAATATACATATATTTTATAAAAGTTTGGAAATATGCAACGGATTTTCAAAGAGGTTATTGCTGGATGATAAGACACGATTGTTTAACTTTCCTTCCTTTCATTTCTCTACAACTGTCTCTCTAGTAACATGATTCATTTTATGATTTTTCTTAAGTCACTAACTTAGTAAAGGCACCTACCTTGTGTTTTGAAGATAAAATGAGAAAAGTATCTGGTATATCTTAAATGCCCCAAATACTTAATTTGTCTCTCCATTTATGGATTATCCCAACACCTTCTATGGCCAAACTGGAAACCCATCACTTGAGTGCTAATTCGAGCTAGATCTTTGGGAATGGCATCCTTGGACACAGAGCCCTTGGAGTCATTAAAAGAGTGCACAAATGTACCAGTTCTCATTCAGGGAAGAGTCCCCTGACTCGTTGTTCTTTTCATTCCAATCGTTTTGTTATTTCCAGTGCTTTCTTGCCTACAATCATTGTACTTTCTATTTCTTTCTTGAGCTCAGTCAGCTTGTTTTTAATCTCCTTGCATTGACTTTAATCCAATCTTTGGATTCTTAAATTTAGTCTTCGAGTTTTTTCTTTAAAGTAATAATAAAATTCATGTTGTCTGGGACACCTGGGCGGCTCAGTTGGTTAAGCATCAGACTCTTGATCTCAGCTCAGGTATCAATCTCACAGTCGTGGGTTCAAGCCCCGCACTGAGCTCCACGCTGCTTTAAAATAAAATAAAATTCATCTTGTCTATAATGTCTTTGCAACTTTAGAGAACTAATTCTTGTTCCCTTAGGTAATATATCTTCTCCATCTGCCTTTTCTCGTGCCCTTTCCTCCGTATTTGTAGTATCTGTGCACAGATTGGATCTTGGGCTTCTTCTTCATCTCCTTCATCTTTAAATATGGGCAGACGTTTACTGAAGAAGAGTTCGTGGAATGCAAACGAAGTGAGCTAAATCAATCAGCAGGTTTGCATTAGGCTTGCTACCTCTTCGTTTGTGCCCTAGATCTATTATTCCCCTTACCTTCGGAGCCCATCTTCCCATAACTGGGGTTTAAGAGGTAGATTCAGCTTGCCTCAAAGCCCTCTAGACAGCTCTTCTCAGAGTTTAAAGTGCATGTAAGTCACCTCGAGACTTTGTTAGGATTCAGATTCCGATTCACTAGGTCTGAAGTTTGGCCTCGAATTCTGCATTTCTAACACACTCCCTGGTGAAGCTGACACTTTGAATAGTAAGTCTCTGACACAGGAACTCTGTGCTCCTCACCAATTTACCTCCCCTGGCCTCGGGGGGACTGCCTCCCCCCCCCACTCTGGTAAGAGGGAATGGAATTGGTATCTTTGTATTTCTTCAGACTCACCTCCCCTGAAGTTTCTAGAGAGACATATTCCCTGCTTGGGAGGCTGGCCTACTTCCCTAGGACCATGTAGTTCTCATCAGAAAACCAATGGCCACTGCTTCTGAGATCTGGGTTGTTACTTCTAGGAAAAAAAAAAAAATGTGTTTTATTATGTTCAAGGTCTGAGGAGAAAGGTGAGGATGTCAGATTCTTCAACTTGTTTTGGTACAGATTTCACAGAAGCTGGCTAGTATGTTTTGTAGTCTGTGGTTTGAGGTTATAGCCTCCTTCTTTTAGTGAAAATGGAGTTTTGTTTACTCTTCAGTGTTTCACTCTCTTTTGTGGGCTTCATGTGAAGAAAGGGGAGAAAAAGAGGCCTCTGCGTCTTTAAATAGAAACCCAGGCAAGCCACTTTTGGTACATTTCTTCAGGTTATCAGCTTCCTGGGGAGTTGCCAGAAGGCAGCATTGGAGGGAAGAGCTGAAATTCGGGCAGTCCTCCTACCTCAGCCAGTGGGCCAGCTGTGCCAATCCCGCCCTCTCCCTACCTTCTCAGCAACCTTTCCAGCTGTGCCACTTCCCTCGGGTGTCCTGCTCCCTCTCAGAAGATGACTCTGACTTCTATCTCACAAAGAACATTCAGAGTTCCCCGCCCCCACCGGACGTTGTTCGATCTTTGCTCCCCTTCACTACAAACTTGAGCACAGTCAGTCTTCACTGTTTGCAGATTCCATATCCGCGGGTTCGCCTACCCACTGGAATGTCTCTGTGACTCCCACCGGAATATCCACAGCCCGGCTGCCGCCATCATTCATGGGCGAGCACCAAGCTGTGAACAACCTGCGTGGCCCCACTGGACTCACGTTCCCAGCAGAAGTCTGCCAAGGCAACACTCTATTTCGTGGCTTAGCCCTCACAGTGGGAACTATTGCTATTTAGTCCCACGTTTTTTTGTATTTTTGTGCCTTGCAATGATGGGATTTCACTGTTTAAGATGGCCGCCATGGGACATGGGGAAATGGTGCCTCAGACCCCTAAGTGTGAGAAGACTATGGAGACCAGTGTCAGACTCTAGGTTTGTTCAGTTCATAGAGCTGTTGGCCATGAGTTCAATGTTAGTGAATCAACAAAACATATTAAATAAGTTATCTTTAAAAGCAAACACACATAAAACAAAGTTATGTGTCAATCACTGGACAAAGATGTGAAGAGGCTCAGAGGAACCTAACTCTACATTTTTTACCCCTGGGAGCAATGGTTCAGTGTTCACCAATTCAGTGTTTGAGGAGACTTTGTAGAATACAACTACCACGAATACCGAGAATCAACTCTACAACTTTAAAAACTCTCCCATCCTTTCCTCCAGTCCCAAGATGGAGGGCCATCTTCTTCCCTGTGGCCTCCACGCCATCCCTTCTATCAGTTAGCCCTGTGGTCTGTGTC
The DNA here is from genome assembly GCF_054177405.1 of Leptonychotes weddellii. Taxonomy (NCBI): domain Eukaryota; kingdom Metazoa; phylum Chordata; class Mammalia; order Carnivora; family Phocidae; genus Leptonychotes; species Leptonychotes weddellii. The sequence goes on from NC_138378.1 coordinate 112,466,240, forward strand.
CTCTTCTCTCTCCTCTGACTGTTTACAAAAACCTACACATGCCTTGAAGTTTCTCCTATCCTGGAAAACAGTCATCACCAACCTTTATTAACTGTATCCCGTCCTCTGCCACTGAGCTAAGTGCTTGACCTGCATGATTTCTTTGACTCCTCAGACCAACTCTGTAAGGCGCTATCGGCACTTTACCTACAAGGAAACTAAAATGCAAGGACGTTGCTGGTCCAAGGTCATAGAGCTAGATCCTCCTCTGGCTACCATCCAGACTTCTGTTCTTCTCATCCAAACTTCATAAATAGAATAAAAAATTCATGGCTCTATGTCATTGCCTGTCATTCACCCCTGAACCCACTGCAGCCTGGCTTGTGCCCTCGCCATTGCCCTGGTACAGCTGTCACCAGTGACCTTGAACAATCCCACCCAGTGGGTCTTTTCCAGTCCTGTCTTCCTCCACCTTGCCCTTGTATGTGGCCCAACTGGTCACAGCATCATCTTGAAACTATTTCTGTGGCTCTGAGGACACTAGTCTCTTCCTCGTCACTTAAGCTGACCATTTCCCCTCTGTCACCAGTATGCCCTAATATGTCACTGTTGTTCACCAGAGTTCAGCCCTTTACCTAGTAAAGGTAAAGTGTATCCCGGAAAAGAGAAGGTTGGAAGCCCCAGGCCCCACCTACTGATGGGAATTTGCAGAGGGGTACCATCCTAGCCTGAGTCAGGCTCAGCCCTGACTCTACCTGCTCTATGTAACCAGGGGAGGGAGAGGCCTCTGAAGACCGGAGCAGTTCAGGAAGACTTCCTGGAGGTGGCAACGTGGACCCTGAAGGTAACAGAGGATTTGGTTATGAAAACACAAGAGGGGAGAGACATTCCAAGCAGAAAGACCAGAGAGCTTCTAATGCTTTCACGGACACGCTCTCCTCCCCACCTTGATTCCTCCCATCTCCCACCACTGCAGTGGTGCTGGCCTGTGCCTAATTTGCATGTGGACCCTGCTCTGTCTTGTATTGCCACAGCCTGGCACGTGGGGCCCGCCGCAGGGGACGGTGAACCCCCTGAAGGGGTATGCAGAGTAGGTGTCTAGTCATTGGCACAAGCTGGGAAGTCAGATAAGCCTGACTCTGAATTCCAGTTTGACCACTTTCCAATGTAAGACCAGGGACTGTGTCTGTATCCTCATCTGCTTAGAGCCTTCATAGCCTTCTTGTGCAGATTAAATAAGGTAAAGCAAGTTAAGCATGGCGGCTGCCATAAAAGTAAATGCTGGAGAAATGTTTGTTGTCATTATTTACTCTGGATCCAGCCCTCCCTGGGCCTCATGCAGGCCCTGCATGTAGAATTGAATGCTCCTTTTATCTGACTCTTGGATTTCCCCAGTCCGACTGTACATCTCCCAAGGCTGAGGGCCACACACTCACCTCCGGCTATTAGTGCAGGAATCTTCAGAAAGTAAAAGAGACAGAGGAGGGTCAGAGCAATGAGAAAAATTTGTACAGACTGGCTCTGTGCAGAAGGATTGTCTAAATATACTTTTCAAAAGTATTCAGTGCTCGAGAAAAACCTGCCCAAAGAAAGAGCCCAAAAGAGCACAGGCAGGCTCAGCCCAGCCCACGGCCCGGGCTTCTCATCAGCGAGAGGCAGCATGGTGGGCTCCTGGGCCTCCTAGCAGACTAGCCTGGGCCTCCGAGAGGCTGTGTCTTCCGCACTGAGCACAACTTGGATGCCACCAGTCACGGAGGCTCAGAGAGGAGGCATGGCACATTCATTCTTCAGTGGCTTTCAACCCAGTTACATTCCAGGGGTTTCTAAGAATGCAGGCGCCCTGCAATAACTATTAGCACGTATGGAAAAGGAAAGAGGAGTAAGAAATTGAAGAACTGCTCAAGAAAATGTTGCCCCTGAAGTATTTTTAAATCTGGTAGGAAATAGTTCTCTCCAGATGTGTTTTCCCCGACAGGATGACCCTCCGTGGCGGGGTGGTGGCGGAGAGGAGCCTTCCCATAGCCCAGGACACAAAGCTGGTGTTGTTGAACTGAGAGCCGTGTAATCAGCTGAAGAATTCCTAAGCAGAACCAAGGGCAGCAGATACCCAGACCTTGAACTTCTTTGCCTCCCTGCATTTTTCAAGTGCTTCCTGGAGAAAGGAGCACCCAGGGGCCTGGATCTTCTTCTAACTTAATTAGGGGCGTGCAGGAGTGCCGCTGACACTAAAGACTAGGATCTGGAGGCCCCGGGCTCTGAGAACTCTGACGCAAAGGCAGCACTGGGGTGGGGGGCTGGGGGGTCGGGGGAGCCGGGCGGAGGGGTTTCACAGGGATGCTCTGGCCTTCTCCAGACTCAGAATGAGGGGGAAACGGCACTCTCCTTCCCCAGCCGGTAGCCTTGAGGCCCTCGCCGGGTGTTCTCGGCAACAGGCTCCCAGGTCTCCTTTGGCGGCCACACCCCCATCGTTCGCAGAAGTAAACGAAGGGCCAGGAACTAGCATCTCCTTTTTGGCACCTGCTTTGTGCCAGGCCTGGGCTAGGCGCTGAGCGCACGGAGAGGCCGTGGGCTCTCCCACCAGACTGCCTGCGTGGGTCTGCGTCCCGGCTCTACCACTTCCTGGCCGTGTGGTCTTGGACAAGTCATAGAGTCTGTCTGGGGCTCACTTTCCTCCCTAGTAAAATAAGGGTGGCCAGAGTAACCAGTTTATGGAATTGTGATGATAAAGACAACACATGATGTGTCTAAAGTGCTTGAGCAGCACCTAGCAATTAGAAAGTACCGAAGGTCCGCTGTTACTCCTGCGAACACTTGCCAGGGTAGGTGCCTTCTGGTGGTGTGGTCACACCCTTTTCAACAGGGGGAGTGTTAAAGTAACAGGTCCACAACCTCACAGGAAATAACTCATGATGCAAGTGTTGAAGGTCTCAGGCTCTGAAGATTGTTCGGTTGTAAAATGGGACCTTTGGACCCACCTGTGAAACAAACTTCAAGACCGAGGGGCAAACACCGCGGAAGGAACTCTGCGCCTGCGCAAAGCGGCGTAGGCCGGAGGGGCTCGGGGACCCACCCAGTCGCTGCCCTCCAGCTGCGCTCGGTCTGCCCAGAGGCCGATGTGCAGATGGTCACAGTGTAACAAGTGAAGCAGCAGACATGCTATGAAGTAGGAAAGGAAATCAGAACAAAACCAAGGGAGAGACTCTGAGAAGCTTAACGCCCCTCGTTCCCAGCATTTTCGTAGCTGAAGCAAGAGGGTTAGAAAGCACCTCTTTTCATCTATTTACGAAAAGGAACTGCTGCTTTGCAAGTTGTCCAATAAATACGTATTGAATTTGCTTGCATTGAATTCCATTTTCCATTGCTGGCATTCTCTGGCCGCGTGTGCTCAGCCACATACGTCCTCCCCCGGCGTTCCCGCCGCTCGGTGTCTGTCCTGGGAGACCCTGGGGCCTGGACCGAGCTGACCGTGGCTCTGCTCGCCACCTGCCATTTCCCACTCACTCGTGGCGTCCACGTGTCCAGCCTGTCTGCGCAGCACTCGGCACAGGGAGGGTGCCCTGATGTCTTGCAGCCTGTTTTAGAGGATTCACCAAGAGGGTTCTTGCTAAAGCTGTATAAGCCTATAAGTAACTGAATCGGAGCCCTCGTGAGATCGTTCGAGATCACAAACTCCACCCCCACAATGTTACAGAGAGAAAAATGAGATCCAAGTGGGAAAGAGACACCTCCAAAGTGGATCTGAACACGTGCATGACAGAGCTGGGACTTGATTCTAGGGGTCCTGAGCCCGTCCCCTGCTCCCTCCTCTGCCCCAGGCAGTGACCCTGACTATGCTAAGAACTTGTGGGCCTATTTCACTGGCTCTGCCTGGCTCCCGGCTCCTCGGCTCTGAGGTGAGTCTCAGATTCCACCCCTGGGTGTTGCTGCAGGCCTGGTAAGGCCCGAGCAGGCCAAGCCAGGGCCGACGGGGACTGGAGCCAAAGGATGGAGCTCAGGCCGAAGTCAGCCGGCCTCGTCTTCACTGCGAGCTCCATGACAGCCAGGGTGCCTCAGGGCGCTGGTCAGGACACTGAGGTCGAGCCCCGCTCAAACACCCTCCACAGACAGAGTGACCCTGGGCCTCAGTTTCTCCATCCACAGAAGCAAGCAGCCTAGCCAAGCTGCTCTGGGAGCCCTCTCCCAGCTGGGCACATCTGGAACCCCTCCTCGCTTGACGGCCCCCCACCCCAGTCACAACAACGCATTCCCCTCTCGGAGGTGGATGGGGCAGGGAATATGCAAACACGCCTAATTAAAGCTGGAAGTCAAAACAGCATTTCTCCATGTGATTCACCCAATCCCCACAACGCTGCAGAAAGTGGGGCAAAGTGAACTTTCATCGCATGCCAGATGGAAGCGTGGGCAGCCGAGGTAAAAGAACAGTTTTCTCTTGTTCCAAACATGTTTTGGGGGGTGCCACATACCACTGTCAGCCCTGCTTGCTGACTGCCTCTCCATCTCCAGGCATTTGATTACCCCCTGCCCCCAGAAGCATTCACAGTCTTGAACTTTCTAATCATGGCCTGCCTTTGTCTGGGCACTTGGGATCATATGGCATCAATTGAGAGCGTAACCCGACTCAGGTTTGGTATTTAACATACCTGCTGCAGAGGAAGTGTCTTTGAAGGAAAGGCCATGTGTGGTGGCCCTCGACCCTCCCTTCTCCTGGGCCCAGCCCTTCACCTCTTAATCAGGCTCCCAACTAACCACCGTGGTCTCACAATGGAAGAGCAATTACCAGGGCGAGGAGATGAAAGAAGCAGGCCCAATGGTCCGAAAGGTTCTTTTGCTTTTAAATTATCCATGATTTACCTGCATAAAAGGAGAGGAAGTGCCTGAAGATTATTCTAATTGAGCCAGACTTTTCAAATCATGGAAATACCAGCATTTCCAAGGGGAAATCCAATCCGTTCAAATTGCCCCCGTGAGTAACTCATACAAACAGAAGGAAAGAGGAGGCTTTCATTTGCCAATGTGGGTCTGATCAGTGTAAATTGGATAAATGGCGAGGCCAGGAGGGCATGAAGCTCCCAGAGTCCTCTGCCCATGTTTTCTTAGCCAGGTTTGTAAATGGGGCCATTCTGGAGCAGAGGATGCTTGAGGAAATTCCTCCATTTTGGCACCAAGCCTCCTCCTCAAGTTACTGGAAACAGGCGGGAGAGGGTTTTTTTCCTGGCCTGATGTGCGTCCTTCCAGCTTCTCTGCCCTGAAGGTCTGCAGATAACAGGCATCTTTAGAGGGCATACAGGGAATCAACTCAACTGCATTACAGCTAGAGAGTTCGGGACAAGAAGGAGACGTGACTGCATGGCCTCCCTCCTGAGAGAGAGTGAAAGCATCTGTGTGAATGGATACCTCTGTAAATGGGACAAGTCTTAGAGAGGAAGGACTTGGGACAGAGAAATAAGTACCTTACGTAAGGTCAGAGTTCGAGTCCCTGGAAAAGCTAGCGCGAGAACTGCCTGCTTTGGGGTTGAGGCAAAGGACCTTTTCTTTGCAGCATTCCAAGCCATGCATGTGTAGAAACATTTGTATTAGAACTTCATGTGTGTTCACGGGGGCTGCCCACGTATTTGCAAGTCTGGCTCAAGAATTTACACAGGCATAAAAATAAGGTGCTATTCTTTCATATATATATTCCATATTGGTAGTTCTCATATACAAAAGGAACACACAGCTATGACTTCACACGTATGCAAAGTATGAGTGTGTGCATTTATGTGCAAGACACATCGACTACGAATCTGTGCATACCAGGATCACGTTTACCACGATTTCAACATAAATTCCAGGCAACAACACTTGATAAACTCACGCAAAGCCATCTTTTAGGGTAGAGAATTGTATTTGTCAGTCAAAACACAGAACCTGCCTTTGCTAAGCTATGATGTTGCCCTTTTTGTCATTTTCCAGAAGGATAACCTTCACGTTGCTAGACCCTTGTTCAACAGACAGAAGAGTATAGCACTCCGCAACTCACAAAGTGTTTTTACTTACCTTGTTCAAGGATGCAACCCTCAAAACAATGCTGAAAGGGACGGGGTGGTGTTTCTATCCCCCCTTCTGCAGAAGAGGGAGTGAGGCCAGAGAGTTGGGGGGGCCATACCTAAAAAGCACACCACGTTCTATGGTGAAATGCTTAAGCTGACCCAGAATTCTACAACTCTCCTGCCCAGAAAGAGAAATGGGATAAAGGAGCAATTCCAAACCTTTCCAGTTACTGAACCCCCCACATGCCCACCCATGAATGGTTGACTAAAGTGAGTGAGAAGGCCTCGCCAGACCAAGTATGACTTATTCTCGAATACTTAAGTAGGAGAAGCTGAGGTCAAGGATTCTTTGAAATATTTCCAACAATTTAAGAACGTCAAGAAATGACCCTACAAAGAAATGTAGAAACAGTTATATGCAGTAGTCATGAAAGCCTACAGATCCAAAGTTTATTTGAAACAGCAACAGTGAGTGGTAACCGTAGGTCTGATGTTGGGATATTTATGGGCTACAAATAAATCCTGCCTCCAAGAACAATAATGTAGCTGTACATGCTTTAGCCTGTTCGTGTAGGGAACACACAGCAGCAGGTAATCAGAATTTAAGACATCTGTCTGTAGCTCCTGTTCTTTTTTTGCAAGTTCATTTTGCTGAATCCTCCCCCCACTTTCTATGCAAATGCAAACAATTTCACTTTTAAGGCATCATCTTCACTGAATATTTGAGACATGAAGATGAATTGGAAAGAAGCCTGAGGCACCTCTGGAGAAGGGCCTGTCTGCGGGGCAGCGGCCTTGGGCCACTCACTTCATCTGAGACTCAGTTTCCATTCCTTCTGGTGAGGGTAGCTCTTCCCCAGGCTGCTTCCCGTGGCTGCCACAAAAATCTCAAGACAGAGCACAAGGGCAGCACCTATGGAGGGAAACCAGCATGTAAATCCCCACCTGCTGATTAGGGGCAGCTTCTGTGGGAAAACAGGAGGGGCTCCCCACTGCAGGTTATCTCACCTCTCACCGCCAGCACTCTTGAAGTTCAGGTGGGCCAGGACCCCCTTGAAACAGCCTCTGTGTTCCTGGGGGACAATTCCTAACACCCAGCGCTGCTCCTGCCGCTGATGAGAATCAATCCTCGTTACTCGAGTATTCCGAAAGTGCGAGTTTGCCTACTCCCTAAATGTGTCCCCGTGGCACTTCTCTGATCCTTTGCGGACACACACACACACCCGCACAACACTGACTGACCTGAAGCCATGTTCCCAGCGGAGGTCGAACGGGACGAAACTCTGCCTTCTTATCTCAGCTCTCATACTGTAAACGAGTGTCTTTTTGCGGTCTACGTAGTGCCATGTTTTTCACATTTTTGTGCCTTTTTTGTTGGTGTTGGCCCTCAAACATAGTGTTGAAGTGCTGGCTAGTGCTCTTCAGCAAGAGAAGGCTGTGACGGGTCTTCCAGAGAAAATAGGAGCGCAGAGATTCCTTCAGACATGCGTTACACACAGCTCTACTGGTTGTTAAGTTCAGTGTTAATGAATCGTATGAAATAAATACAGTGAGTAAGGTGCCTTTAAGCAGAAACACGAAAAACAAGGTATGGTGTTGACCGGTGGATGAAAATGTTGTGACCAGAGGCTCCCAGGGACCTGCGTTTCCCCTGGAGTGACGGTTCTGCATTCGCGAATTCGGTGTTTGCAGCGACTTGACAGAACACACCTCCCGTGGATCATGATAACCGACTGTACTTCCCCAGGTTCTCTGTCCCAACTGGCAAAGCACAGATCCCCAGGCAGGTGGATGGGGCTCGCTTGACCTAGCTCCAGTGCCTTCGCCCACAGTAAACACCACCATGCCTGCACTGTGCACAGCCTCACTGCCACCCTCTCTAAGCTTCTCCCAGCCTCTTTAGCCAAGTCCGTTTCTCCCATCTCCGTGCCCATATGGCACCCATCACACGGGATGGGTGATCACACCTCTCTCCAGAAGGCAGGAGAGTGAAGTGGCTAAGTGCTAGGTGGCCTTGGCTACCAGTGGTATTATAAGGGGTATATCTACCTCAGCTGCCCCAGGCCTTGCAGACTATCACCTTCACCTCCCCGTCCGTGTGACCTCTTGGTGTCCCCCATTCTAATAACTGCGTATGGGTTTACAGCAACATTCCCAAAGGAGCTCAAAGCCCAGAGAAGACATTACCTCATTAATCCTCACTCTGGCAGGGAGAAGGCACTTAGTTCTGGCAAGTCTGGTCCACAGGGAGGAAAATGAGGCCCCATGAGTCACCTGTGTGGCTGGACACAGATTTCTCCAGACCAGAACCCTCTGAGGTTCCTCCCGCTTCCTGTTTCCCCCTCCCACCAGGCCCACAGAGGTCCAGCCCCAGTGATCCTGCAGCACTCCGCATGCGTGGTCCTGTCCGGGAGGTTCCAACAGCACGTCCTCCACAGTCTGCTCTGAGCTTGCTTTGTGGGAGTTGAAAATACTTCTCATTAAAGTCTGGCCTTGCTCTGCTCGAATCAAGGGCTTTTCTCACAGCAAAAATTGACAGCCAGTTAGTTCTAGACAACCCAGCTTGTCCTACGCACAGTGCCTATGGTGATAGCCAAAGTAAGAACTATTTACTCCCTGGGCCCGGAAGAAGATACTAAGAATAAATATAAACGAGTTCCCTATTCCCAACTAATGCATGGCTTCATAATGGAACTTGTTTTCATATCCATGTTTTGAAGGCTTTTTTTTTTTTTCAGGACCCACACATTACACACAAACCCATAGCATAGAGCCAAAGTACATTCTTGTTTTATATACATACTCCTAAAAACACAAACACGTGTGCACGCATCAAGACTTCCTTCACACTTGCTCATGTCACAAAGGCAGCACTCCTAATTCATACCCGCTCACACTGGTTATATGTGTGCACTCCACACACACATGAAAATGCTACGTACAGTGCACTTGCAAAGACACGCGGGGGACATGCACACTGCTCTCTCGTGCGTAAGCTGTATCTCCTTCCTTCAAGCTTCTAGGCAACACTTAACTGCTCCAAAAGCTAACTACAAGGGTGGTTCTGACAGGATCCATAGATTTTGTTTCCCCAACACAAGACAACAGTCCCCACTTGTGAGGGGGTGGAGACTTCCCTAACTCACAGCCCGGGACCCCCCCATCAGCGACTTCACATCCTCTTCCGTCTGACCAGTCAGGCAACTCCTGCAAGACGCATCCCTCACGTGGGGCCATTGCACTTCCTGGGGGGTGTGGTCTGACTGCCCAGCCAGGCCAGCTCTGGGCCGGCAGGTGCTACGGACAGCAGAGGACTCCGGGGGTCCCTGGAGCTCGGTCCAGGGTTCCACCAGCTCAGAAGGCCACAGTGTTGAACACATACCTTGGGGAAAGAGAACCAGACAGTCAGCAGTACCAAAGATTGGAATGAGAGAAGGAGCCCAGAGTGAGAGGCAGAGTGCCTGCCTGCAGCTGTCCTGGTCATCCACACCACTCCAGAGACTTTTATCCAGTCCTTTAACCTCCTGGGGCTTGTTTTCTGATCTCCAAAACAATGGAAATGATAGCTACCTGAAGAGATGTTTGCACTGGTTACAGGAAGTGATATATGCAAAACCCCTATTGCTGTGCCTGGTACTTAGGAAGTGCTTGATAAATAGCATCATTTTTCTTCCCTGATAACCAAATCCGCCTACACAGCCAGTGTGGCTGGGTCTCTAAGGCCTGGACTGTAAAGCCAGGAGGGGCCGAGCTCCCAGATTCTCTTGTCCAACCTCCTCACCATACAGATGGGGAAATGAGAGAAGGAGAAAGGGAGGGACGGGTCCAAGGTCACACAGCTGTGAGGTTACAGCTTAAAGCTGAGATCTCAAGCTGAGGATGGGTCTTAGAAATCATTTGATCACAGGTGATGAGATGTGTTCTGAAAGCCCCGCTTTCCCTCGAGGGGCCACCTCAGGGACCAAGGGGAAACCTAGCAGGAGACAGAGCCCTCCATCCCAATCAAACATTTGAATTTTCTTGGTAAATGATAAGACATGGCTGACGTCATCCACACCAGCCATTTTTTAGGTGAGTAAACTGAAGCCCAAAGCTGGGAAGGGAGAACTCCATGCCAGACTCAGGTTTCTTTTCTACAAGATCAGGGCTCTCTCTCCTCTTCGTGACATTGTGCTAAACAGAACAGTGCCATTAACACACGCTGTATGTTCAGGATCAAGTCACCCAGGAAACTTGGCTAAAGCTTTGTGAACAGAGCAGAATGTGGCTGATCACAATGTAATACACCCAGACTTCTCTGCCACTGAACACCACCTCCTCCATGAAGCCTTTTCTAACCACCCCTCAGCCTGGGAGAATTGATAGCTTCCTCCGTTGTGCCTCACCCCAACTCCCCAGATTTTTTCCAGGATGCCCATAACTCTGCCTTGCATAAATTGGCTGACAAGCCATCTCCACTAGAATCTTCTTGATCTTTGCTCCCTGAGAAAAGAAGGGACATAGAACCTGGCACAGAGTAGATGTTTAACCAACATGAGGATGAACAAATCCATCAATTAAACAATGAATGAATCTGCTCCCCTAATGTATGAGCTCCAAAGCTGATCTTCAGTCCACAGTCACTTCTCATCGCTGAGCAGCTAAACACAAGGAAGGCATTGCTGGTACATGACATCCGATGCCAACCAGTCCCAAAAGAGGCCAGTGCCAAGCCCAGCACTTGAGTTCTGAGCACTCTGACACTCTGCCCTAGGGTATCCCATGGAAGCCCAGTGCCACCCACACTGTATGAAGAGGGTGCAAATGCTTTGCCCCCATTAATAATGGGCCCATTTCTCATCTGACTTCAGAGCCTGTGAAGCTGGTCCAGACACGGAGGCTTCAAAGGGAGCTTGGCGCTGGAATTGGCCCCAGAGGGCACAGAGCAAGACAAAACACAAGCCACAGTTTTTACACTGTGGATGGTATATAGGAAGTCATTGTTACCAAGAGCTTGCCCTGCCAAGCCTACCAGATGGAAGGAGCCGAATAGCTCACATCTCCACGTAGCTTCGTAGTGAGTGAACAGACTGTTTTGGCTCCGAGGCCCACCAGACTGAAATGGGAATTGCAAAATGGGATTTCTTTTTTCCTCATGGAAAACTCCCTCTACCCCTGAAAGAACACAGACTCTAAAATCAAGTCTACCCAGCATGACCTTATAAACAGTATACTAAACCAAAGTTAAGACAAAAAGGGAAACATCTATTCTAATTGGGTAACTGAGGAAGCCTGATCCCAGAGATCTTCCTCTTCCCTAGGTTTTTGCCACCCCATGCTCCCACAGCCCTCCTACAAGCCTCAGATTCAGCAATAGCCATGCCAGATGGGAGCTATAGGGTTGCAAGAATCTCCCCACTAGACTGTAAACAAGTTGCAGAATGTTATCTTTTTCATCTCCTAACCCCTCAATCCCTCCCTCAGAGCTTGAGGCTCAGCACTGTCTTTTTTATTCGTTGGTTTGTTAGTCTATTATCTGTCTTCCTTACTACTAGACTTTAAGATCCATGAGATAAGAGACATGTTCTATTTTGCTTGCCACTATAGCCCCAAAGGCTGGAGAAGAGGTGAAAATGTAGTAGGCACTTAAGAAGTATCTGTTGAGTGACTGTTAGATATTTGGCATATGCATGCACTTATGAATGAATGAATGAACAAATGGATAAATGAGGTGACCATCCAATGGACGATACCAGTAAAGGGAGACTTTTACAAATGGGGAAAAGAAGCCAAAAGCTGGTTGTTCAGAAAATGGTTGAAGGATGTGGGGTTATTTTAACGAAGAAACCAAGACCAAAGGGAACACGTTGACTGTTCTCAAGTCCTTGAGGGAATCCCGTGGGGAAGAGGGACTGCATGTATTCTGTGGGGTTCTAGGGGTTCAGAGCAGGATTCATGGTTGAAGGTGATAAACAGGCAGAGGAAGAGACAGAACTAACAATTGCATGGTTCCACGGGGGAATGTGTTGCTTCTGGAGCAGTCCAGTATGACCACTAGTCAGGAGGGTCCTTAATATAATCACAATATTCAAGGTCTTAGCAATGCCCTTATTAGCCTATGGAGAGCTTTCATACAAATTAGGAAAATGTCCCCCCTTCTGCGTGGACACACCCCTATAGGCACATCTCACCAGCCGACAAAGTCACAAAGAAAAAGGTGTCCCTCCTCTAGAGCTTGGGCTGGATTTCAGCCCCCACCTGCCTCCTTAGATGTGTGCAGTGCCAAAGTTACACAGTTATTGGCGGCTGTCCTGTTGGGTAGACCAGAAACTCCAGAGGTCCCCACACAAGGTGCTACAGAAACATCTGGGGACATTCTTCAGAAGCAGAGCCCTAGGCCCTCCCCCCCCCCCCCCAGAGAATCTGATTTCCTCATTCTGAGGCTGCTGTGATGCTATTCCATCTCTGGAGCTCCCACATTACTCTAGGGACCGAGCAGAGATAAGAGCTGCTGGGTGGATGGCTTCTGTGCGCTCTTTCAACTTCAAGACTTTGGTTGCTCTTGACTCACTGTGTGGCCCTCACGGCTCCTCTGAAAGGGAATTGCATTTAGAATCCAATGTGTCACTTCTTCTTTGGGGAAAAATCAATAAAAGCTTTTCAAAGAAAAATTCCCCCAAGCAATCTAATTTGAGAGACAAGAAAAGGGATCATTGATTTAACCCGGCTTAGAATCTTAGCAAAGAGCAGCTCAGGGCAAATTACATCGATTGTTGACTGAATGATACCAAATACCCAAATTTTTAGGGTCATAAAGACAAAAAGAAAGAAGAAAAGATGTCAGCCACTTGGCAACTTTTTATAATACATCCAAGAGTCCAGTAGGTAAAGAACTACCTAGAAGAATGGTTACTTTCTTCCCACACCCTCTCCAATGTGTTAGGGTCAGAACATGCTAGCATAGTCCAGGGAATGTTATGACTGGCCAAACCGAAACCTAATCTAGTCTCTGACCATTGTTTGAAGCCCACCTTGTTCAAGGCCACTGTCCCAGAGTATGGCTGTGTGCCCAGGAATAGGAGAGGCTGGAGGGAGGATAAGAAAGGAAGCGAGATCCAAGTTCCTAGAAAGCCTGGCCTTGCCCCACATCACCCCTGTTTTGAGAAGCCTTGGGAACTATAGACTCCTCCACCAGGCTGCACACCCTCAGGGATTTGACCTTTTCCCTCCTGTTCACCTTCCCCTGCGCTGGTCATGCCAACCCTCTCTGTCCCAGTCAGGTGTGATGGCCGCTCACGCCTACCAGTGGCCCTTGTTTATAAAGGGCACAAGGGATTTAAATCCTACCTCTAACACTCTTTGTCCATGCCATCTTGGGCTGAAGTGTTTTCCATCCGTATAATGGGATAATAAATGTATCTACTTCAAAGTGGGGTAATAAATGTGAGACACAGATGGGTTAATGCATTTAAGGTTCTTAGGACAGTGCAGAGTGCAGAATGTGATGTAAGGATTTGCTCCAGTCCCTTCAAATCACATGATTTTTGTGTTTGAGCACACCTTCTCCATGTTCCCATGGCGCCCTGCCTTGGTTTCTCCCATCGTACTTCTCACACTGCATGGCCCTTGTTCCATGACTGTTGCCTGCTCTGTGCTCCCTGTGGGAAGGGTCGACTTAAATCTGGATCCCCAGCACGAACACAGGGTCTGGCCCACAGAGCAGGTTCCTAGTAAATGTTCAGGGAGTGGATGAATCAGCAGAACATCAGTGGTCATAAGGCATGATTTGAAACTCACAACTACTCTGTGAGATGAGATGAGCAATTTTTGTCATTCCCATTTTATAGCTTAGGAAACAGACCTAAGGAGATTAAGTGATTTGTTCAAGGTCCCATGGGCATTGAAGGGTGGTGGGGGAGGTATTTGTGGATCTCTCAGACTCCACAAGATTTTTTTCAGGGTCTGGATGACTCCACATTCTTGCTCAGGGGAGATGCAAATGTCTTCAGAAAGAAGTGCTTCATCTACTGGGTATTTACCCCAAAGATACAAATGTAGTCGTCCGAAGGGGCACGAGTACCACAATGTTTATAGTAGCAATGTCCACAATAGCCAAACTATGGAAAGAGCCTAGATGTCCATCTACATATGAACGGATAAAGAAGATATGGTGTATATATATACAATGGAATGTTATGCAGCCATCAAAAAATGAAATCTTGCCATTTGCAATGACGTGGATGGAACTAGAAGGTATTATGCTAAGCAAAATAAATCAATCAGAGAAAGACAATTATTATAGGATCTCACTGATATGTGGAATTTGACAAACAAGGCAGAGGATCACAGGGGAAGGGAGTGAAAAATGAAACAAGACGAAATCAGAGAGGGAGACAAACCATAAGAGACTCTCAATCTCAGGAAACAAACTGAGGGTTGCTGGAATGGAGGGGGGGTGGGAGGGATGGGGTGGCTGGGTGATGGACATTGGGGAGCATATGTGCTATGGTGAGCACCGTGAATTGTGTAAGACTGATGAATCACAGACCTGTACCCCTGAAACAAATAAGACATTATATGTTAATAAAAAATAAATTAATTTAAAAAAATAAACAAAATCTTGGAAAAAAATGGAAAAAAAAAAAAAGAAAGAAGTGCTTCAGGTAGGTCTCAGGAATGATGAAGCGCTTTCTAGGTAGAGAATATGAATAATGTCATTCTGGGTGGAGGATGCTACATGGTCAGAGGCAATGGACAGCATGTTTATAATAGCCATTTCCTACTAGATTCTAAGTGTCATGAGGCCAAGGACCGTGTTGTTCGACAAACTCTTCTCACCACAGAGCTCAAGGGTCTGGCACAGAGCAAGCAACCAACGAGCTGTTCAAAGAAGGTGCAGGTGGATGGATGAACGGATGGATGTGTGTGGTCAGACGGGAAAGCTGGAGAAAAAGAAGTTCCTCTGCTCACAGAGAACTTGGTTTCAAGAGTCTTTTCTTAAACACATTTGTTCCGACGCCCAAGTGAGGTTTGAAAAGTGCTTGCAGATGCTATCTGGTGGGGGTGGCAAGGGTTATGCCGTTGATTCTGATGCACACTTGTGCTTCTACTTTAACTTCAAAGTGCACGATAGAAGAAATTTTATACTGAAAAATGAAGCAAGCAAGAAACACAGGGATCAACTTGTTGAGGGCTTGGTGATACTCTACTTGGGCAGTATTTCAGCAGGCAGTGAGACCCCAGGCTGCTGAAAGCCGGGTTCTGACCTGACTGGGTCTCTTTCCAGAAAGATCTCTCAGATGGCAGTAGAAAGAGTAGGGTGTGAGGGCACAGACTAGAGATTGGAGCCCAGGTAAGAAATAGCTGCCGTGAAGCAAGACACAGATGGAAATTGTCCACAATACCAACTCTTTCTACAAAGATCGAGGATGGGTGCTATGATCTAGGGCCTCTGAGCAGCATTCTCAAGATCCCTGAGATGAGTTATCCACTCTGCCTCCTTCAGATCATCTTTATTCCCACCAACCCCAGAGAATGGGAGTTGGACAGTAAAAGAGAATTCAAACCTTTTGAGTATCTACAATTGGCAAAGCATATTTTTGGAAGTTTAGCAATTCCCAAATGGACAATTTTATGGTTCATTTAATACTTTGAGGCAATTTACCTAATGACAAGTTCATGTAGGAAGATTGGGAGATTTTTTTTTTTTATGTAAAATTATCTGGAATGACTGGCATTTGGCCTGTGACACTCCAGCAACATCCTCTACCACCCCACCCCCAAGACTGCTTGTACCTTCTATTTTTAGCAAACCTGATTGACCTGCTTTTACGGGTTCCTTTTATTTTTCTGAAATTTGAAAGGATGTGCTGTAGGATTTGTGAATAGAAAATTGTCACATTAAAGAGACCCTGCGAGGAAAGAGGGAATCGTCTGGTCCCTCTGATGGTTTTCATGGGGCTCCCCGTGGGCGGTCAGCCTGGAAATGTCCTTGGTCACAGTAACAGATATGTCAGCAGCACATTGCTTAGAGCACACCACTAATAGAAAGCTACTTTTGGAATCCTAGAGGTACAAATCGAACACAAACTACGCAGCTTTATATATAGGATGACCACATAATTTCTTGTCCAAACTGGAATACCTTTGAGAGTGGACGCAGGCACTATTAACAATTGTGCCAGGATAAGAGGGGACCTGGATTGTCCCCTGCACACCAGGACACATGGTCACTGGCTTATATGACCCCATCTTACTGCCGTCTTAGCACATAAAATGGGGCACTTCACGTAGCCATTTTTCCAGATAACTGGAATTTATCTTCTATGAGCTGTCATTTGCTTCCATTTTTGCTACTCTTAATGAAAACATTTCTAAAGAATTAGACTACACACCAATACATTTACCTTTCTCTTGATGGTTTAGAATCATCTTTTGCCAGACACATAGTCAACTTACAGAATAGCGGGATGAATGGATGAATGACCCTCTCTAAATGATCACTACGGTGTATTGTACAATTCACTGTGATCACTCACAGGGTAATCTGACTACGTTATTTTGGCACCCTGGGCCAGATTTTCTCAGATCTGAAATTAGGGGCCAAAGCAAAGGATCTTTCAGGTCTCTTCAAGTTCTAATACCTTATGTTTGAATTTATTAATTTGCTCCCAGGAATGACTGTCATTTTAATAAAACTACCATAAAAAAAATTTAAGAGAGGAACAAAAGATATACCATGAAATTTGTAAGGAGTGCAAATGGCCCTAGAGTGGTTTTCTATTTGCAAAGGCCTTCGTTGTACTCTCGTGCCGAACGTAGGGGCTTTTCAACAAAGAGAAGCCAGCATTTTCTCACCATTAGGGTTTCTCTATCATTCATCCCATGGGCACTTTCTGCTCACCTGCTCCCTGAGCGGATGTGAGTGTGAGTCCACTGAATCCCAGAGCTCCAGAAGGTCAGTTTCTAGCAACAGAGAATGGACGTGGATACAAATGGGTTTAAGACAAAACAGAAACAAGCAGGTCTTAAGAGGAAAATAGATCCCAGTGGGAGTCCAGGGAAGACATGATGGGGTCCAGCTTGACTAGGAAGTTCAGGGGACTAGGAGAAGCTTCATGAAGGAGGCATCATTGCAGCCTTGACCTATGAAGAAAACTTTGCTGTTCAGAAACGTAAAGAAGTCCTCCCAGGTGGAGAAAACCGTGTGCACGAAAGCACAGAGGCAGGAAAATATTTTGGCAAGAGCAAACAATCAGATGTCCCTGAGATAGACAGCATGCAAAAGCAGAATCAGTGTCTTGTTTATCTTTGTGTCCCTAGAACCCAGCCGATGATAAATGCTCGACAAAGATTGATGGATAGTATGAATGAGTGAATGGAAGGTAATAGAAGATAAAGTTGGGATGGTCATATTTCACTTGGTAGAGTGCCATTTATTGAGTGCATGTCGAATCAGTGGATGGATGGATAGATAGGTGGGTGGATGGATGGAAGATGGATGTGTGGATGCTTAAGATCTTGGCAGGTCTTGAATGCCAAACTAAAAAGTCTGGACTCGCTCTGGAGGTAATGGGTGTTACTGAAGATTTCTGTCAGGAGACAGTGGGGATGATAACGATTCAAGAAGGCAAATCGGCCAGCACGCAGGATACGCAAAAGGGGGGAAACTGGCAGCAAGAGACTATCTTTTCACTCTCAGACTGACAAACTGTAACTATTTGTCACAAGCATGCTGTGATAATGAAATGAAAATGATGTACAAAGAGAGGTTTTAAAGACCTCATCCATGGTTACCAAATTTTTTTTTTTTTAGCTGGGACCAAAGGTGTCTCAACATTTTTTGTTCTGCATCAGAAAATTTGCGATGGGGGTGCCTGGGTGGCTCAGTCATTAAGCGTCTGCCTTCGGCTCAGGTCATGATCCCAGGGTCCTGGGATCGAGCCCTGCATCGGGCTCCCCGCTCAGCAGGAAACCTGCTTCTCCCTCTCCCACTCCCCCTGCTTGTGTTCCCTCTCTCGCTGTCTCTCTCTCTCTCTCTGTCAAATAAATAAATAAAATCTTTTAGAAAAATAAATAAAAAGAAAATTAAAAAAAAAAAAAAGAAAGAAAATTTGCGTTGTACCCAAGTCTTCCAATAGCCGGAGTTCCCAGGGCTAGTTGCTCGTCAGGGAGGAGGACGAAGCAGAAGGAAGTGCAAAGACCACCGTTTAGGTGAGAACTCAGAATTGCCGGGAACATCCCACCCCAGCTCATCTAGTCTCCAGAACAACGATCTCTCCATTTGGTCCCTTCCCTGGGACACCCCAGCTGGGACTGCCCAGTGACAGACAGAGTGGGCTCAGGAACTGGGAGACCTGAGTACCCAACTTGACTCATCCACTTACGGCAGGTGCTTGCACGAGCCTCTTACCATCCATTGGTGTATTGGAGCCCGTTTGTGGGCCACAGACCACA
>NC_138378.1:112485182-112546754 GCF_054177405.1 Leptonychotes weddellii
GTGCTCAGGAAGAGCGAGCAGAACCGAAGCGCCCCTCCGAGGAGTCTGCAAAGCAGCAGCATCGGCATGAGCCTCAGAGGCCTTGCTCCTTTAATTAACAGACCCGGCGTAACTTTGACTCCGTGGCCTCGTCCTCTCCTGCCGCTCCTTCTTTCTTTTAACTCCAGTTCTTTAACAAATCCCTCTTTTCAGGAACGGGAAGCTGATCTGTTCTGGGGACGTGCCAGTGGGGTGGTGTGTGTTGGCACCACGAGCAGCTGTCATTCTCAGGAGACAATGGGTTTGGAGCGCCAAGGGGAGAGTTCTCCATGCAGAATTTCCCTGCTTAATCCGCTCTTGTGGCTGGCACCAAGTCAGCAAAGGAAAGGAACCAAATTCCCCGGGCGGCTTTGGCAGGCTGCACCCTGTCAGCAGGCCAGAAGTTAATTCCCTCGTCTTCCCCCGTGCCACCAACTCAGGGGGCAGGTCTGGCGAGGCTGGCTTTCTGTGTAAGGCTGTCAGGTGGCGCGAAGGCGAGAGAACAGGAGAGCAGAGGGTGGTCCAATCACCAGTGCCGCTCCACAGACAGACGGACGGACAGATGTCCTGTTCTGGGCCTGACCCCACCCCAGGCCTCAGCACTGCGCTCTAGTCGGACGCGCTCAGAGAAGGAGGGAGGCCCACAGTGTCTGCAGCCCCCACGTGGAAACGGGGGTGATCTTAGCCACACTGGGACCAGGGCACAGGGGCCTCGGAAAGAGCTCTTGGCAGCTCAGCCTGACACCAAGAGAAGCTTTCTTGGGCTAGGTTGCCCCACATGGCTGGTGGAGGAAGGAGAGGGACTGAACACCAACTTGCTCCACCATGCCCCCGCTCACCCGCCCCGCAGCAGCTTGGATGGAGAAGGGGCCAGGGAGCGAACATTTAGTGAACTTCCTCCCCGCACCAATCGTTCTGCGTGGGCTTTGTCTTGTGGGATGCTCACAGTGGCCCTAGCAGGCACGTGGTGTTGGCCTCATGCAACAGAGGTGGAGGCCTCTAGCCCAGGGGCCTGGAGCCGTTTGAACCCAGATCTGCCTGAACCCAGGGGCTGAGCCTATTTCATAATCTGAAACACCGCAGAAGAGATGTAAACCTTCCTTAATCATGCAATAATGAAATATTGGTTCTATCATATCCCACCAGACATCTAGCTACACAGAAGTTTGCTGAAACAATTCAGACCTTACCATGTGCAATGTACTCTGTTTTCTATTCTATTATATACTTATATTATAGACTATTCTATATTTTGAAATGCAGATCTTGGCTTCCCAATTGACATCAGGCCTCACTAATGAGCCACAACCATTGTTTGGAAAACACTTTGCCGCCTGCTCAGGATGTATCTTCGGCGGAAGGAGCCACCATGTACCCTACTTGGTCCCGTGTTCACTCTGAATGCCAGACTGTGTCTTGCAGGTCATGGCACGGGGCTTTACAAATCCAAGGGGGACATTCACGTAGGATTCCCCAGAGGATAACCTAGGGGCTCCAGCGAGGTAGAATGTAGTGGAGAGCCCTGGTGGGAATGCAGCCACTCTGGGTCAGAGAGGATGAGGCTGTCCAGGCCCCAAGAGAGACCAGTGGGGACTGTACCATCCCCAGAAGCATGCTTCTACCCAGAGCCATGGGGATCCACACAGAGCAAGAAGCAGACCCTGAGCCACATGGGTGTCCCTGGGCCCCAGCAAGTTGCCATCATCTGGAGCAGGTGTCTCAGCTCACAGGCATGCATTCCTGCCCGGCAGCTCCGGGAAGGGTCAGATCTGACTCGAGTCAGAGCCTAGCCCAGTGAATGAGGCTCCCAGCTGCCCGAAGGGTCCCCTCAAAACTGTGCAGGAGCTCAGAGCACCCTGCTCGCCACCCCAACACCAAAGAGGCAAGACCCCCTGGGGCGCTCACGTTAGGACCAAAGTCACACAGTGTGGGGCGAGCCCTGGCTCTGCTAGCCCGGCCACGTGGGCTTGGGGACATCAGCTTGCCTCTCGGAGGCTCCGGCCGCTCACCTTCAGATGGGGAGATTGGATTAGCAGATGTTGACATGCTTGAAAAACCGTTGCTATCTAAGCAATTTAAAATAAGAGTCGTGACAAGATACCAGACATCATTCTGATTCTCTTTTTATCCTCATCACCCCCATTAATATTCTGATGTGGCCGAGGCCCAGCGAGGATAAATCAATCACCCAAGATCACCAAGCCCCCAGACAGCTGGGCATGGAGGCAAAGCCAGGAAGCTGGACTCAGAGCCACCCTGCCCCCCGCGGCCGCACTGCCTCCCGGCCCCGCTGTGTGCACGACGCCTTGCCCCACAGTTCTTGTGACTACGTCTACCTCCTGCCCTAGGCCGGACACCTTCAGGGCAGCGTCTCAGGGCACTGGTACCTCAGCGGTCCGGCCTTTAGTAAATGCCCCTGAATTCTTCATGGCCCACTCAACGGCTTCTTCGAAAGAAATAACTGCTGTGCCCAGAGATACAAGCTCCCATACCAATTTCCCTGCTTCTCTGGAATTGCTCCCGCCCCTGGAGAGGTCTCGGTCCTCCTTCAGGAACGGGACTCCTCCCCGGGAGGAGTATTGGTATTCCAGCTCTGTGCACACGTTCTCAAGAAATGTGGTCCTCGCTGCGCATAGGATTCAGCCACATCGCTCGACCCTGGGTTGGGGGGGTGGGGGGCATTGCCTCTCTGCCTATCAGGGCATCACCTTTCCTACAAGGCACGTCCGCCTTCAGGAAGCTTCCTCTGAGCATAACAGCGGACTCCAGTGCCCCCATTTTGGACCCCAGAGCCCTGAATGTCTCCACCACCGACGGGGTCCAAGTGGCCCCACGGTACTGTTGCAGGCCAGCGTGTCTTCCCAGGGCGAATCACTCACTAACCTGCTGATGACGCCGCCGGTCCCGCATGATGGTCCCAACTATCTGGGCCGCTCGGCACCACGGAGCTGTCACCTCTGGAGTCTGCCCCCGGATTTTCACTCTCGTGCTGTGACCTCCACCGTCGGTCAGGGAAGCAGGGTGACGGACGGGCTGTCCTGTGTGCAGACGCCGAGCCCTGTCTCTCCCCCAGGGGCCGCTGACTCTGGCAATCCCTCCCCCAAACACAGACCTCCTTTCGGCAGCACCGAGACTCTGAGCCTCTCTCCCCTTCAGCCAAGAGCCATTGTATCAGCTGTGATTTATGTAAAGGCTTTTGTTGGACTCCTGGTTTTGACAGTCTCTGTGTTGTCGAATGGTAATAATTACGGGGCCTTTCATCCTTTATTTACGGGATAGCTCTGGGGGGAGAGAGAGGCCTGGCGTGGGGGGAGGGCTGCTGGGGGAGGCAGACTCGCTTTTCTGAGCCTCAGTACAGAACCAAAGGAGTAAGGGTCCTTTGGAAGTTATAAATAGCAGCTCCCGAGAATAAAGAAGTCACCTCTCCAGGCTTCGGGAGCTCGCGGAGGACAAAGGACGCTCCGAGCTGGGAACACGGCGCTTCTTCGGGACTGACAGGGCTAAACGGAATTTCCAGGGCCCGGCCCCTTGTTTTCAAAAAGCTGATTTTTGTCTGAACTCAAGCCTCTGGCTGAGGTGAAGGAAAGCAACTTTATTCCCATCAGCTAACCAGTCCTAAAACTCTTGAGCCAAGGAAGACTTCTCATTTCATCACGAACTCTGGTTGTTAAGAAGTCCTCCCCTGAAACAGAGCTGAGGCCGACCTCTCTAGGCCATCCTTAAAGAGGTTTTATGCTCATCGAAGTCCCACGTGCCCCTCGATATTTCTCAGCCTGCCCTGCAGTGGGGCCGGGACACGTGGCTGGGTTCGGACAAGCAGTGGGGCCTGGTTCTCCCAGGCCGGGTCCCAAACATCACCCCGTGGGATCACTGGGAAGGAAGGAAGCCATGAGCTCCTGATGGCACAGCCATGTGGATGGAGCCAGGATCGCCCCAGGCCGGGTTTAATGGAATGTGGCTAGGGAGCTTTGCACGTCCAGCACCAAAGTTAATGTGAACGAGAAGTCACCTGCGTTGTATGAAGCCGCTGAAATGTCGGGGTGTATTTATTCCTGCAGGATGGCTGGTCCTGTCTGAATAGCACAAGTACTGTTCTAATAGCCTGGACTCATGGATGACAAAGGCCTATGCCTTCAGAGAGCTCACGGTCTGACGGAGGAGACAGTCACATGACATGACACAGCCCCGGGGGGTCGTGCTAGCCCAAGCCCAAGGCTGTAGGAGCACAAAGAAAGGGCACCTAACCAGACGTGGGGTGCTGAGGTGAGCTTCCTGGGGAAAGGAGGAGTGTGAAGTGACCCATGGAGCAAGACTTGGCCAATGGAGCACGTGGGAAGAGAATTTCAGACAGGGACAGCATAGGAAAGGCAAGGAAATAAGGCTCAACTCATGGGGAAAATGTCTCACTGCTCAAGGCTGGACTTCATTGGTCTCTCACTTGACCAGGGTTTAATCTGGCCTCAAGAGCCCACAAGGCTTCCCTTCCTGGGAAGGAGCAACCACCCCATCTACCATGGTTGGGGTAGGCTTTAGTGGGGAGCTAGAGCTTGGTCTGGGACTGCATCATGGGGAGAACATGGATCATGGGGAGGATGTAGATCCTGGGAAGAATGTGGATCATGCAGAGGATGTGGATCAGAAGGAGGACATGGATCACAAGCAGGACGTGTGTCTCAGGGATGGCGTAGATCACAGTGAGCACCCATGAGACATGGTGGGTGGTGGACCGAGTTAACATTGACCCTGGGATGCTGAATTCTTGCCAACATGGATCCTAAGACAGCATTCAGAAAGACAAATGACAAATAAATCATAAGGGGTACCCAGATACCAGAGAGTAAAACTCTTCAGCTTATTCCCAGCTCAGGTCCTCTGTCCATCTTTCCTCCTTTACCTGAGAAGACCCACATAGCATCACCAGAGAAGAGAAGGCTGGACGAAAGCCAGAGCCGGCCAGAGTCCCCAGCTCTACCTGGTGTGAGCAGCTGGATTTCTGCTTATCTCAGAGCCTCCGAGTCTTCGTGTAACATGGAAAGTTCGTAGCCAGCCCTGTGAGCCTACTTCTCCATCCCATCAGTGACATGCTCAGCCCCATGCCTGGCACATGATAAGCCTTAGTATGTGTTAGATATTATTATCACTGCCATCTCTATTATTACCAAATGCCTAACTCATGGAACAGAGGGGAGATGCCCACAAGATAAAAGGGATTGTCGGGGAGGTATTCTCTAAAGACACAGCCTTACCCCATAGCAAACCGTGTCACTTTTAGCCGTGTTATCCTTGAGAAGCCAGGCTCCTCAGACCCGGCGTCCCCCTGTGTGGAACAAACAAGCAGAGAGGCCACAGAGGGGTGCTGTCCTGGAGAAGGACTCTCACTGGAAGCAGCCGGACCTCCCCTGGACGTGACAGTATTAGTTGGGGACAGGGTGACACATTTACAACCCAATGTGTGCTCCGCAGGGCAGGCATTGAGTCTCCAGACAGGGAAGAGAAGGGAGTGTCCATTATGATCTCAGCTGCTCTTCACAGCAAGCCTGTGAGTAAGGTGTCATTATCCCTGCCTTACCACTGGGGCAGCTCAGGCTCAGAGAGGGTAAGTGATTTGCCCATGATCACACAGCTGATAGGGATTTAAACCCACCTTGGCATGCCTCCAGGATGCCTGCAGTTCCGTCTTTGGGCCTCTGGATAGATAGAACAAATGTGGGCTCCCAACCCTGAACGTGGTTCTGAGGACCCCACCTGAGCATGTGCAAAACTGAACAAGGTGAGTCCAGAGTGAGAATTCTGCCATACTTGTCCTTGCCTTTAATAAGAAAAATGAGGAGGCGGAGGGGCCGAGGGAGAGGAGGGGCAGGTGGGAGAAGAGAGAAAGGGGAGGCGGGGAGAGGGAGCAGGGGAAGGTGGCTCGTACTTAGCACCCACTGCTGCCGGGCCCCAGCTCGGTGCTGTGCATGGGTCCCCTTACTCTCCCTCCCCACAGCCCCTACACAGGAAGTGTTCTCATTACCTGTCCTCCATGAGGAGGAAACTGAGGCCCAGAGAGATCAAGCAGCTTTGGGCAGGTCGAACATCTAGCTGTGAAGCAACGCTGGATTGGCGTTGGTACCTGTCAGACTCCGCAGCTCCAGCTTTTAGCCAGTCCTGTAACCGCCTGGGGAGAAGGCCAGAGGGAAACGTGCGGGGAGCCCACAGGGAGGAACAGGGAATGGATGACAGGGGATGCTCCGTCCAAGCACAGGGCCTCCCAAAAGCTTCCTGCTGGCTGGCCTGTTGGGGAAAGGATGGGGAACGGTTCAGGCTGATGTGGCCTAGAAGGATCCACAACCCTCCTCAGATCCCTGCACTACTCACCGGATTCCTAACACGACCACCATGGGCTGAGTACACTCCCCGCCACTCTGTGAAGTTAGTATTCCATTTTAAAGATGAGGACACTCCGGCCCCAAATCATTTAAATGACTTACTCAGGGTCAGTCAGAGGTAGTTGCTCTGCTGGCTCTGTTCCCACAACTCCCTGGGCCCGTCCCTGAGGGAGCACCTCCTCCCCGGGCCCCTCTCTGTAGAAGAACCTCCTCCCCGGGCCTGTCCCTGAGGGAGCACCTCCTCCCCGGGCCCATCCCTGAGGGAGCACCTTCTCCCTGGGCCCCTCTCTGTGGGAGCACCTCCTCCCCGGGCCTGTCCCTGTAGGAGCACCTCCTCCCCGGGCCCGTCCCTGTGGGAGCATCTGCTCTGACGTCCAGTGGTTTTATTTTTAATGTGCCTGTTTTCTCTAGAGGCCCATGAGACCCTCACGAACAGGGAGAGTATCCCTGTCATTTCTGAGTCCCAAGCTCTGAAGCCAAGGCTGGAAACAGAGGGGCTGAGCACATGGAAGGATGAAGCGAAAACTGAACTCTGCTCCTGCCTCCCCGGCTGCCCCCCTCCCTGCCCCTCTGCAAGGAATAAAGCATGCACTTCCCACTCCCAGAAGAAGACAGGCGCTTCTAGGACACAGAACCACTGTTGGTAAAAGCTGTCTAGCGTTCAGACAGCCCTGCCTTCTCATTTTACATATGGGACAGCTGGGACTCGGAGAGGGGAGGAGGCTTGCCTTAAATGTCAGGGGTCCACTTGGGACATGGGGACGGGTTCTCACCCTGCGCTCTGTAGCTGTGTGACCCCGTGCCAGTCGCCTACCCTCTCTGTGCCGTCTCACGGTAGCCTCACCTATGAAATGAAGGCGACTTTCCTGCCAGCGCAGCAGCTGTAAGGCATAAATGAGGGGATGCATGGGGCAGAACCTTGCCGATTTCCTGGTATGGCCCCGGACCTGGGCAGACCCCACCCCTCCGAATCCCACCAATGCCATCTCTGGATGTTACCCTCACTTTCTCCTTCACACAGCACCGAGAAGGTGCAAGGTGGTCTCAGGACGGAGGCCTCTGGGCTCTCCGGCAGGAGGAAGATGAGGCTTGTTCAGTTCTCCTGCCATGTATGTCTAGTTTTGGAATTCAAATGATGATAACTCCCCCTGCTTTTTCTCGAGGACCACAGGGTGACTAGACCGTGCATATGGGTTTTCTAAGGTGTTTAAGATTTCGCATAAAAATCTACAAGAATTTGGAATACCGTTATTAGGCCCAAAGTGAAGCGGCTCGTTTCCTTCCATCGGCGCGAATGAGATCACAGGGCTTTATTGTTCTCCGGGTTAAAAGGTACACTTTCCCAGAAAGAGGAGGGCGAGTCACGGTGAAAACGGACGTCTCCGACAAATTTGCTAAAAACCAGATTATCCATCTTGAAGGAACGAGGGGATCATTTGAATGCATCCCTGCTTCTCAGGCCCCAGCACTTTCTCCAGCCTCGTGTGTGAGCACCCTTGTCCCTGGTCAGGCAGCCTCTGTCTGTGAGATCAGAATTCATTAAACTGTGCTTAGTTCACGCTTTTCGTGCCATTACAGTCGGGGAGCTGTTTGAAATAAGATTCCCGCTGATGAATGGGTCTGTACAATTATCGGTGACAATGCAGCCCCCCCACACTGGGCTGAGCGCGGGGGCTCCTCCCAGCAGAGAGGTGAGCCAGGCCCCCGGGGGCGGGAGCCTGCCCCGGGGGAGAACTAGCATTCCCCCCACCCCCAAGATGCGAGTTTATTTCCTAAAGACGAGCCCTCGGCTTTTTCCGAGCAGGGAAGATGGCTGTAGCTTTCTGTGGGTGTGTTAGCGGTGAGCTGAGGGCTCGGGGAACTCTGGAGTCCTGCCAACCTGGGCTCAGCTCCCGCCTGAGCTCTGAGACTCCCAACAAACTTCTGAGCCTCAGTTTCCTGTTCTGTAAAAGGAAGACAATGACGCGCACCCTGCCCCTTCTCGTGGGCAGTACAGATTATACCAGGGGAGAAGCATCTAGCACCTGCCAGGGGCATGGCGGTGCTCAGTGACGGTCCCCTGGCTTATTTTGACATCTCTAATTTGAAATTGCTGTGGTCTAAGCATGGCTGCTCCCTGACATCAGACTGCAGAAGCCCTTCTGAGAACTCCCTTCCTGCTTAATGAATGAAGACAGATTCTAACAGCTGGGGCCAGACAAAGAAACATGTGTCAGGCTCCGGAAGCCAGTTTCCAAAAGAGCCCGGGGAGCAGGGAAGAATCTGGGTGAAGGGCAGGGCGGGACGGGCCAGTACGTGGCCCAGTGCGGCCAGCTTCCTCTTTCCAGAATACCTAAGACCCCGTCACTTCTGCCCGATTCCTCCCTCTTCGAGAGCAGTTATGAGCCAAAACAGAAAAATATACAAAGCTTCATTTTCTGAGCAGAAAAGGAGACTCCCAACTTCATGAATAGCTTTCTTCATATGGATATCCATCACTTGAAGGGATAATGGCGCTCCTTCAGACATTCCACTAGGAGATGATAGTTGAAACTCTTGATACAACAATCACACTTAGCAACAGAACAGAGATGTTCGATGTATCATGAAAGGGAACGATAGCTTTCTTAGAAATGTTTGCCTATGAGATCCAGAAGATGATTAAAGACGTCCAAAATACCCATGCCTCCTCTCCGACAGAGAGAATCAGAATTCAAACAAATAGCATCGGAAAGACCACCCCTCCCCCTCCGGTACTGAAGCCGGAGAGGATTTCCCTCACTTACTAGCAGTATGATTTGGTAAACATTACATAGGCTCTCTGGGCTGCAGTTCCTACATCTCTAAACGGAGTCCTAATGAGGATAAAATGTCAATAAATAAGTAACATGACTCGCATTTAGTCTGATACAACATTCTTGTAATGGGCTTCTAGTGACAGAACTCATCCGTGCCCCCAGCAATGGCAAACTTATGTTGTGTTTATGAACTGGGGGCTCGCAATTCTAGTAGGGAAAAATCTAACCCAGCAAAAGAGACTTGGAGACATAAAAGAGGGACAATAAAGAATGGTCAGAGCAGTTTCCACCCAACAAGTCTGGACCGACTATTTGTCTTACGAATTTTTGAAGGTGAGTGCATC
Source organism: Leptonychotes weddellii (assembly GCF_054177405.1). Classification (NCBI taxonomy): domain Eukaryota; kingdom Metazoa; phylum Chordata; class Mammalia; order Carnivora; family Phocidae; genus Leptonychotes; species Leptonychotes weddellii. The sequence goes on from NC_138378.1 coordinate 112,494,690, forward strand.
CTCAGGATTTGTGTTTGTGCGATCAAAATAAGCGATCCAGTTTGTGTGCCAGGGCAGCCAATGGTATATAAAGATGGTTCAACTCTGTCCCTGCTTCTGTCTGTTTTGCTGCTTGGACACAGTGTGGGCAAGACCAGCTACATATTTCGCAGGACCTACTGCAAAATAAAAATGTGGGATGCCTCATTCAAAAAGGAAGAATTTCAAGATGGCAGCAGAACAATAGACAAAGGTAGGGCCCTTCGGAGTGAGGGGCCTGTGTGACCAGGCTGGTTGAGGGCTGTGAAGCCAGCTCTGAGTGTAGGGCCTACGCAAGGTGACGGTGTGCTAAGGAGAAAAGGTCAGCTCCCAGAGGCCACCTCTGGGCCACCCGGCCCAGATACTTGCCATCACATCACCAATGTTATTTTCTGAATAAAACTTACCACCCTTGGGGCACCTGGGTGGCTCAGTCGGTTAAGCCTCTGCCTTCAGCTCAGGTCATGGTCTCAGGGTCCTAGGATTGAGCCCCTCGTCGGGCTCCCTGCTCAGCAGGGAGTCTGCTTCTCCCTCTCCCTTTGCCCCTCCCTTCTGCTCATGCTCTCTCTCTCCCACTCCCTCAAATAAATAAGTAAAATCTTTAAAGAAAAAATAAACCATGATGGGGGTAACACTGCATACCCATGAGAACAGCTAAAATACAAAATCCTGGCATTATCCAGTGCTGAGGAGGATATGGAGCAAATGACTCTCTTGCTTTGCTGGTAGGAATGCGGAACGATCCTGGCATTCCAGAAAACAGTTGGACAGTTTCTTAGAGTCAAACGAATACTCACCACACAAACCAGAAATCCCACTCCCAGACATTCACCCTAGGGAAAGAAAAACATAAATTCACGTAAGCACCTCTACATGTATGTTTTTAGTAGCTCTATGCAGAATCACTTAAAACTGGAAACAAGTCAGATGTCCTTCAACGTAGAAAACACAACTGTTGCACAGTGTACGATGGAGTAGTACTCAGGAATGAACAAGAATAAGCTATTGGCTCACACAGCAATGTGGATGCATGTTACGTGCATTCTGCTGAGTGAAAAGTCAGTCTGGAAAAGTTGACACACCATGTGATTCCCTTCATATGACACTTTCAAAAAAGACAAAATTATAGTGATGGAGAACAGATCAGGGCAATGATCTAGCACAGGAGGGTTCTCTGGGGGGACACAGAGCCATGCTGCATCCTCATTGTGCTGGTGGTTACACAGATCTATACATGTGTTAAAATTCTTCAAACTTTACACTCCCCAAAAGATCAATTACACCATATGTTAATTTGAAAATAAAGTTTAAAAAAGTTAAAAGTTCACTTTTCCCCTATATAAAAGAAATGCAGATATAATACAGGCAACATAGTGATCCAAGAGGTGGGCTTTGTCTATCTTCTTCCTTCACCCTATCCAAGATATGGTTTTCATCCTCCTGACCCAATGTCACTGCGAGGGCACCAGCCATCAGACAGGTTCCAAATATCAAGATGGAGGAAGGGGAAAGATAGCAAGGATATTTTTAAGGATCATTCCCTGTGACTATATTTCAATGGTCAAACACAGCCATGCCTAGGTATAAGGGAAGCTGAGGGATGTAATGTATAATCGGACTGCAGTTCTTCTTACTAAGAAAATGAGAGAAATAAATACTGAAAAGCTAATTGCCTTCCCTGCCACAGGGTCCTAATCCCTTTCTTTAGCTAAGGCCCTCTCCTAAGTTTCTGGTTCATATATGCAACTGCCTACTTGACATCTCCTCTCAGATAGCCAATAGGTACCTCAAGCTAACATGTTCCTAAACCTAAGATGATGGCCTCCTCTTCCATCATCTGTTCTTCCTCTGATCTCTCCCATTTTAGTCAGCATGCCACTGCCCACCCGACTGCTCAAGTCAAAAGATCAGTCATTCTGATTCTTTCCTTTCCCCCCACACAAACCTTCATCAAGTCTTGTCAGTTCTGTCCCCGAGATACCCTAATTCTGCCCATCTGCCTCGCCCCATCATCTCTTATTGGACAATTGCAACAGCCTCCCATGGGTCACCTGACTCTATTCTCCCCAAAGGAATCTGATTCTTTTATTTGTTTTTTATTTATTTTATTTTATTATGTTATGTTAGTCACCATAGAGTACATCATTAGTTTTTGATGTAGATTCTTTTAAAATATCAATTCCATGCTAAAACCTTCCAATAGCTGTGCACTGCATTTAAAACCCAAATCCAAACTCATTTTGTTGGCCTACAAAGGCCTGCCCGATCTATCCCCTTCCTGCTGCTCCCATTTTGGCTCCTCACTCTCTCGCCCTTGTTTGCCAAGTTCTATCCACTCTCCTAGAATTCTCCATGCCCTGTCCTGGCTCAGAGTATTCACATGTGCTGTTCCTCTGCCTGGAACGCTCTTCTCTGTTCCTTACCTGACCTTCCTCCTTCCCCGTTCAGGCCTCACCTCAAAGGTCTCCTTCTCAGGGTTGACTTCGTGGATGAGCTGTTGTTTGCAGCAGGTGTCTGCCCCCTGAAACTGGACCCTTTGTCACAGGACAGCATTCTGTGTTCTTTGTAGGACTTGCAACCTGTTTTCTACTGGTCTCTTCAGCTCTCGAAGCAAAGTCCATGAGGCAGAAGCCACAGGTCTCTCTGTCCTCTGGAGGTTCTCAACTGCTGAGTAAATGAGTGACTAACGTCATTTCCTCTTGCTAGGACTGGGTTTTCCCAGGTGTACACGAGCTCGATGACCTTCTGGCCCTGACATCTAGCCTTCTCAGCATCAAAAGGCCACCCCAGAGCCTCCCTTAGGCCCACACCCCCAGAGGACCAGCAAGGCTCAGAACTTTTCCATGAGCTGTATCTTCCATAGAGGTCCCAGAAGGACATGACCTGGAGGCCCCCTCAAAGGCTCAGATGCTTTCCAAGGCCTGGCAGGCCTCAGATGATCTGAATTCTTTCCAGAAGATGATTAACATACCTTTACAATTTGGCATGAACCCAAATTTCCCTGCTTGTAAACAAATCAACAAATCAGAAAACACTGGGTGCCTACAAAGATGCTCTGCCCTGGGTAAGAAACAGTGAGGGAAACAGGAGCCAAAGGACACAGGTGATCAGAGAAGCTTCAGGCTCAGCCAAAGGGCTCTGCAGACCAGCAGGGTCAGACAACAAAGCAATGTCAAGGATATGATGTAAGCAAAACAACTTCAACCCAAAGCCCAATTCAAAAAAGCAACTGATAAAACTATTTTGATGTTTTCAGATCATGTTCATAATGAAACTGGAAATGATACTTAGAAATTACTCAGCCAAATAACATCAATCAAATTGTGAGGTTTACTGACATCTATTATGAGCCAGGCTTTGTGGCAGGGCCTTAGAAGAGTGGAGGAATGGAGACTTAATAAAACCAAAGCCCCTGACCTCAGGGAGCTCCCACTCTAGTTGTGGAGAGAAGGGTGAGGCAGAAAAAAAAAAGGAAAAATTTCTTGGCATCTCAAGACTACAACGGAAGAGACACCCCCAGGGCGCCTGGGTGGCTCAGTTGGTTAAGCGTCTGACTCTTGATCTCAGATCAGGTCATGATTGCAGGGTTGTGAGATTGAGCCTCACATCAGGCTGGGTGTGGAGCCTGCTTAGGATTCTCCCTCCTTCTCTCTCTCTCTCTCTCTCCCTCTACCACCCCCCCAACACACACACACAAACACACACACAGGAGACACCCCAGAGGCTCCATGATGAATTGGTTATGTCGATCAACCACACCGATCCTGGAGTCCAGGGGAGCTTCTAGGAGACACGGAGATCTGAGCTGGGCTAGGACAGCAGGTGAGAAAGTGATCGAGCAAAGAGAAAGCAGAACCAGGATCAAGGAGGAAGGAAGCAAAACTCCCGTCTGGCAGATTTCGACAACTCCTACAGCGCTGACAGGGTGGTTGTGGGCAGAAGGTTGGAGAAGGCAGGCTGCAGGGGGAATATTGAATGGGAAGGTGGTTTTTTTCCAGCTAGGTCAAGTTCACCAAATCACCACCTCCTACAGGCTGAATCTGATCCAAAGCAACTGTTGGCTGGTATCAAGTGTTTAAAAAAAAAAAAAAAAAGTGAATGTGGATGCCTTTAGGGCATTTTTTACCTAAGACTCTACCCTCCACAGGTGTCCTATTTGAGGCTACTTCACACCTTTGTGTTGCCTGCCTAGCCTGAAGGTATTTGAGTTTGTGACCTTTGTAGGCAGGATCCTGATAACTTCTAGCAAATTGGGAAGTAGCAAGCATCTAGCTGAATTTCTAGAGCACTAATCCAGCTTCCCGTTCAAGAAAGATTGAAGGAAAGAGCCTGCCTGTAGTGGGGCCTGGACCTTACACAATAGAAATGCCTTGGAAAAGCTCTGCCCCTGCAGATGAGGGGCCCTGAGGATTCAGTGCCATTAGCTTCAAGGTAAATCATCCTCTGAGCTTCGCTGAGGGCCACCCTAATGATCACAGACCTGAGTCCGAGAAGACCAGAGAAGATGACGTAGGCCCAGCTGTTCGGGCCCCCGACGTTTGAGTCTTTGCACTCAGGCACCAGACATGTGAGTGAGAGGAACTTCAAATGATGCCATCGGTCCTGCAATCTTAAGAACTTGAATTAAGTGGCACCTGGGTGGCTCAGTTGGTTAAGCGTCTGCCTTCTGCTCAGGTCATGATCCCGGGGCCCTGGGATCAAGCTCCGCGCCAGGTTCCCTGCCCAGTGGGGAGTCTGCTTCTCCCTCTTCCTCTGCCTGTACCCCCTGCTTGTGTGCTCTCTCTCTCTCTTTTTCTACCTCAAATAAATAAATAAAATCTTAAAAAAAAAAAAAGAACTTGAATTAAGCCAAGTCACCTTGCTCAGAAACCATCGATGTCTCCTCTTATTTACAGGAGGAACCCCAAACTCTCCTGCCTGCACTTTTAGACACTCCCCAGGGAACCTTAGTGGACTTTCTCAATTTCACTTCCATGGCCACATCTCTCCTCTATCAAGATATACCCTACATATCCTGTTTGCATGTCTTAGCGCATGGCATCTCTCTTGGCTGGAATACTCCCTTCCCCATCCTCTTCTTTCCATCCTACTCTTACCCTCGCCAGACCTTAGCACCCATCTCCCAGAGAAGGTCTTTCCTGGCCATACTAGCCAAGCCTACTACTCCACAGTGGATTGGTGCCTTCTGTTCATCCAGGCACTGCTGTACCAGATACACTCACTGCTCTCAAGGGCTTCGTGATGCAGCAGGAAGAGAAATGGTAGGAAGGTCACAACAATACAGTGTGAGTGCACTGTGGGAATCATAGGGTGCTCTGAGGACACAGAAGACAGGGCATCTGCCTCTACCTGAGGGTCAAGTAACATGTCACTGAGGAAGGTCACCTGACCACCAGATCCATCTTGAAGAGCAAGGAGGCATGTGTCAGACAAGCCAAGGAAAGGCATTCTTGGCAGAGGGCTCAGGATGTGCAGGGCATACAAAATATTTAGGGTCATGCCTGTTTGCCATTTCTACAAAAGACAGGGCAAAAATAATCCACTTTCTTCACCCAGAAGAAACAAGCCACTAAAGAATCTTGTGGAAATCTCTTTTTGAAAAATATTTAAATCTCAGGAACTATAAGTTCAAAGATTACAGACAAATTGTTCAGTGGGTGCACTTGTCCATTTGGCACATACAAGGCATCAAGTGTATGATTTAACTCCTTGGATTCCACTGTGGGCTTCTCAAGGGCAAGGGCAAGAGCTTGATTCTCTGCCTTTCCTAGAAGGCTTGGGCAGTGACTGACTAGAACAGAAGTCAAGAATTACTTCTGGATGGATCATTTGGTGGACGGATGGATGAATGGACAGATGGATGAATGATGGATGGATGGATGGATGGACGGTTGGAGAGACAGATGGACAGATGGGTAGATGGATGGATGTTGGATGGATGGTTGGATGGATGGATTCATTAATTTGTTAGTTCATTAATGCAGAACTTCCCAATCTTCCAGTGCTCAAGGAACTTCAGAACTCATGATTTTCAAATCCTCATAACTTGAGCCACACTGGAAAGATCCAGTCAAGACACATCTCTATTTTAGAGCAAAAATTCCCTGAAGAGACATTTCTGCAGCATCTTTTGGTATGATATGACTCCCAATAGAGAAAGTTGTTTTCTTTTTAGTTCTGTATTTCATGGAAAAGGTAAACAGACAACTCTAAGAATTATCATCTTATTTTATTTTTTAAATCGTGACTGTATACTTTACACCACTGTGGTCTGGCATCTGTGTTTGTTTTGTTATCTGTACACTATTATATGATAGAGAAGCAGGGAGCTTGCTCTTTCTGTCTTTCCCGGCCACATCCATCAACCTACTGCTCTCCTGTGTGATGTCTGTGACCAGAGACCATGTTGGATGGGAAAGGGTAAGGAAAGTAGGCAAAGGAGAAACTCCAGACTTGTTGGTGTGGCTCACAAGGCCTTCATGGTCTGGCTCTCTGCCACTTTCACCTTCCCATCTCCCACATGCCTCCTCCATTCCTGTCATCTGCCAGCCACTGGGCCGAAGCTTCCACCCTCTTCTGTGCCTCCCTTCTTCCATCCCCCTTTACCTGTGGGCCGCCCACCTCCCTCCAGGCTTAGGTCTCCACACAGCTCCACCCCAGGCAACTAGAGGAGCTTTTATTCAATCCCTTCGATGAAATTCCATTGACAACACACTATGTTCATTAGTTTCCTAGGGTTGCTGTAACAATGGTCACCAACTGGATGGCCTAAAGCAATGAAAATGTATTCTTTCATGGTTCTAGAGACCAGAAGTCTGAAATCAAGATGTCATCAGGGTTGGTACCTTCTAGAAGCTCTGAGGGAGAATCTGTTTCATGCCTATCACCTAAATTCTGGTGGTAGCCAACAACCCTAACCATTCCTTAGCTGCACCAGTCCAATCTCTGCCTTTGTCTTCACATGGCCTTCCTATAAAGACACTAGTCATTGGATTTAGGGCCACTGTGATCCAGTATGACTTCATCTTAACTGATTTCACCTACAAAGAGCCTATTTCCCAATAAGATCACATCTGAGGTTCTCATCATATCTGCGATATCTATGTCTACTCTTTGCTGTGCTCTGGAAGTCAATTCACTATAATTCTTCCTTCAAGATGCTGAAAGTGTAGGGAGTACCTTATGTGTACTTCTTTCATAATGCTAATCACATATGTTTGCATGCATCTGTATGTTAATTTGTCTCTAACATGGGTAGGAACGAACTCTTACTTCTTTCTTCTATCTCCAGCTCCTTGAGAGCCTAGCCCTCAACAGTGTCTCAAAGTAAATTGCTAAATAAATGTGTGGCAGAACCATTTGCGATGCCTTTGGGCTCTGAGGGCCAACACACCGTTGCACACTATATCTCTGCTGTGCACAATCACTTATGCCCCCCCAGGAAAGCCACTGCAGCCAAGGGGGTCTCCAAGTAATTTTCCGTACTGGATCTGAAAGCTGGGGGTTTGCTCAGTGCCCTGCATGCTTGTTTTGGGATGTGAGATCCTAGGCTGCGTGCCAGGTGTGATAATAGTGCCACAGAATCACATCTCTGGCCACTGCTCACTGCTCTTCCAGGCTTGATCCCAAAGCGCGCGGCATAGGGAGTATGGGGGTACTGCAGGAATATTGCATTGTCTCCATCCGGTTGACCTATTTCCATTGACACAGAAGCAAACCAGCCCTAACTCAATGAAGGAGTCACAATGTCAGACTGGCGACAAATTTGCAGGGATTTTAACACACGTAGCCATGAGTTATTGACCAGGAAGTGCCAGGAAGGAGGCAAGACCAATTTTGCCCAAACCAAGAGCTGGTTCCCTGGGACACATGCCTGTTGTTGGTAAGTAGACATACACGACCCTCCGGACAGCTTCTCTGGAGGGAATGCATGTCTCCTTTTCATCACAGGATTTGGGCTTTATTTGAAACAGGAATGTGCTGTTTGTCAAACAAAAATTACTCAATTCAAAGAATATGTGTGGCTTCTAGGGAGCAGTAACAGCTGAGAAACCCACACTGGTTCTGGATGAAATTCAATACAGGCCAACCTAATCGCCATGACGGGGACTTTGGAATGAGTCTGACATGCCTTCGCGGTATTGGACAAACAGCTCTCCCTCCTTCCCGAGCGGCCGGGGCGTTCCCCGTGGAAGCCCTTTGATAAGAAGAAGCAGGCTCCTGGGAGGCGAGCCACCCACCACTTTCTTAGGCGCTATTGTCCTGAGTTGGGGGATTGTGATGTGGGGCTCCAGCCTGCGAGCTGCCCTGTCAGGTCCATGGGGCGGCAGCCACACAATGCCACCCCTCCTGCAATGGGCCATTCATGGCGGCCTCAAGGTTCCCTGTTGGGAGCCCATTGACCCCAGGATAATAGATGAAAGTGTTTTCTCACTTGCCTTCGCCTCCTGACCCCTTGCCACCATTTTTCATGCACTGTCTCCTCTCCAGCCAGACGGAGGAATTCTTCCTCTGATGGTGAAGGCCTGATGACCCTCTCCTGCATCCCGCAAGTTGGCTGTTTGCTAGAGGGTTGCCCAAAGGGCGGGGCGGGAGGGGGGAGGCCTCCCTGCATAATGTAACCAAGCCAGGAAAAGGTCATTTCCTCCCACTTCCATTCCTGTGCACATGCATGCACATGCACGTGCAAACACACACACACACACACACACACCAAAGCAGGGCTTCTTTACCAAAACCTTAAACTAGTGAATTTGTTGGTTTGCTTGCTTCCTTGTTTGTTTTCCAGGATTTCTGACTTCCTGGTGAATCCACCCCGCACAAGAAGAGTTCCAAATTCAATGGCCGCAGGCTTCCCCAGGTCCACTGTCTTCTCAGAAGGGCCAGGTCACCAAGCACGTGGTGGCAGCAGAGCAAGCTGCAAGGTCTGTCCAGGGCTGTCCTGACTGGAGAGACCTCAGATGATGCAGTGAAGCCCGAGCACTCTGCTGAGGAGAAGTGACTGACCAGGGTCATACGGCTGGGGGGGCATTCGGCTCTTCCGGCCCCATTCCAGGGCTCTGCCTGCCTCAAAAGGCCTCTTTAGAGGTACCTTCTCATCGTAACAGGCAGACAACATCAGGCTTTAGCAAAGGTGTTTTATTATAGCGAAAACCTCGGAATCACCACATTCTTCTTTTGGGGGCCCACAAACTACTGATGATGACACTCGGAAAAGAACAAACTGCCACGAACTCAGATGAAGACCCGGAAGCCACGGCTGGGCCCAGATCTGTGGCAGCCTTGGGTTCTTCATCCCGTTGACAGCTCCTTGTGTGAGAACGGGACCACCTGCTCTGCCTCTTGCTGCTTCATCGCCTCACGCTGCCTGGGCTACGGAGCATGGTAGGTGGGGGCTGGAGACAAGCCGAGAGACCCCGACATTCTACTGTCTGAGGAAGGTGCTCAAAGACTTGGAGGCGTGAGCCATGGCAACACAATCAGTCTGTGTGTGGAGGCGTTGTCACTGCAGTCTGAGCTGAGAAGAGCCCAGGAGTCATGTGGGCCAACCCCTCATCATTTTATGGAGGGAAAGCTGAGGGCCAGAGCGGGAAAAGTCTGGCTCACAGAGAGGATTTCACAGTGGAGCTAATGAACCTTAAGCACAGGGGCCCTTCACTTGCTGGGACCCTTCCAAGGCCCTTGAATTAGTCAGGGTTATCCAGAGAAATAAAACCAACAGGCTGTGTGTGTGTGTGTGGCTGTGTGTGTGTGTGTGTGAGTAGAGAGAGAGAGACAGAGTCACCAACAGAGAGACAGAAACAGAGAGAGACAGAGATTTTAAGGAATTGTGCTCACACAATTGTGGTAAGTATAAAATCTGCAGGGTAGACCAGCAGGCTAGAGACCCAAAGAAGAGTTCCAGTTCAAATCTGAAGGCTGTCTGTAGGTCAAATTCTTTCTTCCTTCGGGGAGGTAAGTCTTTTTTCTATTCAGGCCTTCAATTGATGGGATGAGGCCCACTCATATTATAGAAAGCAATCTACTTTATTCAAAGTCCGCCAATTTAAATGTTAATCTCATCCAAAAAAACACCTCACAGAAACATCCAGAATAATGCTTGATCAAATATCTGGGAACCATGGCCTGGCCAGGTTGACCGTAAAATTAACCATCACAGCCCTGTTAACCTAGCTAGGAATTTATAATTTCTAGTCCGTTTTTAAGAAGACTCCCCAGATTACAAAAGCTCCAGACCCCACAAAACCTGGTCACATAACCTTGCAGAGGTCTTGCCAGGATTAGAATCTAGGGTCTCTGCCTCCCCTCAGGAGCTCTGCTCTGGCATTCAAGGGAGGACACCAGAGGTCAGCCAATGTAAAATATAACGAGATGCCCAGAGAAAGCCTTGGCTGCTCAAGGAGGCTGAATGCAGACAAGATTTATCAGATACGCATCGCTTCTCCTTCACTTTCCTGCAAAAGAAAGCGTGCCAGAGTCCCGATCATGTCCCAGAATATTTCCGAGTGAACAATCCAATCTGAAGCCCAAAGAGGTGGGCTCAGGGTAAAATAATCCAAGGCCCCCTGGTCCCCCAATTTCCTGCCTGTGTTGTGGGAACTGTAGGGTGGTGTCTTGCCAGGGGCAGCCCTTTGCTCCCCAGGTCTGGAAAGACAAACACACGTATACAGGTCCAGCTTCTCGTACAAGACACTCTCAGGGAAAGAGGACATGGGGTTGCCTTATGCAGCCAGGGTCTAAAGCAAGAGTGTTCTTGGCTGGCCGGCATGATGCGGATGAGCAGGTATAAGTATTTTGGCAAGTCACAGCTAGAAAGGCTTGTGCGAGCACGTCCCAACAGACCACAAGACCAAGACCCCCAGAAATCTTCTAGTGTAAGTCAAGGTTCAGAGAGAGAAGGTGACTTAGTTTGGTCAGAATCGGAGCTCAGGCAGACAGGGTTGGGTGCCTACTCAGTCATCACCACCCCCACTCCTGTCCTCCTGGCAGCCCAGTTCCATTCAGCAGTCAGGGAAAGAGGGTCCCGATTCAGGGGCTGAATCACGATTGGTCTAATTCATTCAGAGCGACTCTAATTCCCTTTGCCCGTGATTATTTTGGGCTGGGCGAGAGACTTCCTTCTGAGCACTGTGACATCAAGATCAGCGATGGGTTTGCTGTGGCTAAAGCAAGAGCATGGCGCAGCCAGAGGGAAGGAGGCACAGAAGACGCCGAGTGGTCACAAGTTAAATCGGAGAGGCCTGAGAAGGTGAAGCCAGGAAATGTGACTTTACCGAGGGAGCCATGGGAGGCTATTAGAAGCTGCGTCAGGTGGAAAGCTCCCTCCAACCGGGAGAGTGGCTTCTGGGAAGAACAGTGTGAAGAAAATCGCTTGGGTGGGGTCAGAGTGAGGATCCTAATATTGCAAAATATTGCCTTTTTGGGGGGGGGGGGGGCTGGGTCTTGTAGGAATCCAGCAATATAAATAATCCACTCTACATAACCAACAAACAAACAAGCTTAACCAGAATGGTTCATAAGTCTGTCACTGGAAACTCTATAAACATATGAGCCAAAACTCTGCAGGCAGAGGAATACCATGCCCTGCTGGAAAATGGGTGAGCTGAACATGTGTTAAACAGCCTCCCATGATACAGGGGACATGATCGAGGTGTGGAAGAGCGTCCAGCCTCAGACGCGTCACGAGACAGGGGAGACTGAGGGAGGTGTCCGGTCAGTTAGAGCAGAGGACATAAACCTGGTGCCTTCAACAACACAAGTTTATTCCTTATACTCCTGAAGGCAAGGAAGTCCAAAATCAAGGTGCCCGCAGATCCAGCTCCAGGTGAGAGTCCCCTTCCTATTTATTTTGCAGAGGGAGGCCTTCTGGCTAAACCGTCACGTGGCTGAGAGAGAGGGAAATCCCATGTCTCTTCCCCCATTTTAAGGGCATTAATCCCTTCATGAGGGCTCCACCCTCAGTCCTAATCTAACCCTAATTGATTCCCAAAAGTCCCACCTCCGAATACCATCACATCAGGGGTTCAGGCTTCGACGTATGGATACGGAGGAGGGCAGGCATGCCGTTCATAGCTTAAGGTCCACCCAGATGCACCTGTGACCTGCCCAAAGTCACAGGAAATGGTTAGCTACTCAACAGTCTCCTGGGCCCCCGTGTGCTGTCATTTGATTTAAGCCTCAAGCCGGAGCATTTCATGTGAATCTCAGCGCTACTGACATTTGAGCAGAATTCATCCTTGTGGGGGCCGTCCTGTGCCCTGTGGGATGATTAGCGGCATCCCTGGCCTCTCTCAGCTAGGAGATAGTGGTGCCCCCACCTCCCAGTCGTGACAGCCGAGTCCCCTGACATTGTCAAATGACCCCCTGGGAGGCAAAATCGCCCTCAGTTGGAAATCACTGGATTAGTCGAAATTCGAGCAAAATTAAGATGACTTCCTATCCTTCTTCAAGACTCAGTGCAAAGGTGGCCTTTTTTTTCTATAAAGCTTTCCCTCTCCCAGATCAGAAAAGTGACTTTCCCCTCTGATAGGCATAGAAGGCATCCTATTATATTTTTATAGTTCTTTGGTTTTTTATCTCCCCAAACGAAACTGTAAGCTCTTCGAGGACAGGACTGTGGATGATCTCTCTTTAGAAGCCCTAACACGTGGACAGAACCTGGCACACGAGGGAGGTGTGAGTAAGTGAATTAATTCCATACCCACGAGTCCTTCCATAGCCTGGGCCCAGGGCCCAGTGTCTGTATCCATCTCAGAGCCCCCTCCAGTCTCCCAATGGCCCAGCCCTCCTGAAGGCCTACCGCTCACCACACACGCCTCAGCCTACGTCCTACAAATACCCTCTTCCTCTTGAAATGTTCTTCATGCTCATCTCTTCCATAAATGGCCAACTAAAATCCTAGCATCTTTCAAGACCCATCTCTACGCCTCTTCCCCTCGGAAGTCATTTCCAAAACTCCCAATTAAAAATAATCAACCACCTACGCCTCCCCCATTATCCCGGCCACTGCGCCGAAAGTGCTTTTTAATTCTGTTACGGCCATTTCCGGATCCATCCTGTGTTCCTTACTAGACAGCAAACTCCCCACAGGCAGGACCTGTCATGATTTATTTCACATCTTCCTCCAAGCCTTGCTGAGACCTGGCATCCAGCCAACATCGCTCAAATTTAATTCAAGTCTCAGGGAGAGCTCTGGTCAGTGTAGACGGTGAGCTCGTAAGTGATTATTTTCCCTTAGTGCAGCCAAGATTAAGATCATAGTTATTTGAAAACATTGTTAATAATACTATAAAAAAATTATTGCAAAGGAAAACTGCCCTACCAAATTATTCCTGATGAAAGAGGGGTCTCTTTTCCTCCAGAATTGCTATCAATCCTGGTGGCAGAAAGTCGGAAGGAGCCCTCCAAGGCCGTTTTGACCAGCCCCACCACCACACAGGACCAGAAATGTCCAGAAGGAAGCCAATCTTTGGCTCTTAAGGAACTGAAAGGAAAGAATTTTCTTGTGGTCTCCTCAGACAGCAGTTATCCCAGCCATCCTGTAGCACATAATAGGGTAGTTCATGCCGACAATTGCATCTGTAGTTTAGATTTTGTAATTAGAAATGTTCTTAATAATTTGTGCTGTTATGTTATTCTTCTGAAGGGGATGAGCCTAAGTGACTGGATTGTATAACAAATAATGGCACTAATTTCTGCACCAGGCTTTAAAAATCATAAAGCCTTTACACACCTCGTAACTTCTCAGACTCTTTCTTACAGCCCTGTGAGAAAGGCAGACAGAACAGGGAAGCTCATTCTATCAGGGAGTTCATTCCTGGGAATGAGGATGAAGACTGGGAGCACAGGGGTGGTAGTCATGTCCAATGGATCCTCCCGGTGACTCCTGTGCCTTTCCCAGGAATGAAGAGACCGTTCACACCACAACCACAATGGAAGTTGCCAGAAAGGTGGGCTCAGTGCTTGGTGGGAAATAAGCCTGGAAAGGGACAAAGCCTGCCCCTCTTTCATTAGACAACTGGGCTCCAGAAAGCCCTGAGGCTGCCGGAAAAAAAAGTCACTTGAACTGAGAGATGGGGAGTAAAGTTCAGTGGGGGTCTGAGTCTGCTGGTCTCCTGTGGGTGACTGGCTGGGCCCAGAAAGAAGCAGACATTCTGGCAGCAGCCCCAGCCAGTTTCTAGTGACTTCAGGAGTCCTCTGTCAGAGGGTAGAATTGCAATGGTGGGCAGACTGATGAGGGATACCTTAGAGGCAGGTGCAGCCTGAACCAGGCTGCAGGTCGCCCTTGAACAGTTGAACAGGTTGTGCACTGAACAAGAACCCCAACAGAGTGTGTAGGTGGCAAGCCTTGCTTTGGCTTCTAATTTACATAAAGTTGTAATATGGACAAGCAGAGGCCCTGGTATGGGTGAAGTAGGTAGCTCACCCACCCAGTAAGGTTTCCAGTGTTCCTGCTCCCACCCATGCCTAAACACACCTCTCCCATAGTTGACTCTAGAGCCAAACATAGCAGCTTAGCTTTCCTTTTGGAGTAAGATAGGATGCCCCTGATTAAAAGGTGACAGCCATGGCCAATCTTTAACACCTTAACTCAACTAGTTATGGAATCAACCAGTAAGAAGCAGGGCTGAAGAGAAGAAGGGGTAGTGGGCAAGTCAGCTCCAAAGAGGAGACAGAGGTGATGGGGCTTCCCTCACTTGGACAACTCCTACGACTTTGAGGTACAAAACACACATTAACTCTTCTGTCTTGCAGCAACCCTTTAAAGAAGGTGCTGTTAAGCTTGTTTGATGGAAGTTCAGATAGTCCAAGGTCACACGGATGATAAAGGGTGGCATCCAAGTTCACACTCAGATTTGTTCTGTTTCACCCCCCACATACCCTGCACCCCACTCTGCTGTCTCCTATGGAGGCTTTCCTTTATAAGGAGATGGGGTCCAAAGGGACAAGGCCAATACAATGTTTAGAGTACTCCTAGAGAGTAATAATGCCACTAACATAATGGGAACTCTACTACAGACAAACAGATGGCACGGATGCCATTAATATCCCCAATTCTCCAGGTGATAGAACAGAAGCCCGCCAGTTCAAGCAGCTCACCCAGGATCTCCCACCTGCTAGGCAGTAAAATGGGGATTTGAAGCTATGACACAATAATCTGGATCAACAATTACCCCAAATTTAAAAGTTTAATTTAAAAATAAACAAATAATAGGGCACCTGGGTGGCTCAGTCGGTTGAGCGTCCAACTCTTGATTTTAGCTCAGGTCATGATTTCAGGATGGTGAGACGGAGCCCCGCATCGGGCTCTGCACTCAGCCCAGAGTCTGTTTCTCTCCCTCTGTCTCTTCCCCTCTCCCCACTCATGTACGCACTCATGCTTGCTCTCTCTCTCCCAAATAAATAAACAAAGCTTAAAAAAAAAAAAGAAGTGAGGGGTGCAGTCAACCCTGGTGAGGCGGGGGCTTTCACTCTGTTCCATGTGGCTTGTAAGGCAAGATTTACCCCTGAAGTTCTTGCTGAAGTTGGGCAGAAATGACATGCGAGAAATCCATGATGAAGTCCTTTCTATTTTCTGGATTTGGGGTTCCTGACTGATAATATAGGGGACTTCATCCTCAAGGTTTTTCCAGCCAGACTTTCTGGGATTCTGGGATTGAAAGAGGGAAGGTCCTCCAAATGTGTCAAAGTATTTTTACGGCCAGTGTAGTCGGCTGTACCCCTCCCCCCATATGAGGATGGAGCACCTCACCTACTGCCATGGTACCGTAGGACCCCCTGGATGAGTAATATACACCCCACCCCCACCGCCACAGAGCTTGGTCATGTGACTCGCCATGGCCAGGGCAATAGAAGCAAAAGTGATTTTCCACATCCCACAGAGGCTGCAAGATCCTTTGCCTGAATCCATTGCCTTCTTTTCCCTTTTCCCTTTCCCTGGCTACTCTCTGTCCCAGAATGAGGAAGTACTGGATCGGAGCCTCAGTGATATGAGGACCTGCCAAAAAATAATAATAATCAGTATTTATTATCATCCACTGAAATTTTGGTGATGTTTGTTACTACAGCAGAATCTAGCAAAGGCTGACTGATACAGGTTTGAGTCACATCACTTAGAGGAAGCGTGATTGGGGTGAAAATGAATTATGATCATACTGTGAAGTTTTAGATGCATGTGAATTTGGCATAGAATAGGGACCCATCTCATCTTTCAATCAGTCAGGAGGCTCAGTGCTGTGGATACAGGCATGAAAAAGGCTCCCTCTCCCCTCTCACGCCCCCTGTTGTCTAAGAGTTATGGCTAATAATTTGCTAAATCTATTAAGTATTTGTGGAGTGTCTATTATGTGCTTGACATCGTTTTAGGTGCTGGGGCCAGAGCAGCAAACATGACACAGTGTCTGCCCTCCTGGAGCTTACATTTCCTGGGAGCTTACATTCCAAGAGGCTCATTAGGGAGGTCCTGATCCCTAAGTGCTCTGTGAAGTCTCAGCCAAAAATCACAGTCCCCTTACCTCCCTAAAGGAAAAAAAGTAGGAGCACCTCGAAAATTAGTGACATTATTCCAGATTAGATTGCTGCTGCATCCCTGCTAAGGGAGCTCCACACACACACGCACAGACACACACACACACACACACACACAGAGCCCTCCAAGTCTGTGACTAATCCCTGCCAGACACACAGCCCTCTGGAGTTCGCAAACTGCTTTGTCCTTCATCGCTTGTTCGGATTGTCTCAATATCCTCTCCAATAGACAAGGCAGGGCGTATCGTCTCCATGTTCCAGAACAAGAAAGTGAGGCTCAGAGCAGGGAAGGGACAGGTGTGGGTTCAGAGGGCCATTGAGGGATGAGCCCAGCGGGTGTCCCGATTTGCAGCCCAGTGCCCTTCCTGCTCTGTGTTCTTGACTGCTCAAATATGTTCATGAGAATGTAATACGTCTTTATGAGCAGTTTTCATTGACAGGTTTTCCTAAAAGGATCCTAGAGAAGCTCCTGGAACAAATGTGTGTTTCTCTTCCCTGTGCCATTTATAGTCCTCCCCAGTGAGTATCATCTAAAGCTCAACTGCAAAATGAAATGTAAACCTCAAATCAAGCCAAAGTCAGCTTCTGCCTGCTTCCCGTGCATGGAAAGTGCATCCCAAGCATTCACGTCTATGCAGCATTGTCAGGTTGGGCAGACTTGGGCTGAAACAGAGCTTTGTTACCTAACAGCTGTAGGACCGGGGGGCGAACCACTTCGTCTCTGAACCTCAGTTCTTTCCCCTGTGCGACGGGAGTGATGCCCACCCTACAAACAGTGTCAGTTAAACAGGATTTTACAGGGGAAGCGCTGATCCACAGAAAGCCTGAGCTAGATGCTCAGTGGAAAATTTAACAGTCCTGAAAGAAGAGTGCTCTCCAAGGCTCAAGCATGGACAGGACCTCTCGAATGCCACCAGTTGGTGTTTTGGGGGCATCATCCAGGTGTTTCCTAAGGTCCCCAGGTCTTCAGTCTGGTCCCACTCCTCCAAAGCATCCATTTCCAAAGATCCCTCTGCCTATTCATTGGACATTTGAGTCCCGTGTGTGTCAAAGAGAGATCACAAGCAACCCCTCATTTCTCCAGCACAACAAGCACCAAGGAAGGTTTCAAAAGACACTCTTTGCTGCAGGAAGCATGAGAAATACCTGCCTTTCTTGTTTCAGCTTCGCAGATCAGAAGGTTGAAAGCCTGCTGCCCTGGGGTGGGACGAGGCAAGAGGGGAGGGCTCTGTACAGCACACACGCGCACACACACACATGCACACACTCACACACCCACTGCCGCCCACCTTCCTGCCTTCACCGGGATGCCCGCAGCCCACAGAGCTAGGGATCAAGGGCCGCCTGGAATTCCAAAGGCTTGGCAGAGAGCCATCCAACTGGATCCTCCGACCTCCCTTGCAACCTCCCTCGGAAACTGAAAGATTAACTGTGGGCATGCTCACACCAGGGCGGAACGTTCCTGACCCTCTAAAGAAGCTAATGCTTAATGGTGCCTTTTCTGGTCCCAGGGGCAGTATCTTCACGGATTCGGGAAGCACACATCCCGATTTCCTACACTCGGAGCTACCCTCGGGATTTCAGAAGAATACCACCTTCAAAATCAGAACAAATAGAGTCGGTCATAGCTACCATCGGTCAGTAGGTCTAACGAGCTGGGCTCCACACCAAGAGCTTCATGTTGCCAACCTTGTGGGAGCCTCACAGCCCTATGAGATTGTGAAGGAAACCCCATTTCACAGGAGAGAAAACTGAGGCTGAGAAAAGGGAGCTTCTCCAGGTCATGATCACAGGGTGGTGAGATCCAGCCCCATGTGGGGCTCCACTGGCCGTGGAGTCTGCTTGAGATTCTCTTTCCCCCTCTGCCTCTCCCCCACACTCCAACTCACACCTGCTCATGCGCTCGCTCTCTCTCTCTCTAAAAGAAAGAAAAAGGAAGAAAGAAAGAAAGAAAGAAAGAAAGAAAGAAAGAAAGAAAGAAAGAAAGAAAGAAAGAAAGAAAAAGAAAGAAAAGAAAGAAAGAAAGAAAAAAAAAAAGGGAGCTTCTTGTCAGAATTCACATGGGTGATGAGGGGCAGAGTCTCTTTCAAGCTCTGTCCACCTCCGGGGTCAGACTTGGGAAATACTTGGTTGGGGATGAGCAGTCACTGCACCAACCCAGAAGGAAGGGACCAACGCGATCACTCTGCTCCTGAGCGCCGCCCTGCGCCGGGTTCGCTACAGTGGCTCCTCGCTTGATCCTGTTTGTGGGGACACAAAGGCAGATCTCGGGCTCCCAGGGCCACCCGGCCTGTGCTGGGAGCTGCAACAGGAGACCCTGCTGCCCAGACGGAAGGCGCGGGTCTTCCCCAGGACTCCGCCTCCCTTCCTGCCGCCCTCCGAGCTGCCCACTTTGGCTCCGCCCCTGGGAGTGGTCTCCTTCCCGGGGGATGGCTGGTCCTGTCCCAGCCTTGACTGCGGGGGGTGGAGACAGGGACTCCGGGAGGAGGCTCCCCATCCGTTGGTTTATCCTGTCCTTCATCCTGTCCGCTACTCGTCGGTGAACCTTTTGAGGCACACCTGTCAGCAGAGGAGCAGGTAGAAGGACAGAGACGAACCAGAACGTGGCAGCTCCCGCAAACGGCCGGCAAGACCAGAGCAGGCCTGACTGAGGGGAGCATGCGTTCAGAAGGCGGTTCAGGGTGGACTCACCAGGACGTGGATGTCTGTCGGATGCCGAGCTGAGGAGAATACACTGAATACATCTCAGACACCTGGGATCCCATGTCAGGTGACCCCGATGCTCTCATCTTAGATCCTTCCTTCTCTCACTTTCCACGGGGACCTGATATTCCACCTGTCAGCACCCGCAGGAGCATCTTCTGTCCCATCTAAAGGAGACCTGCTACCCTCGAGGAAGGATGAAGGAGCTAACTTTTCTCGAGTACCTGCTATATTTAAGACATCGTGCCAGGCTTTTCTCATGCACTACATTGCATTAATCACTTTAACAATACTGGAATAGAGCTACTGCCCTTTTATAGACAGATGAGAAGTTTTCAGAGCCAAATGTTATGTTTGCAACTCATCTTCAAGTAGTTCAGCAAAAAACAATGCATGCATACAAAAGGCCTGCACACACATCATCTATGTACATGTATACGTCATATATATACGGAGAGGGATTGAGCGAGAAACAAATATGACACGCTGTTAATTGCCGAGTTTAGGTAAAGGATGTACAAGCGTTCGTTGCACTGTTCTTTCAACTTTTAAAGAGTATGAAATTTTTCAAAATAAAAATTTAGAGGAAAAAGTCCTAATTAAACAATAAATTACAGGGCCACCCTCCCCGGCGCTTCTGCCCTGAATGAGCTCTGTGCCTCTGCACAGCTGTAGCCTCTGTTCCAGGCCCCCCCTTCTGGGAAACCCGTCTGACGTCAGCAAGGCCCGACGGCGCCGGCCAGTTTGCCGGAGCCCAGCGCTTAGCCCACGGTATCACATGGGTTGTCCCTATAATCCCCTCTCTCCAGACTAACATTCCAACAGCCCCGGCTCATCATGCCTCTCTGCACCCCCACCAGTGAACACAACTGCCCACCAGACCTTCAGATAAAAAACTGGTTGCTGAGTGAATTAATGAATTCTACTGATCCTGATGCCCAAAGCCTTTTCCACAAGCCATGGCCGTGTTTCACCTCCTGATCCCAAGCCAAGTCTGGACAAGAGGAGGTGAGCTTGTGGCACCAGCCTGATAGGTCCCAGGGTAGAGTGAAAGTCCCTCCCGCCACCCCCTGCCCCCGCCACAGGTTCGAATCTGTGTTCCACCTCTTCCTGGCTCAGTATAAACCTGCACCTGTCACTTAGCCTCTCTGTACCTCAGTTTCTCCTCACCAAAGGCAGAGGTGACACATTCTCGCCTTGCATAATATTATGGACTTGGATACGATGCAAATAAAGATCTTTGACGTGGTACCAGGCACACAGTACGTGCCCAGGAAATGGCGGCTGGTAGTGTCAGCAGACTCAGAAGAGCTGCTTCGGGGACAGGCTCAGGCTCACCCGCAGAAGAGACTGGGGATGCTGTCCTTTGCACGGGGGCCTCTGGGCTCTCCCAGGACCCCCGCATGGTCACAAGGAGGGCCTGAAGACGAGGGCCCGGGGTGAGCGGTTGTGTGTTCCTGTGCGTGGGCATGCATGTGTGAGGAGGAGCGGGAAGCCACAGTCTTCCTCTCACAGGCCCCGGGAGGTAAGCGGGTCCAACGCAACCTACGCTAACCACCTGCCTGGAGGCTTGTCAGCTCCCAGCAGGATTATAAATCACTGCTTTCATTATGGATGTGAGGAGCTGCTGCATAGTTGAGGTGGAATTTGAGGCAGAAAGAAATGGGCAGATTAATGGAGCTTGAAGGGTGCAGAGTATCTCTTGCCGCTCCTGCCAGAGGACACAGTCAGCCGGCAGCTCCCCAACATTCGAGAAACATGGCTCTTGTTTAAAGGCGTTTTCTCATTTGGGCTTCCTGCTGGCGCCCATTTTCATTAATCACAGGGACATCTGAATCCACCCAGCAGCGTTCAGCCTTGCAAAGTCGTCCGTCCCTGACCGTCCAGGTCTCGCCGGCGAGGACCCAGAGGCTTCCGACGGCACCAAAGTCCACCTATGGGTCCGGCTTCTGTCCCTCCCACCCGTGACCAGCCACACGAGCCTCCTGCACACACAGCGCTGTCACACACACCTGCTGCCTCTTGTCTCTTGAACATGCTGTTCCTTCTGCCTGGGATGTCACTCACTCCCCTTCTCTGCCAGGAACATTTCTGGGCATCCTCTGTGAGCCAGTTCAGTAATTCGCTACTCTGTAAGCCGTCCGACACCCCTGGAGGGGGGTGAGTTCCATGCCCCCTCCTCTCTGCTCCGCCTCTGGCGCGTGTTACCTGAACACTTAACATTCTGCCCGAATCCAAACTCTGAGCTCCTTAAGAGCAGGGACGGTGTCGCCTGTATGTCCAGCAGGTAACTGCTAGTCAATGCACGTTTGTTGACTGACTGAATGATAGACAGAGATGTATGCTCTCCGGGCCGATTCATTAAAATAATCTCTACTCTAAAAACAAATATGCTTGTACAAAGTTTTCTAAGTTTCAGAAATATCAGTGAAACGTATTTTTCTAACCTCTCTCAGCCAAGCTTTTTTGTCTTAAATTTCTAAGTCCTGCCCCCCAGTCAGCCACAGAGCCACGAGGACACTGTTCTCACCTCCGTTCTTTCGTTTTGTGCAAATCCCAGGCTTTCAAGATGCGTCTGGCAAGCAGGGAGCCTTCTTCATCCCTGCTCCCACCTCCCCCCACTGCAGACTTAGGCTTGATCCTTCCCCACCTGAACTGGGGCCAGATCAGGGCAGGATGAGAAAGCCAACCTGAGAATCTCAGACACCTTCAGAGGAGAGCGAGAGTGTTAAGGCCGGGCTCCAAACTACGGAGATGAGGACTCCCGTGAAGAACTGCCATGTGCCGGGGAAGAGGAAGCTTGGAGCTGGCCAGACACTGGTCTTCAAATGTCCGAAGGGCTGATGCGTGGAAGAGAACAAGGGCAGACTCGGAGTGGACTCGAAGGCCAGACAAGCACCCAGGGTAAGGATCATGGGCTGGGAATGTGCATCCCTGTTTGCCAGGGACAGACCCAGGTTCTGCCTGTCCCTGTGACATAATTATCATAAGAGCCTCTGTTCACTCTCAACCGTGTCCTGGTTTGGACAATAATTATACAATCCTTTTAGTTATAGGGAGGTGTTTTCCAGCTCAGCCAAGGCAGAGTGTTCTAGCAATCAGAGCTGTTCAAGGACCTAATGGGCTGGCTCTGGATTGCAAATCCCTCTGCAGAAGGAACTGTGACGTGTTCATCTTTATGGACCGGCGCTGAGCACTCAGATGGGGCCGGTACCTGCTTGTGGAATGGATGAGTGACCGCTCTCAACGGGAGGGAATTCCCCCAAACCAGGATTATTTCAGCACAGGCCGGGCAAGCATCGGTCAGGCAGCCTTGCAGAAGGTTTGAACATCACAAAGCAAGTTTCACCAGAAGGTCTTTTAGCTTCTCCTTTCCTGCGCAGAGCTTATATGTGAGTCGAGTTCAGTCATTAAAAAGCAAAGAACTCTGGAAGCAGACTGTTTGGGCTGGGATCCCGGCCCATCACTTACCAGCTGTAAAACTTTGAATGGGTCACTTAACCTCTCAGTGCCTCAGTTTCTTGATCAGTAAAGTGGGTAGAAGAACATGCACTTCAAAGTGCGGTTGAGAGAATTTTTTAAAAGTTCATATATATGACACGCCTGGCCTGCAGCGGGCACTTTAGAAGTGTTTTCTCTAATTTCCGTGATGGTATGGTGCTGGTGCTGCAGGTTTTGGATTTCGTCCTGTAAACAGGAGGGGCGTTACTGAGAGAGCTGGATCAGGGGATCCCACCCTCACAGTGGTGCCCGGGGAAGGTCAATCAGATGGCGAGCCCAGGAACCAAGATTAGGAGAAAGAAAATCCCTCTCCAACCCCCTTTGAATTTCAGCTATGTGTAGGTTTTCTTTGAACTGGTTATGCAACTCTTTCTGTTGGAGAGAGAACAAAGTGAGTGATGTGGGACTCAAATCTCACTTACAACTGAATTTTAAAACGGAGGAGATTTGCAATATTGGAAATGCAAGGGAGAGGAAATAAATTGCAGAGTAATTGGTCTGTCGTCTTTGAAACCGAAGGCGTGGCATGGCTATTTCTGTTGCTGGTATTCAAATGAGACAGTGCCTCAGCTGTGGGAAGCTAAGGGATCCCTGCCAAGACGGCCTTCACTTGACTGAGGAGGAAAACCACAGGCCTGAGCGGGGAGGATCGGTCTCCTCACCAGTCAGAGGCAAGGCCAGAAGCAGGTCGCAGGTCTCCGGGGCTCACCAGACAGGTCTCTGCAGACCACAAAGAAAGCACAGGAGTAAAATAAGCGCCGAAAGTGTCAACCCCACTACCTCTTTGTCAAAGAAGAAGAGGTGGGGGCGATGACGCTCTGAGCATTTCCTCAAACACAAAGACACCCCTCAAGAAACATTCTGAGTGTCAGGAGGGTCGCCTTCCCAGGACTGCTTGCCACAGGCCTGGAAGGAGCCATTATGTGTCAGTTCTTAAAGTTTCTGAGCCCGGAAGTCTACTTAGAATTTTTATGTCTATTATACAGACAAGTAAATCGAGGCAGGGGTGTACTTTCTGTCTTCAACCTCAGAAATCGCTGGGGGCCCTAGCACCCGCTTCTAAGGGCATGGGGACACCAGGTCGGGAGAGCCCTGTGGCCATCAGACGTCCAACAGAAGACAGCCCCGGCAAAAGCCATGCTTGGAGTACCCCCTGGGATGCTCCGAGGTGCTGCTTTTCCAACCACGCTTTGCATCATGGATGGGGCAAGGGGAATATTGTCCCCCCTCCCCCCGCCCTCCAGCTCTGACTCCAGTCAAAGCAGCCTCACTGTGATTCGGTTTGTATTGTGGGCATTCGATATAAGATCTTATTGCAACAACTCACTGGGGCAAGGTGGCTTCTCCAAAGTCCGGCCGTAGTGCGAAGTTGTTAGTTCAAAGGGTCCTCAGATCCCTTTGGTCGGGCCCCGCCAGGTGCCCGGCTGCCCTGACGCCCACCAGGAGCAGCCGGTGGGTTCGGGAGAGCGGTGCAAACAGACGGCAAGATGTAGGCAGCTGCGAAAGCCCCGCTGCTTCTGGGGGCTCACCCAGGGACCGGACCAGTTGGAAACCGGTCCATCTGAGCACGCTTTGCGCGGGGCTTCCTTCCGCTCGCCCCGCCGCAGCCAGGGCCATTCCGATTAACCCTTCCCAGCTACTCCACTTGGGACATGCATGTGCTCTGTTCTTTTTGCTGATTTAATTAACATAATATAATGGAAATAAAATAATTGAAGGGGCTGCCACTTCAGAAAAGATCATCGCGGGGCTGCTCAGAAGGCATTGTTGCCTGGTTTCCAGGCAACGCCCAGAGGCCCCAGCGGGGCTGGCCATCCCGGGGCCGCCAGCTGGCCGGGCCTCACCCCGCAGGCTCAGCCGAGGCCGCCCCGGCCCCGGGTACGTGGGCCCACGGACTCATGGGGGCCCGCTCCAGGCCTTCCCTATTCACTTGTGTGTGCCTCGGAGACACGACATGGCATTCCGCAGTTTGGAACCGCTGAGAAAGTTCAAACAGAGGAAATAAACACATCGGAAATTCGACACACCTTGCAGCAGCAGCAGCAGCAGCAGCAGCATTGCTATTCGTGAGCCTAGGCTCAGCGTTGCTTTCTGGAAATGACCTTTCAACCAAAAATTAGGGTTATGTAGACATTGCTGTGAATGCACCCTCTGAGCATGTATTTCCAAACTCCTATAGTTTTTGAGCTGGAGGAGGTCTGGGTTCTTCCCAAGGATCTGTCCCTAATTGCGAAGAGACACCCCCAACCTCTTACCCCTTCACTGTCATGAGACTCACCACCCATGGGGCGGAAGCGCAGAGGAGAGTCAGCTGTGGAATTTTTTCAGGCAAGAGACTGCAGGCACACAACTGAGCGCAGGTTCTGATCCCGTCTGCAGGAAGGCCTGCACCTGGGCGCAGTGCACCACCGCATGAAGTGCGGCACCAGGGACGAGGCTAGACCCGACGTAAGGCCGATGCCAGTAAAGTTCCTTGCCTCGGCTCTCCGGCCCCAGCAGTGGCCTCCGGCGAAGGGGGAGGTAGCGGGACAGGGGGATGACAAAGAGATTGACATTCGCTTGGCAACCTGCACAGACATTCCTGCCTCCACCACACATTACTGTGAATCCGCCATTATCATACCTTTAAAAATGATGCAGCCCCCAAGGAAAACCCACTATCACATGATTTATCTGGTAGAGGAACATTTTTATGCCAGTGATGCCAAATTATTATAGGCGTGCTATAAAATAAAATACCATGGTTTTATCCAATTTTGCCAAGCCACGAAGAAGAAGAAGAAGGATGAGGAGGAGGAGGAGAAAGATCTTTGTCCGCACAAAATGTTTTGGGCACGTTGGTGATGGTCATGCTGGTTTTTCTCCCTCCATGACAGAAATTCAGGAGAATGGGAACTAATTGTAGGAGGTTCAACTGCTCGGTGCCTTGTTCCTACCATACTGATTCCTATTAATTAATCCAGCATACTGGAAAAGTCAATTTTGCTACATTAATGCCACGTGTAGAGAAAACTAAAGGAAGGAACGCAGATGGAGAGCAGTTTCGTCATGATAAACATTTGTTAAGTTCCAAGATTAATTTGGTCTGAGGTATCCAAAACATAGCCCACCTCCCCATGGGAAAAGAAAAGCCAATTACAGGTTGGAAAGGAGTGTGAAGATCAGATTTTCATTAAAAAAAAAAAAAAGTGAAGTCAAAAAATCAGATAGTGCCCAGATTTGACCATCTCAATCCCCTTGCCCACAACACAGTCCACGTGATTCTCAGGACTGAGTTTGGGACTAGTAGTCAAGAGACTGGGGCTCTCATTCTGATCTAGTTTGGCCTCCTCCTCCCAGAATTCTCCACAAGCTCTCCATCCAGATATGCATTCATTCTTTCTACAAACACTGCTTGGCCACATGCTACGAGTGAGGTTCAGATGTTTTCAGCTGTTCTCAGACATCTCACCTGCCCATCAGTGTGGCACATCCCGTCCTCCTCCTGAGCTGCCCGAGTCACCCCCTCGAGGTTCCAAGCCAGAAACCACAAGTCATCTTGGGCTCCTGTCCCCTCCCTGGCTCTGTTATCCCACCAACCCGTAGTCTTTACGTTCTATAAAGGCTAGCATCTAGATATTTAAATGACAAAGTTCATGAAACTAAAAAGAAAAATATAAAACTGGAAAAAGTTAAAACAACTATAAAGACTTTGCTTGGTATATGAAGTCTTTTTCTAAGTAAATAAGAAAAATAATCCCATAGAAATTGGGCAAAGGAAAGGAATGATTTTCAGAGGAAATAATAAAGTAAGTGAATATCTGAAAAAATTTTTAGTTCAAATAGCAAGGAAAATCTAATAATTATAACGATTTTTTTCTACAAATGTCCATTTCTTTTTCAAGGGATCACTCTCATTGTCCAAGAGGGTACAATGAGACAGACACTCTGTGTCCTGAAGATAGAGAATATAAAATGTATGCAACCTTTTTGCTTTATTCTCGTATCAATTCTAGGGGAACAATTAGAGATGCAAATCAAAGACATATCCATGCAGTGTTTATTACCACTTTATTTTTAGTATTAAAAAATGAAAACAACCTAAATATTCAGAAGTTGAAAAATGGTAAACACACTTTGATATATCTGATTGACCATCACGCAGTCACAAAAATGTTCATGAAGGATTTGTTGAGGATGCATAAAAATGCTCACAATGAGTTATTGAATGGTTAAAAGGGGGCAAGAAGACCAAGCAAAGCAAGACCCTAATTTGGGTTTTTTTTTTAAATTTGTGCTTGATATGTGATATCGTAACAGGAAAAAGATGGCCTTTGGGCATCCCATTGACATCTGAACTTAGGTTCAGATATAAGAGCCTTGGGGATCCTCCATCTCTTCCAGAACCTCAGGTTTCAGCCACCCCACAATTCTTGGCACTGCCTTATCATGTTTTGCTGTTTGATATTTCCGTGCTTTCGAACATGATGGTTTGCAGAGGATGATTCCTGGGAATGCTTCACCCCCACTCCCACTGCCCCTGCTGACCGCCTTATAAATATTTACTCGAGACTCAAGCTTACGTGTCTCATCCTCTGAAAAACCTCCCACAGCTGGATTTGGCTTCCAACTTTGAGATCCCAGCGTACTCAGCAGACAATGGACAGCCACTGACAGATTTTGAGCAAGAGAGCGCCATGTTCTGTCCTTTATGAAGAGGCTTCAAAGGAAGCTCACCGTCTAGCGCGAGTGACAACGAATGGGGGAAAGTTAACAGGCTACTGTGCAGCCAGCTCTGTGGAGCCCAGGGGAGGTCTCCTACCATGGCTGGAAGTCTTTGCAGGAAGCTTTAGCAGAAGAAACAGTTTGTGAAGACAAAATACCCAAGTAAGGAAACATGATTTTCCTTGCCTCTGTGTCTCTTCTTTAGAAATCCTGATGGAGGACCAGATCAGGTTCCCAGTTAGGAAGCCTGGGCTTGAGTCTCTGTTCCACCGCTCACCAACCCCATGGCGTGAGCCAACTTCCTTATCCCATCAGTTAATACCAGTCCAACAACCTCTTCCTTCACGAAGACTTCTTTAATCCCACCTTTTTCAGAATTCTCCAAAAATGTACCATAGATGCTAAACCAATCATCTAGCAATTAGTTTTGGTCTTGTACCCCAATCTTAGTAGAGAGGGCTCAGACCATAGCAAGAACTCAATAAATGTTCCTAGAACGTCTTCCTTCTCCAACAAGAGAGCAAAGCAAAGCCAACAAGTATCCCTCATATCTTGTCGTGGGTACATTGTGGGTGCTCAGTGATGCCCAGCTGAGATATTTATTTGTCTTTCTTATCTCATCTCCCCCCACCTCCCCAAAGTTTACCCTTTTACAGCTTTGGTTCCATAAGGTAATTTTCACATTTCAAAGGCTCCTGCGGGTCTGAGGAAGGTGCCATAGATAACGAGGAAGGAGAACCTGACTCATAACCTGGCAGACAAGGAGCATTTATCTGGAAAATTCCCTTGGAGATTGCAGAAACAGGTGTCTGCTGCGTTTTAAGCCCTGACAGAAGGCTGGCTCCCAGACTGTAGGAATAATTGCTTACCCACAGCCTGCAAAGCCTACCCTAGACAAGTTCCTGCAGGAACCTTTCCCTTCACTGCCTCCCAAGCCCCCACCTCACTTCCTCTCCTGCCCCCCTCCCCTCTCTCTGGAATCAAGAATGAGGAGATCAGCACCTCCCAACTGGTATGTGCCAAGTAACCTGCTTAAACTCATTTGCTCCCTGAACATAATTCCGAGGAAGTACATTTTAATTAAACTTTCCAGCAAACATGTCTTTTGCTCTGTAATAACTGCACTAAAAAGGAATTGCTGTAAAGAGGCCATTCTATCCACAAACATGGGAAATAGGTAAATGGACTTCTGAATTAGTCTTGCGGCATTGAAGTTCTCCACCCCTAGGCCTCAGCCTCCCCTGCAAGGCCCTGCCTTGGCTCTCCGGCCTCCTATCTTTGCTCCAGGGATTCTCCCCGCTTGGAATGCTCAGAGACCTTTCTTTCATGGGACCAAACTCTCCCAGCCCTCCTCCAGGACCCCTCTCTGATTCACCCTCAGAGGCCTCTCCCCAAGCAAGCTCTTCCCATAGCTCCTACTGCATAACCACATACCATAAAACATACCATCTGTTCTCCCCACCCAGAGCATAAGCATCATGAGGACAAGAACCAGGCCGCATGCTTCCTGGTCTCCCCCAAAGACCCTCACAGAGATCTTTGTGCAGAGTAGAAATATCACTCAGTAGATTGCCACCAAAGAATCTCTGACCACTGGCAAATAATCCCTGGCAAAAGGTGTTTTTAATTCATCCAGTGGTCTAGGAAAACTCTTGTCTGTGACCACCTAGAAAAATCTGGAAAGGACGTATGTGACTGTTGATTGCTTCCTCCTAAATTAGTTTAAGAAACGTGTGTGACTCTCCAAAATACAAGTCAACAATCCCTTATCTGCAATTCCAACATACAAAAAGCTCTTTTGAAAAGTGGTTTTTGTTGTGTTTTAAGCCCATTTGGCAGCAAGACCTGAGTTGACCTAAACTTATTTGCCAGCCAAATTTGACCCAAAACTGAAGTGAAGCTTTTAGTTTGTGGAGAGTCATCTGTTTTGGAAATATACTAATGTGGCAATTACAAGAACAGCCCTGGGTCCTGCCAGGAGTATTGCATACTATACGTACAATGTACATACTATATTTCTTTTCAAAAATCCAATACATTCTGAATTCTAAAGCCATCGTGTCCCAGGGGTTTCAGGTAAGGGATTATGGAGCTGTACCTTCAATGTTCAGAAGTTTCCTATTAAATATTTGTACTCCGAATTCTATTTTTCTGATTCATGTATTGTAATTTCTAGGGCAGGTATTACAAATTGTATCATTGTTTCCCCATTATCAGCTTCTCTCTCCCCTGTAATGTAAGAGGTTATATGCAAGGATGTAAGAGATTAAACATTCTTGCCATTGCCTTGAGAGTCTTCAGTGATTCCCAGGAGAGAATACTTACCGCCTCATTGACACCAGGCTCTGCGAAATCAATGAGAGTAGACACACCACACACCATGCTGGGGCTGAGGTTTTAAAGGCCATTGGATGGTTCATCTTTTGTCCTCCTCCCTCTGCTATGAGAATGTGGCATTCCGGATGGAGGATGCACCTTTTGCCACGATCCTGGAATGAAGAAGACATGACTTCACACCATATATAAAAATTAACTCAAAGTAGGTCAATGACCTAGATACAAGAGCTAAAACCACAAAACTCTTAGAAGAAAACAGAGGGGTAATTCTTCATGAACTTGGATCTACAATGAATTCCTAGTTTTGACACCCAAAACAGAAACTACAACAACAAGAAGATGAATTAGACTTCATTAAACTTACAAACTTTTGTGCATCAAAGGCCATTGTCAAGAAACTGAAAAGATTTTTAAAAAGTGAAAAGACAACCTACAAAATGGGAGAAAATATTTGCAAATTATATATCTGCTAAGGGTCTAGCATCCAGAATATATAAAGGACTCTTACAACTAGACAACAAAAAGACAAACAACCCAGTTTAAAAATGGGCAAAGGACTTGAACTGACATATCTCTAAAGGAGTTTCACAGGATGGCCAACAAGTACATGAAAAGATGCTCAACATCTTTAGTTATTAGGGAAATGCAAATCAAAACCAGAGTGAGGTAATACTTCCCATTCCCTTGGATGGCTAACACTTTAAAAATGGAAAATTACAAGTGTTGCTGAGGGTATGGCGAGATTGGAACCCCGTACCTGGCTGGTGGGATTGTCACTGTGGAAAGTAGTTTGGTGATTCCTCAAAAAATATGACATAGAATTACCATATGACCCAGCAAATTCATCCAGTATAGACCCCAAAATACAGACCCCCAAGTTGAAAACTGGTACTCAAACAAATGCATAAAAACCCATGTTCGTGCAGTACTAGTCATAACAGCTGAAAGGCAGAAACAGTGCAAACATTCCATCATTGAATGAGTAGATAAATAAATTCTGGTCTATCTGTGCAACGGAATAATATTCAGCCATAAGAATGAATTAAGTGCTACTTGGTGTTACAACATGAATGGATCTCAAAAACACTGCGCTAAATGAAAGAAGCCAACACAAAAGGTCACATACTGTATGATTCCATTTATATGAAATATTCAGAATAGGTTGATCCATAAAGATCACAAATCACTGGGTGCGGGGGGCAGAGGGGTGTAGGGGGAGAGAGGGGAATACGGCGTTTAATGGTTATAGGGTTTCCTTTTGGAGTCATGAAAATGTCTTGGAAAGAGACAGAGGTGGTGGTTGCACAACGTTATGAATGTACTAAATTCCACTAAATTGTTCACTTCAAATAGTTGAGGGGCGCCTAGGTGGTGCAGTAGGTTAAGCATCCGACTCTTGGTTTTGGCTCAGGTCATGATCTCAGGGTCATGAGATCGAGCTGCACTGGGCTCCACGCTCAGCATGGAGTCTGCTTGAGATTCTCTCTCGCCCTCTCCCTCTGTCCCTCCCCTCCGCCCTCAAATAAATAAATAAATATTTAAAAGATAGTTAAAATATTACATCAGATGAATGTCACCTTCATTTTTAAGAAGAGAGAAAGGAAGGGCGCCTGGGTGGCTCAGTCGTTAAGCGTCTGCCTTCGGCTCAGGTCATGATCTCAGGGTCCTGGGATGGAGCCCCGCATCGGGCTCCCTGCTCCGCGGGAAGCCTGCTTCTCCCTCTCCCACTCCCCCTGCTTGTGTTCTCTCTCTCGCTGTGTCTCTCTCTGTCAAATAAATAAAATCTTAAAAAAAAAAAAAAGAAGAAGAAGAGAGAAAGGAAAAGGAACAGTGGTCAGTACTGGGAGTTTACAAGTCCTCCAGCTTGGAAGCTCCCAATCAGTGACCCAGGATGGTTACAGATTTGGAAACACATTGATGCCCTTAGTTTTGGGGACAGCCAGGAAGGACCTGAGGTGGCCAGAGCCCCTGGCCATTCCCTCCAGCCTACAGAGCTTAGACCATTCCCCCAGGTCATGTTATCTGATCACTTTCCTTATGGGTCAAGATGTGGAAGTTGGGAGACATTGTTTTTCATATCCCCTCCCCTACTCCATTGGGGTCAGCCCTGGTTGCCAGGCATGGAAGGGGTTCTGGGCAGAATGCTCACCACCAGGCTCTGACATCTGCTGTGGCCAGCCAGGTCCTGGCAACCTAAGCAACATAACAGTGGCCTTAAGGGTCACAGAGGGTCCTCTGGTGGCCCTGATGCTCTGTGTGATGCTGATGCTGGAGCCCCTGTGCCAGGTGGTGGTACCATGCCAGGGGAACTTAGCCCAGCCCCAGCCCCCCAAAGGTTGTGTGGGAGAGGACAGCTCGCACATCCTAGTGGTAGCTTTTCATGCTGAAAACTTTTACTACTATGCAAAGGGAGACAAAGAACTGGCCACTGACATTTCTGTCTTTCTGGAGGAAAGGCATCAAATTTTTGAGAGATTTAGCCACATTGAAAGAGAAGTTGGAGCTCTTAAATCAACTATTCTAGAAGTCAGACTCAAAAACAAACTCACAGAAATAGCAAATGTGAAAACCACAAACAATGAGCTGGAAAGTGACAAGCCCCTATTTGGTCTTAAAATAGATTCTTACAGAAAAGCATGAAGAGAAGAGAAATCCAAATGTTTACAGCAAGTTGGGCTAAGGGCTGACATTACAGGTAAGTCTCAGTCCTTAGAAGAATCAGCTAAGCAGATCCAACAGCCAGTGCTGCCCCCAAAACATCCTTCAAAACCCATCAGAAGGAGCACTAATACAGGGTTTGGAGGAAAATTCCAAGCTTCATAGAAGCCTAAAGCTGCATTTACAAGAATCTCAAAAATGGAAAGGTAGAGTCGGCAAACTTACTAAAGAGAAACAAAATCTCAGAAAATCCTAGAGAGCCT
The DNA here is from genome assembly GCF_054177405.1 of Leptonychotes weddellii. NCBI lineage: Eukaryota > Metazoa > Chordata > Mammalia > Carnivora > Phocidae > Leptonychotes > Leptonychotes weddellii. The sequence goes on from NC_138378.1 coordinate 112,527,401, forward strand.
ATGGAGCAAGTTCTGAACCATAAAGAGAATCAGGTCAAGTCTCTATCTGGACACGTGCTCAAGATGCACCACTGGGCTGCTGTTGGGGGTGAATCAACAGGGAGCACGAGAACTGGGAACTGGGAGTAGTCCAGTAGTCTTCTGACAGCTCATGGAGAGAGAGCCCTTACAAAATGAGCCAGAGGAGTCATGAAGAAACTGATTTATGTGGCAGAGTTAAATGGTTATTGAAAAACTCTCTCACTGAAAAGAAATGGAATGAACGCGGCATTAACTGAAGAAGCTAGAATAATCAATGCACTTAAAGGTCATATGGAAACTCTGCAAACCCGAAGCTTCACGGCAACCAGAAAACAACCTGGTTGGAAAAGGCGGAGGATGCCAAAACTCCAGCAGAAACATCGACTCCCCCCTGGAGTGCATCAACAAAAAGAAATTTTTACCCCTTATCCAATTTACAGAGAATTTACCCCATAGATATAGAGGAAACTCTTGCCAATGCAGATGAGGACATCAGCAATGTGCATGAAGGATTACACCCCTGTAAAATTCAGGCCCAAGTTATCTCAGGAAAATTCAGAAGGATCACTAGATGATATCAAAGCCACCTTCTTTCCCAAGGAAGAGGAGTTCAAGATATTCGGGTTTTGTTTTTTGGGAGACTTGGGGGTTTTTTTAGAGGGGGGAGGTGCAGAGGAGAGGGAAAGAGAGAATGTCAAGCAGACTCCCCACTGAAAGTGGGACCCTGAGATTATGACCTGAGCCGAAACCAAGAGTCGGACACTTTAACCGCCTGAGCCACCCCGGCGCCCTGAGGAGTTCACGATATTAACATGAGAACTCTGTCAGCTCAAAAAAAACCCCTCAATAACATTAAAAAAAAAAATGGACACATCACACAAAAATTAATTGAGGTAAATGTAAAGGTTCTATAAAGTATCCTTCTGTCCTTGATGTTCCAAATGGGAAATCTGACAGAGGCTTGAGTGGTCAACCAGAGACCCTCTAACAACTGGATCCTGGAGGAAGGAAAAACATCAGGCTGTGATGGCGGGGCACTCAGAACCCAAGGAGGGGCCTCCAGTCTGGCCAACACCACCTTGAGTCAGCAGGTCCTCCACGAGAAGACGATCTCAGTTCCCCTCCTCAGGCAGAAGCTCAATCTCTTCCTCTGACTTAATCACCCCAAATGCCAGAGGGACAGCCAGCTCAGGCTCTGGTCCTTCACTTTTCCTGCTGCCAGAGGCCAGCAGGTAAAAAGATGTCCCAGCAGAAGCTCCTGAGACGAGGACACCTGTGCTTCCCTCTATTTAGAAAGCACAGACAAATTCCCCAAGAATCCGCTCCACCGGGGTCTTGGCTTTGCCCCGCACCGGCATCCCTGGCAACAAGAAACTCCTCCACTACCACTGGATTTGCTCTCCTGTCATACTGCCTGGAAACAGAAGTGGGTCCCCTTCCTGGTTGATCCACCTTCCACCGAGTCTACTGGAAGATCCAGAATAACAGCAAGGTATTTCTCTCTCTCTCTCTATACAAAAATATTTTTATTCTGTCTCTTTGAGTATTATTTTATGAAGGGATCATACACTATATGGCTCAGTGGAAACACAGTGGGCTACAATTGCTAGCTTAATGTGTTATAATTGTAGAGTATATAATATGAATCTTATACGTAAACAGCTTCCATTTTATCCAATTTGTAGGGGGCGTATTTAGACGATTTTCGTTGTTGGTAACTAAAATGATCCAGAAACACAGTGTATTGGCTTTTACTATTTAAAAGTTCTCCCCCATAACATCAACGGTAATAAAAGTTTTACATGAGAAGTTTTGCCAGTGGAAATATTTGAAACTCAAGGCTTATTTCTATGTAACGGGGGCTCGGTACCCTCTGGTTACAAGACTAATATTATTTCCCACTACAAATGTTGGTTAATCAAAAAAGCTTTTTGAAAAAAGGACACATGAAGCAAAGCAGAGCTCGAGTAAAGCTGCTGCCAAGGGGTAACTTGAGGGATCTTAGGTAAGTCTTGGCTGGCATGAGCCCCTGGGATTTGGGGAGGGGCAGCACTGGTCTCTAGTCCATTCCTTAGGGAAAGCTAACAATTGTTATATAGCAGGCTAAATAACAAAAATAATAGAAATTTTCATGACGAACAGGCTAAAACAACATGTTAAAATTTTAATGGTAATAATCTTGTCCCCTCCCAACCCTCCCATAACCCAGCCCCACTGCATCTAAGTCGGGAAGGGACATCCAGTCTCCCTGCATTGAGTGATTCTATCTGTAATCCCAGAAGATGGGCACGGGGCAGGGGGAGGTGAGCGAAGAAAGAAGGTCAGCTACTCAGTTTCCCCTCACCCTCATCACGGGGGACCCTCCCTTCAATCCTGGTTTCCTGGAGTCAGTCTTCTTCAGGAGATGCAGTTGAAACCAAGAGTAGTCAGACTTTTGCAATGCATCTTCCTCCCGGATATCACCCTTTCTCCTACTTCCTTCCCAGCTCCTTGGCCAAGAACCTTGAAAAATAGCCAACATTCATTTTAGCCTTCGTCACATGCCAGATACTGTTTTAAGATCTTTCCTTATGCTACCTCTAAATCCTTACAGCAGTCCGAGAGGAAGCTTCCATTAGTAGACCCATTTTACGGATGAATTGTCTGAGGCACAGGAGACACTGCACCTACTAAGTGATGGAGCCAGACCATTCCACTGCCCATGGTACCTTCCTGCTCCCCACATTCCTCTCACTTTCAGTAAGCCACTCACAGAGCTGCCAGGGACACCACCAGCTCGGTCCGTCCTCCCAACAGCCCTGAGGCTCTGGTGTGACCCTAGGAAACCAAGTCTCAGAGCATGTCAATGGCTCCCGCCAGGGTCCGTGGCTAAAGAGCGTGTGGGGAAGGGGCGGTCCGTTCCAGTGGGCCTTATGCCAAAACTCACCGCCCTTCCCAACAGTCACACAGTTTCCTGTTTAAGGTAGATATTCTAAGTTCATGTGAGGGCACATCCAGGGCTAAATAAAGTAGCTGTGACAGAAGGGGCCTCTCCTCCATTTTGCGCAGGTCATGCATTCTCAGCAAGGAGAGCCTCAGAGTGGGGAACAACCTTCATGTGTGTGGCTCACAATCTAAAAAGGAGGGCCTCTCAAGGCAGATCAGCATTTTTTTTCTCCACCTGAGATGCCAAATCTCATTTCCACTGTGATTTTAAATTCTGATAGGCATGCCAAGTCTAATCACTAAAACACACACACACACACAGGTAAAAACCAAATTTGAAAAAATAAGTCCGGACTACATATAAAAGACACATGGAACACGCATGGCTGGAGCTGACTTACAACTGGAGAAGGAATGAAGACGTACTAAACTCATCATTCAAGTTGCTGTTACATCTGGCTTTCAATACTTCCCACGTGCTTCTCTTTAAGAGAGTACGAGATCTTCTTTTTTTTAAAAGATTTATTTATTTATTTGAGAGAGAAAGAGAGAGGGCGGGAGGGAGGGGCAGAGAGAGAGAGAGAGAAACTTCAGCAGATTTCCACGCTGAGCACAGAGCCTGATGCGGGGCTCGATCCCATGACCCTGAGATCACGACCTGAGCCAAAATCAAGAGTCGGACGCTCGATTGACTGTACCACCCAGGCACCCCGAGATAGTACGAGATTTTAAAACCGTGAGTGAGCGCAGACAATGAATCATGGAACACTACATCAAAAACTAATGATGCAATGTATGGTGATTAGCATAACATAATAAAATAAAAATTAAAAAAAAACCATGAGTGACTTTATGTGGATGAAAATAATTTTGAATTTTCATTGGACTGACTGGCATGCAGGAACTTGGACTCTGTAACTGATTATCGCTACTAAATATGTTTGAATGATGGACTTTCACCAAAAAAAAAAAAGAAAAATAGTAAATATGACATCTCAGGTTTGTAAAATGCACTTATGGGTCCAGAACCCATTTTGCAACTATCACCTTGCTTGGTTTTCCTCGGAGAAGCAGGCAGGATTTACGGAGGGGCCACGGTGTGTCCGAGGTGCTGGAGGAAGCAGAAGGATGCGCTGCATGCCTCATCCACGCAGCCAGGTGCTCAAAGCCTGGTGGGCGAGAACCGAAGCCCCAAGAAGCGAGGTGATTCTTACAAAACCATCAGCAAGGGCGACACACTCGAACCTGGATCTCCTGACTGGACCATCCACAGCTTTTCTGCACCGCATCTCTCTGAACCCAGTTTTTCAAAGAATGGGGAAGGGGCAGGGTGGCCATTTAGAGGTGGATGAGGACAGAGTATGTTTAAAAAGCAAATCCTGCTCCCGGGATCTGAGCAAATTAGAGCCCTTTCTCCCTCACAGTCCTCAGCTTCATCACCTTCTAGAAACAAGCTCGTTTGAGGTTGCAAACAGTGCCATCAGCATCCCTGATCTTCCTCCCATTGAAAACTAAAAAAAAAAAGGGGGGGGTGGGAAAGAAAGAAAAAAATTCTCTTAAAAAGATGAAGAAGTTTACATATGTTCAAACATCCGCAAATCCAAGCTCCTTATTTGTCCCATGTGTTTGGGCCGTGCGCAGACGTTCAGCAGCCCCAACGCCCGTCGTTTCTATTCGAGAATGTGGGGTGAGTTTATCGGGTTAAAATCGGCTTTGTTTGGGTTTGCGCTGCCCTTGTTCCCCGGGGGCCCCACATGGGGCGCCAACATGGCCTGGAAGAGGGGCATGTCAAGTGCCCCCCATCACGCATTGTCGCTGCGCAGTGAACTGGAGTTTCAGAGGGGAAGGGAAAAAAAGTAATTCCTCATTTTCATCCTGACCAGGGTTCCCCTTTTCTTTGGCGGCTCGGAGCCGCAGTAATCCGCATTCACGGCGCCCAGCCCCGGGTTCCTGGAGGAGTTCTCTCTGGCTCCCTGGTATTGTCTTCTTCTCTGGGCCCGCTTCTTCCAATAGTGCTCCTTGAAAGCTCTTTCTCCGACAAAAAAGGACCAGCTCTATAATAGCCAACTTGCGTCCTTTCTTCTCTCTCTCTCTCACCCTTTTTTTGTAAGCTTTCCGACCGAGCCGGGCTATTTAATCTTCTTGAGGCGTTCAAGATGTCACTTACCTCTGATGGTGGAGACAATGGAGAAATCCTTCCAGGCTGAATGCGGGGCCTTGCTGAATGCCTCTGGCCGCTTTGAAGAGGGTTCTTGGAAGTCTCTGTTTCAGCCGCTGTCCCGGTGGCCCGAGTGCCGGGCGTTTTTGTTTTTTTGTGCGTGTGTGCACTGCATCATGCCTCCAGAGGCAGCTCCGCATAAAGGGAAGGGGATGGCTTTCTAGTCAGAACGACGCTGGTTCAAATCCCAGCTCAGACTGGAGCCAGTCATTTGTGTCATCCTCTGGGCCTCAGTTTCCCTACCTGTGAAATCGAAGTGAGAGGAGTTCCCGCATGAGCGTGTTGCGAGAACTGATTACAGAAAGTGTGTGTGTGTGTGTGTGTGCATGCAGTTAATTGATTGATTGATTATATAAGTTCCTGGCAACTAGTGTGGAATTCTGCCACTCGTCTCTGATGGAGGGGAATAAGAAGAGTTCCATTAAGTAATGAATTGGAAGAGAAGGAGCCAAAAGCTCACAACCCTTGTCACCTTTGAACCCTCTCTCCCTGCATCCGGTGCATTGCCAGGCCCTGTTGGCCCTGCTTTCTGCAGGCCATTCCTGTCCCATTCCAGGCCTACCCTCTTCGGAGGACATTTCCCAGAGCTTGAGTCAGGCGTCCCTCGCTTGCTGCAGAACATTTTGTGGCTCCCTATTGCCTACAGCATAAAAGGCAAATTTCCTCTTCACTTTGGGAATCTGGATGATCCACCTAGTTCTTCAGCGGAATCTGGATGATCCGCCTAGTTCTTCAGCCGCCTCTCCCGCCTTCACCTTCCAGGAACCCTACCCTCCAGGTGCCGGGCTCTCTGCAGCCCTACTTTCCAGCCTTTGGTGGGACTTTTCTGCAGCTTGGAATGATGTCCTTCCCCTGCAGAGCAGCTTCTCTGCTCCCCTCACCCTCCGTGGCCCAGAGAACCCTCCTCCTTGTGCCATGGCACTCCCTGACAGCACTGGGGCTCGCTTCAGGTCCACAAACACCGGGGAGCTCCTCCTCTGGGCCAAGAAACTGGGGACTTGATGGAGAAGAAGCATAGCCCCTGCCCTTGAAAAGCCTGAGGCAGGTTGTTAGGTACGAACTTGCTTCTAAGCCCTGAAGGCCAGAGTTGTCTTCTTGCCCACCGAGCAGAGTGACTGGTACCCAGCGCAGGCTCAGGCTCTCGGCTGTTGAATATGGGCACTTCATATTTATTGAGAACTTTCATACTCGTCAAGTCACATACTTTTTTATGAAGTAGGTCTTATCCCCATTTTACAGCTGACAAGACTGAGGTGCAGACAGATTCGCTGACCGGACCATGGTCCTGCAGCTAACACCTAATGCATCCTCCACCTACACAGAAATGTCCCGCCCTGTCCCCAAAACAACTTTTAAGAATTTGGTCCTGTACTGAGGTTATCGGGGGGGGATTGTTCAGAGAACTCAGATGGAAGAAGGGGATCTGACGTGTCAGAGACCGGTAGCCCACACGGGGATGATCTGCGTGCGGGGCAGGGCTGCCCCCTCCCCATGCTGACCCGGCGGCCCGCGGGCCACTCACGCCGTGTGTATGACATACACATCATGCACCTTCTCGGAGGCCCTGCGTGTGGTGCGGGCGAGCCGCGCCTTCCCCGAGCCGTGTACAACTTTTCATTTCCCATATCAATCATGAGAACAAGTTGAAGTTCAGATAATGGCAGCTTGGTTTCCCCTAATTGTTCGGGATTTGGACTGACTGTTTGCACGGCAGACTGCGGCCACTGGGTTCCCGGCGGGGGGCTGTGGCCTGCTCTCTCTCTAACAAACCCGCGTTCATGCGTCCATTCAGATCCATCACCCTGAGATAAACTGTGAATATTGCCCTTTGTCGCTGCTGCATTCTTCCCGGCATCGTGGGGGCACTATTTACGGATTTAAAGGTTCATTTGCACAATTCTTTTGTCAGGAGCCCGGGCGCAGACCGGCAAAGTGAGGGCTGCCTCTTCTTTCTGGGTTACTGCCCCGGAGCTCTCCCCGAGCAGAATGGACATGCCTGCCCCCGGGCTCAGCACGAAGAATGTCAATGCGAAAATTACATTTTTTAAATGACCTGTCTGCTTCCGTGGCCAGGGAGGTCACCAGTTCACAGAGGGCGGGATTTCGTGTTGCCACCCAGCCCTTCAGCAGTGTGCACGGACGCGCAGCTTGAAGAGCAGCCCAGGGTGAGATGCGGCACCGTGCACTGTGCTGAATGCTTCACACCCCGAGTGCTGGGCAGAGTGCCCTGTGTGCACCCTCCTACTCACGCCTCACACTTGCCGGTAGCGGTGAGGAGTCCCATTTTACAGGGCAGGAAACTGAGGCTCTGGGAGTTCAAGGGAATTGTTGGGGAAAAAGCCACACCCCAAGGAGATGGCGGTGCTGAATTTCGAAACCAGGGCTCTCGGACGCCTGTGTTCCTTCAGGTCTGCTCCCCAACTACCTGCAGTTTTTGATCAGAAGACCCTGGGCTGGGCTTCTGAGTGCGGTGGTAAGAATCTGTGTCCAAAACGAAGTGGTCCAGAGACACACGTGACCAGATGTCAGGGAATATAAATGCTTTACTGTGTCTAGGAATCCCACAGACTCTGACACCTTCTTCAGCTGCCGCCTCCTCTGGGCTCTCCCCCTGATTTCCTCTGCCCTAGGGAGCAGTGCTGTACCAGGTTCCTCTCCCGTTTGTGGCGACTCTCACTTATCTGCTCCCTCCCACTCGATTGCAGGCTCCCTGAGGGCATGGACTGAGCTTTCAGATTTGTATCTCGGTGCTCAGCAGGGGCCCTGGTACATCCCACGTGCACTAAACCTTCTCGCAAGAATGAAAGGGTGAATGAGTCTTGTGCAAGATGGGGGGATTTCTGAGAAAAACAACGATTCTGCCCGCACCCACATAGTCGTGCAGCTCCACTTGGAAGAGATCAGAGCCAGAGGAGAAAGATGACAACACCGTGGGCTCACCGGCTGGGGACGGAAAGGAAAAACAAAGAAAAGGAAGAGCTCTCATCCAGTCTCAAATGCTCATTCAGAGCCCCACCAAGTTCCAATCTGTTTTATAAGAAATGCCTGCTTTAATCTTGTTTTTCTTTTCTTCCTTTCTTTTTTTATTTTTTTTTAAAGATTTTATTTATTTATTTGACAGAGAGACACACAGCGAGAGAGGGAACACAAGCAGGGGGAGTGGGAGAGGGAGAAGCAGGCTCCCCGCCGAGCAGGGAGCCCGATGCGGGGCTCGATCCCAGGACCCTGGGACCATGACCCGAGCCGAAGGCAGATGCTAAACGACCGAGCCACCCAGGCACCCCTCTTTCTTTTTTTTAAAGAAATTTGCCCAAACTCTGTGTCAGTCCGAATGCAGCCAAATGCCTGGGCTCGGAAGACTGTGCTTTATCACAGCAGATGGAAGACAAGGAATAGAAAAAAAGGAAAGTTAAAAGGGCGAGGTGAAGGAACACAGGGGTTTGGGGGTGGTGAGGATGCTGAGGGAGGTTTTTTCCTTAAAAAAAAAAAAGAACAGAAACTGTATTTTTAGTATTGTTATAAAGAATGCCCACATCTTCCAATACTCCCGGTGCATCTCTAAATAAATAATGACATATTTGCATAATCTTGTAAGGAATTTTATCTTTCCCAAATCCAAGGGATGTTTTTAGAATATCACTAATAATGCTGGACAGAGGTTTATATATATATATACACACACACACACAAACGCATACATCAGTGTGATGATGTAAATTTAAAAACCCAAAACACATGGGTGGCACATTCGATTAAGCATCCGGCTCTCGGTTTCGGCTCAGGTCATGATCTTGGGGTCCTGGGATTGAGCCCTACGTCAAACTCCACGGGGAGTCTGCTTGAGGATTCTCTCTCTCCCTTTCCCTCTGCCCCTCCGCCTGCACCCACCTCTCTCAAGATAAATAAATAAAATCTTTTTAAAAATCCCATACAAAATTACATATGCTGTATATACCCAGTCACACAGATACATATATGCATAGGAAAAAGAACTGGAAGAAAATTTGAAAAAATTGTTGGCATTGATGATCTTCAGACAAGGATATGATGATTGAAGGATTTGCTGTTTCTTCATACTTCTCTATAATGTACAGATTTTATCTATTATTTTGATTGTTTTTTCCAACACATTTTTAATGAGCATCTCTGGTGTGTAATAGGTGTGCTAATAGCTGGAGACACGGCCATGACACAAGCAGACATGGACGTGCCCTCTGGAGCTGGCATTCTTTGGAGGTGGTGGAGGAAGGACACAGACATTGGAGTAACTGCAGAATCAATTACTCACAGCCGTGGCCACGGGCGATGCGAAGGGTGTGCAGGGAGCTGTGTCAGGGTGAAATAGAGAGGTCCAGGAGGTTTGTAGGGGGTGTTGAGAAAGGTTCGGAGAAGGTTTCTGTAAGTGATGTTTGTGCTCAGCTCCGAACAATGAGTAGGACTCACCTAGATAAAAAAGAGAAAGAGGTCAATACAGTGGTATTTAATACTGTAGCTTCCTCGGCATCCCTTTCACTCCCCTGACCCATCCCAAGGCTGGAGAACCCAGGTGGTTGGTTTTGTATGTGGTGGCCGGGAGAGAGGAAAGAGATTTCCTTTACTCCTGGGTCTAGGAGTAGATCCTGGTTATATCGACCCAGTCAGGTTAACCTCATCCTCCTTGCACCAACCAACCATTTAGATAATTTAGGCCCACTCTAATCCAGACATAGCACTCCCCCAACCAAGGAATCAGTTCAGGAACCAGCAGTGTATTCCAAAAATACCTAAAGGGAGATTTGCCATGGTCTCTTGAACAGGGGAGGAGGAGGCAAGAATCAGTACTTTTTTAAGAGAGCTATAACAAACCAGCTATTACTCTCCTTTTGCACAGAGGAGTCAATGGCTATAAAACCTAAAAGACTTCTGCAGCCATTTTGGCACCATGAGGGAAGCCAACATTGGGGTGAAGAGCAGAGACATGGAAGGAAACTGGATGAGTTTCAAGGGCCAGGTTATTCGAGGTCTCATAGGACTTGTATGGAACTTGGTCCTTACTCTAAACACAATGAATCATCACTGAAGCAGGTTAGGCAGAGAAGCACCATGAAGAGATCTGTGCTCTTAAAAGACTGCTCTGGCAGATTATATACAAAATGGATTTAGAGGTGGGAAGGCAGGAGATTGGTGAACATTAAGTCAGGTAAGAGTGATGGCAGGGAAGTCAGAGATAAATGGACAAACTCCAGAGATAAGAAAAGATAAAAAACTAGGACTTGGTGATTGATTGGATGGGAAAGGTAGAGAGAAGGAAGGAAAGGAAGGTATCCAAGATGAGCCTGACATTTAAGGCTTTCAAAATTGGATGACAGGGACATTCCCTGAGCTAGGAAACCCCAAGGAAGACCAGGTTGAGGAAAACACTCTGAGTTCTTTTTGGAATATATTGAGTTTAAGGAGCTTTTGTTCTGTCCCAGTAGAGATGTCATGGGAGTGTCTGGACAGATGGGTCTTGAAATGTGGGGAGTCATCAGTGCCTAGATGATAGCTGGTGTCTAGATGGTAGGTGGGTAGGGACAAGCTGACCTAATAGGAAGGTCAAGGAACTCAACATTTAAGAGTAGGGTTTGAGGGGAACCACAGAAGATGGCTCATAGAGTCAGGAGAAGAGAGGGCTCTAGGAGAGTGTGTGGCTAACAGTGTTGAAAACTGCTAAGTGTCACATAAGAAGAGGACTGAAAGTGTGTTTGGATTAATAAATTGGGTGAGTTGGAGGCATGATGGAGGCAGGAACCAAGATCAACTAGACAAGCAAGTGGGAAGAGAGATGAACATCAAACACGAACAAATTTGCACAGAGGTCTTTGATTTGGCCACACTCAAGGAAGATGGAGAAGCTCTTCTGGGTACAAACTCAGTGAGCAGGCACAGTGAGTTCAGCAGCTCTGGAAAGCAGGGTTACATCCTTCACGATTCTCCAAATCTGGGGATGTTGCTTAGAAAGGACTTTTGCTGGAGTGCACTGGGTGTAGAGATCCACAGATAAATGGACCTTCCTTCTTCGTCCCCTTTTCTCTGACTTACTCATTTATTTCATAGGGATCGTCTGGATTGCCTAGACGAATCAAACCTGCCAATGGTGATACTTAATCCTAGATTTTTACTAGCTCCCTACAGCTGCCCTAACAAATTATCACAAACCAGGTGGTTTAAAACCACAGAAACATGTTGTCTCATAGTGCTAGAGGTTGGAAGTCCAAAATCGAGATGCTGGCTGGACACGCTCTCTCCAAATCCTCCAAGGGTTGATCTTCCTTGCCTCTTTCAACTTCTGGTAACCCCAGGCGGCCCTTGGCTTGTAACTGCATCACCCTAATCCTTACCTACATCTTCCCATGGCCACCTTCCCTATGTGTCTCTGTGTCCAAATTCCCTCCTTCTTACAAGGATGCCAGTTATATTGGACTGCAGACCCAGCCTACTCCGGTATGACCTCATTTAACTTAACTAATGATACCTGCCATGACCTTATTTCCAAATACGTTAGTGTCTGAGGTACTGGGGACTAAGGCTTTAAGCTAACTTTTTAAGAGGACACAATTCAACCCGTAACACCGGGTCTGAATCTTCACCGATGGATCTGCAAGCTGATGGCATAAGCCTGAGCCAGAAAGACCCATAACCATCTGCACCTTTATCTGCAGCCACCTTTGACATATCACTCACCATCTGGCAACAGGAAGACTGATCTGGGCTCAGGCTCGACAGAGAAGACAGTGTGGACTGAAGAGGTTTATTCAAGGTTTATCCTCACAGGGTCATGTCACCCATGGTGGGGTTCCCTCCCAAATTCAATTCCAACCCATTTTTAAAGGGATGACAGGAGCTATAAGCTCCTTCTTGATTTCCTAAGACGTTGGAGATGCGAAGAGATGAGATGTTGTCAACTCACTCCACACTCCACACTCCACACACACATACCGTGCGCTTCCCCTCCGCCAAGCCCTGGGAACGGGCTGACCGTGTGATGCCGCTCCTTACCCTTTGGGCTCCTTGTCGAGTAAGGGAACCCGGATGGGTACAGCCAGAGCTGGACGTCTGCTGAGCCAGATAGTACTAGAAAAGCCGTAATAGCAGAAGGGGGATGTGCTCTCCTTCCTCCCAATTCATAATTGTGATTATCAGCCACATCCCTGAAAATCCCCAAGACAGAGTGGATTACGCCAACTGAGCCAGCCAGGGGAGCCGCGGCACGTCATTTAAAAATTTTTTTATTCTTACAGTTTGTTTGAATCATGAGTCCTCGGTTCCCCTCCATGCATAACACAGTAACTTTCCCCTTTGCACACATTCTGTGAGTGCTAGCTGATACTGTAGGGTGGTGGCACCGGACACTGGCTCCCGTTCACACGATAAACGATGTCCTGCAGAGCAGTGGAAGAACCACACACTGTGGAGAGTCACTTACCTCGATGTTCCACCCAATGTGTCTGAGAATAATTGCAAATCCTGATGCGTGTTAACAAGCCTCTCCGAGCAAGACTCGTTTTGCTGTTCTGTGCCCAGTGAGCTCACGTGACCCCGCATTGTTGGGGGATAAAAGACAAGGGAGGTGAAAGAGCCTTCACACATAGTAGATGCTCAACAAATGTGCCCTGTCTTTGCTCCCCCATTTGTCCATATTTCGCTGAGTCACAATATTTATGGAACGTCCGTTTTAGGCACGGGTGAGACTGGAGTGAGTAAAACAAATCATTTGCTTGCTTTCTTGGAGCCTACGTCTAGCGGGAAGGAAAAGACAACAAAGAAGGTATTTTTTCAAGTGAGGGTCAGTGTATAGAAGGGAAGGACAGGATAATCTGATACGAGGGCAAGAAGCTACGTCGGACAGCACGCTCCGGGAAGGCGGCTCTGGAGGCTCAGGGGGCCCCAGCCCTGTGGTATCTAGGGACAGATCACGGATGCAGGCCTGGGGCCGGATGCGAAGGCCGTGCTCCAGGAGCAGTGTTGAGGTGCCGTTCACCAAGGGTCAAGGTGTGGGAGGGGAGGGCGGCCAGATGGGCAAAGGCCAGATCCCACGGGATGCCACAGGCCCTGACAGGGGTTGGGTTTTCTTCCAAACTTGATTGGAAGCCACTGTCACGTTCTAAGCAAGAGTGTGGTTTGAAAGTCCACTCTGCTGCTGTTTGGAGAATGGATGGGCTGAGGAAAGGGGGAAGCAGGCAGACTCCTGGGGGCTCTTGCTCAGGTGACTGGACAAGAAATGGAGGAGGCTTAGATCCTCTAGGTGGGGAGAAGCAGGGAGATATGAAGATATTTCGGAGGTAGAATTGAAGAGAAGTGAAAAATCCCAGTTAAATGTCGAGACATTACCTTTTACAGGAACAACCCTCTTTAGTCCTTTAGGAAGACTAATCCATGTGTGTCGAGAACTTGACAGGTGCCAACAACTACGAGCACAGCAAGAAAGCAGCTAAAATATACACAGCACTTTCCCTGTACCTTTTACAAGCCATCTTCACGTGCTTTGTTTTAGATGAATAAAAACATACACAGCAATGAAATTCTAGGTATTTTCCTGTCTTGATAACATACACCACACCGCCCATTCATAACACAGGCTGTGGGTCCTGCTGTTGATAGCCACCCATTTGCATTTTCTACGCTTCCACAACGCATCGTCTGTGTGCTTGTTTTAAAGACCAGCAAAAAGTGTTTTCTGCGAAGAAGAAAATGCCTTTAAATGTTGAGTGATTGATTTCTTAACTTTTTACTGGTGTTGTTCACCAGGATTCATTAGATCAAGTGGGACCATAGGAAGTCCAAAGAGTCCACACATGTCTTATGAACGTAGAATGCGGTTTGTTGATCATGACTGAGAAGTTTTAAAGCAGCATTTTAAATCATTTCACAAGGAAGGTGTGCATTTCTGGACTGAAGGAGTTGGCAGGCCTTTTGGGATGAGCTTTGGACTAGGAACCAGAAAGCCCTTAGATCTGGTTCTGCCACTGACTGTGTGTCCTTAGGGAAGTCACTCTCCCTCTCTGATTCTCATTTTGCCCATTCAGTAATAATAGCGTTTGTCAGCGCATCACCCACCCTTGTTGTAAAGATCAAGTGAGCGTTCAAATCTGTAAGCACTTTGAAAACAGTGGCAGGCTAAGTTAAAGGGAAGGTTGTTTACTCTCGTGCCTTCCGAGTCATGCTGACAGCATTCGCCCTTGGCCATGTACTCCATACTCAGTTAGCACAGACTTCATGCTCATGAGCGGTGCCAGTGACTTATTGCCAACATCCTTTCTAGAAGTGATGCCTCCTGGACTAGATGAGCTCCCCAGACCCTCCCACGGCTCAGAGGGGACCTGTAGGAGCACGAGGCTCCCCTCACCACAGACCATTTCCAAGGTTTTGTGATTGAGAAGTTTGGAGACCAGGCGAGTGCAAAAAGTTAGCACCTTAATTGTTGAAAACTCTCAAAGATTCCAAACTTGTAAATCATGAAAGGCCACTGTTTAGAAGGCTGGAATGCTTTTGAAAAAGACCAGTGATCAGAGATTGGCCTCGTTAATAACCACAGTAAAACTAGCTCTTGAAGCTCAAAGACGCAGCTAATTAGGGCAGAAAAATTCAACCTCAAATTAAGAGTGTGTGTGTGTGTGTGTGTGTGTGTGTGTGTTTCTGAAGTGTAAAAGCTTTTCTCCCAGAGAAGTATGTCTAAGTATATTTTGGATACGTTCCAAGATCCACTGGAAGACAAAGCCAGGACCGCAAAAATGTCAGGGTGGGGTTAATGAACTCTCCAGAGCATCTGTGTGCCCATCTGTCCAGCAAAAAGGAATAACCACCTTCTTCATCTAGAAGATTATCTAATCTTAAACTTTGAAAAGAAAAATTCAAAAACTGAGATTCTCTAAGGATGTGATATAATACTTTCCTGTTTTTTTTTTTTTAAATAATAACTTATGTCCATGGCCCAGCGCAGTCAGTACTTGAGAACTTACTGAGTATGTCTCCACGTTCTAGATAACGGGGATTTAGCTACGAATATCAGGTGGTTCCTGGCCGCAGAAGCTTGTATCTGCTCCAGACCAGAGCCTGGTACAGCAAAGAAGCTCAACATAGGTTTAGACCTTCCGCTTTCTGAGAACAGATTTTTCCCCAAGGAAAGGTCAGTGGCAACGGACTCAAAATTTGCCAGTGTTGGGGATTAGATGAAGTCTCAGAGCCCAGTGTCTATTTATCAGCTGTCTTATCAGTTTAAACGTAGAGCAGCCTAAAAGCCTGAAAGCACGGCCTTGTCAATATTACTGTAAGATTTTATCGCTTAGTAAAATGTCCCAGCAGAAAAGAAATGGGGAATGAAGACATCAGCTCAGCTGAGTGACCCAGTGCCCATTTTCTCACCACTGATAAGGCCTACATGGTGTAAAAGGTCAATAATCCAACAGGGAAGAAATCCAGAGCCACGGTGAATCCAACCCAGTGTGAGCCATGCCCAGTGAGGAGCATCTGAGACCACAGGTCCCTTTTGTGCAAAAAGCACAGGACCTGGGCCCTCATCAGGGAGCAACTCCCCCATGGGATGGCCTTGAGAGAGGAAGCTGCCCTTCCAGCCGAAGACATTAGGGAGGATTCTCAGGTGCCAGGGATCATCAGCCTGCATGTTTAAAGGATGGCTGGGTTTCTGACATGTGAGAATGGGGCAAAGGGTAGCGTTTACTCCTCAAAATATGGTCCACGGAGCCAGCAGCGTGGGCGCTCTCTGGAAGTGCATTAGAAATGCAGAATCTCAGGCACCATCCCAGACCTAGGTAATCAGAATTTGCAGTTTAGCAAGAACCCCAGTTTGTACGTGGAAGTTTGAGAAGCACTACGCTCGCTGGACCGCATGGAGTTCTATTTTGCAGAACATAACCTCTGGACGGTTACAGAGTGGAGAAGAGATATCTACCTATGTGGAAGGATCAGAAAACCTTCGCCCTTCCAGTCCCAGCTATGAGACTAGGAAAAGTGGTTTTCTCTTTCCGAGTCTTGGTGTCTGCATCTGCAAAACTGATCCATAAACCCCATTCTGCCTACTTCACAAGGCTGCTTCGAGAGGTAGCGAGCTAACACATGTGAAAGCACTTTAGCTGAGTACCCATTTTTGCTGACAACTGGCCGATGCTTTTCTCTCACAAAGTGCTCTTGCTGAAAATGAGACCGTTAGATGTGACCACAGCCCCCCAGCACTGGCTCTAGTAGGCTATGGTCAGTGGAGACAGCCAGCAAAGCTTCCAGAGAATGCCTCCCTCACAGAAACAAACTGTAGATGGTGGTGGGCACAGCAGAGCCCAGAAAGGACCATGCTGGAGCCTGAGGACCAGTCCGTCTTACAATATCCGGATGTATAGGGTGAACAGAGTCGAAGAAGGCACCAGCCCTGCCCTCAAGAAGCCGACAATCTTGCGCGGATTAGAACCTTTCCATGGTAGACCTTCAAAGGATATTCAAAAGTACAAACCTAGCTGGCATGGCCTCTTGTGGTAATTGAACCACCCAGAGGTGGTCTACGCAGGCTGAGGAAGGAGGCAGAGGACTGCGGTGTAAACCCCAGCCCTGCCTCTCAGTCACTGGGATCCTGGGAAAGTCGCCTCACCTCTTTGAGACTTGGCGTCCTCCCATGGCAAATGGGGGCCCTGATACCATTGCCCCCGAGGGTTGTTGTGAAGAAAGGTCAAGTTGGAAGTAAATATGCCACACAGATGTATCCTCCCCGTCACTTTCACATCCCTCGTTTTATTTTCTTCATAGTACTTAGGACTACTTAATTGGTTTCTGAAAGCAGAAACTGGATGTCTTGTTCGCCGTTGTATTTTCAGCACCTAGAACAGTGACGAGCACAAAGGAAGTGCTTAGTAAGAGCCTGTTGAATGAATGAACAAATACTAACACTCCTTTTGCCCAGATAGGGATGTTTCTGGAGCTCACTTAAATTTTCATGTTTGCAATTAGAGTTTCCAGCCCCAGTGCTGCCTCCTGGTATTCACAGCTCACACCTGGAACCGGGGTCGCTCTTGAGACTCAAGGAATATGGCAGAAGTGATGGTATGTCACTTCTGAGATGAGGTGTTCATAGGCTGCAGTTTCCACTTCTGCTGCTCTGTCTTTCTCTTGCTCTGGGATCACTTGCTCTGGGGGAAGCCCTGTCACGAGCAGCCCTAAGGAGAGACCCACATGGCGAGGGCTGGCGTTTCCTGCCAACAGCCATGTAAGTGAACCTGGAAGTGGGTTCTCAGACCCTGCCTTCAGAGACTGCAGCTTCGTGTGGGACCCAGAGCCTCGGAACCCAGCAAAGCTACAACCAGTCCCCGACATTTGGAAACTGTAAGAGATAATAAATGATTGCTGTTTCTAACTGCTAAGTTTTAGGGTTAATTCGCCACACAGTAATAGATAATTATCACACATTCCCAACTGAATGGCCTCCAGATCCTTGGCTAGAGGAAAGAGATGACCCCCCTGCCCCAGGAGCAGGTAAAATGAAGTAGGCCAAGATGCCGAGTTATATGCAAACATGCCTTTAAGAGGATTTCTAGCTTTCCTTCGAAAAAATGGCATCCATGGGTCTGGCATTGTCCTCAAGCACTTTGTTAAGCTCATTTCCTGGTACAACAATGAATTTGGCTACAGCAGCCAGGTGGTGGATCTTATGGTCCACATGGTAGCCAAGGAGGAAGAGCCCCCTGGACTACCAGCCCCAGTGAGAGCACAAGAGTAAGGGAGAGGTCCTCAGCTGCTGGGGAGTCTTCGCCCCCACACCTCCCCCAGCATACTGAGAATCTCCCCACCTTGACCCAGTTTCCATCCCAAACACCCTGGGATATTCCATCAATAAAGTACACTAAACCCAATGGAAGGAAAGAAGAAAAAGAGAGAGAGAAAGAGAGGAAGGGAGGAAGGGAGGGAGAACGAAAGAGAGAAGGAAAGAAAGAAAGAGGAAAGAAAACATAGCATCCACAGCTTCCACATTGGACATGGGAAGGTCATACTGGGCCATGGGGGTTCCCTCTAGTGTAGAGATTTCACAGGCCCAATGGATGTGAAAAGGGGTTATCTTGCGCTGATCCTTAATACTTGTGGTCATCTGGCATTCTGCTTTTCACGCTCTACCAAACACAGCTGAGACCTGATTAGAACAGTAAAACAAAACTTTGCCAAAGCCTTCCCGGAAAGAAACACACACACAGATACACACACACACACACACACACACACACGAAATACAGACCACCACCCATTGAGAAAATTTGATTGATAAAGACCTATTTATCTTCACACTGTGAGAAGTGTTTCCTTATCTTCCCATCTGCCTCTTTGTAGCTACCAGAACCCAGGACTTTAGAGTACCTTTGTAGAAAACTCAATTCCTCAAAATTATGAATGAGCAGAGACTCTCCAAGCCCTATCTCCAGCCTACTTATGTACCTATTTCTAAGTGCCCACCGCTTCCCTCCTTCTTCAACACTGGGAACACCCAGACTGTGAGGCAGGACTTGCATCCACAGGCTGTGAATCCTTCCCTATCATAGTATCTCCTTAACAAGCTCTTGAGGGCTGCCTCCTTATGGGAACACAGGCTGGGCCATTTCCCCCCACCCCCTCTACATCAGCCACCTTCACTTTAGAGAAACAACCCCTCACCTATGTCCTAGGCTTTCTCCTCCACTTGTCAGCAAATAGAAAGGCCAAAGGATAATTGATGTGCCTGATCACAAAGCTGACTGATGGCCAAACAGTCCTGGAATTACCTCTAGGAGGTCTCATTTCTAGTCACATAGGGGCTGGCATTTCCCAATGATAGCTGTATCACATGCTCTCTCCCATGGCTGTACACCTTAGGACTGGAACCTCAGAGGCTGTCTAGTGTGGCCACCCACTCCGTGTTGGAACCCCCACCCCACCACAAAATCTTCTTGGGCTTTCCAAGTGACAGGATGCCACTATCTCCCAAGGCCACCGTTCACATTATAGGACATCTTTAACATTAAACAGCTCCAGCTCACACTGAGCTAAAAGTATCCCCCCACCGAACCCTCCTACACTGTTGGTGGGAATGCAAGCTGGTGCAGCCACTCTGGAAAACTGTATGGAGCTTCCTCAAAAAGTTGAAAATAGAGCTACCCTATGATCCAGCAATTGCACTACTGGGTATTTACCCCAAAGATACAAAAG
>NC_138378.1:112547254-112578227 GCF_054177405.1 Leptonychotes weddellii
TGCCTTCAACCCAGGATTCAGGAGGAAAGGAAAGCCGATGTCATCAGAGGGGTGCAGGGTAGGGGTGGGGGTGGGCGGGAGCGGGGAGGAGGAGTGTGTGTCTGAAGGCTGCTGGCTGCCACAGTTCAGGGGAAAGAGGTAGCAGGGCCTCTGAGGTGAGTGGATGGAGCAGGGAACCGGTTCGCCTATAGCTCAGGCCTCTAGCAGCTCCCTGTGTACTCTTGTCTTCTCTTTGGACTTTCCCAAAGCCCTGGGGGATGGTGGACACACTATGGAACAGAGTGATGAGGCCCAGGGCCCTCTCGGCAGCTTGTGATTTGGAAGAAGTGTGGCGCTCCTATGGTCTAGTCTACCAGCCGAAAGTGACCGGAATTGAGAGTTGGGAGTTACGCCAGAGTTCAGCAGTGTCCCCCATCGGGCCAGCATCTGCAGGTATCCCTGGGAACCCGTGAGCTGTCCTAATCTGACCGCCTGCTAGCCAAGCCACCCTACATGCAATAGACAGGTGCCAAGCCCATGTTACTCAGACAGTGAGAAGCCCCCAAAAGGTGGGAAGCTGGGAGCAAGGCAGAGAGGTAGGAGAAACATTTTCAGGGAAAAGAAAATGTTACTTCTAATATTATTAGAAGTCGGGGGGCCTTATGGAACTGGGTGTCTGTGACAGTAGGCCAGGGCTACAGCACAAGCTCCTGGTGATTTTATGTCCACAATCACAAGCCACACCACTGCCCCACAAAGCTAAGCACTGGTCAGTTGTCCTGGACTAATCAAGGTGTACGTTTCCAAAAATCCTAGAAACCACTCTGGTGATGAAGCTGCTCTGATCAGAGCCCACGCACCCCGGCAGTGTCAATGCCTTCCAACTCATGAAATGTTTCCTGCTCTTACTTTTTAAACATGGAACTCCATGGATGCCCCCAACCTCAGTGTTTTCCCCTCCTTTCTGCACCTACTGTTACAGCCAAAGAATTTCTAACTTTTTCCTGAAGCTTTCTCTTCACCTCATATTGCAAGCCACCACTGGAAAGATAAGGGGTGCCAGTTTCCCACCTTGAGCCCCACTCTTATGCCTCCAAGGATCTCCCTTCTTCACACACAGTGCCCACCTTTCCTCAGGATGTGAGTTGACAGAAATGTTTATTACTTCTGCTATCCACCCAATTCTTTCTAAACTCTGGTTATTCCCATTTTGCTTATGGTCTGTGAGGACAAGATTTTTCTGATCCCGAACCTCAGATTGGTATGAAGGCCATCTTTTCAAGCCCTTAAAAATATTAAATTTACTGCAGAAATAAAATCACCATTGGTGCCTCTGTCCTCTGAGACCAAAACCAAAGATCTTTTCAAGCTGGCACCAGAGACCAAAAGTTTTCCTGGGTGCTGATTCATTCCTCATCAGCCATATCAGTGATTAAATATTTACGTGCCAAGGAGTCTGTGATTAAATATTAATTTCCAGCCGGTCTGCTATGAAATATTTAAGGGCTGGTGAGTCTGAAGTGTGCAGCTTTCAGCTCAGAGCAACCAGAGCCCCGTCAAAGGCCGGATGCCAGATGATGAAGCAGGTGCATGAAGACAAGTTGATGAGCAAGTGTGCCAGGTGCACTCGGACTCGGACACCCCCGGCTACACAGAACTGAGACTGTGCACACCCATACTTGGCTGCCCTGTGTGTGAGTGATGATTTACCAACACAAACTTATTATGTGAATTTCACAGATGGTAACACTGAGGCCCAGAGAGGCAGAAGGAATCATCCCAGATTTCAGGGTCAGCGAAGAGCACCGTTGACTAAGTTTTTCACTTTTAAGCAGGAACTGTTTTTTTTTTTTTTTTTTCTGCCCCACAAAGAATGGACAAAGAATTCTTATGCAGTCTTTGTATCAGTAAGAAACCATTGGCTCTAGGGCGCCTGGGTGGCTCAGATGGTTAAGCGTCTGCCTTCGGCTCAGGTCATGATCCCAGGGTCCTGGGATCGAGTCCCGCATCAGGCTCCCTGCTCAGCAGGAAGCCTGCTTCTCCCTCTGCCTCTCTCTCTCTCTGTCTCTTATGAATAAATAAAATCTTTAAAAAAAAAAAAAAGAAATCATTGGCTCTAGTCTTTCAAATGGAGGGAATTTAATACAGGCAATCACTAACAAAGAAGGTAGAAGGACTGGAAGATCAAATAAGAAAACGAGGTGGTGTTGGTAGAACGAAGAAAAACAGCAGGTAACAGATCAGATGCTGCTAGCACCTTCCTGGCCAGTGCTCAGAAGCCCGTTCCTGCTTCTGAGTTCCTGCAGATGGTGGCTGGTTGGTTCTGGAGGCACCAGAGAGGCGTCTTCTTGGCTAGAGCCACAGCTGCTGAAAGAGATACTGACTCTTGCCAGCCAGGGCCTGGGGCCTCCCTCAGGTGACCTCCTTTGACAACCACAGCTCCCTTCCCTTACTCAGGCCTTCACTTCCTGCCTCATGCTCTGTCTGCACCTGGCGGGCTTGCCTTTCAATAGGGATTGTCTTGTCTTTGTTCCTCATCATTTCTCACGCCTTCTTTTTATCTACCCGGCAAAGAAAAGACATAAAGAAAATAATTCATCTCACACATTTTACAGTTTATAAGGTGTTTTTACACCCATTATCTCCATTGATCCCCAAAAGAACCTGGGAGACCGAAAGCCAGGTCCATTATTCCCACAACTGAATGTTCCAGGCACAGCAAGTTTAAGTGACTTGCTCAAGGATACACAGCGGAGTACCTGCCATATAGCAGATGCTTGAAAAGGCCTGTTGAATATATTAACAACGGAAAAACTGAATGGGCCATGATCATCATTCATAAAAACCAGGGATAGAAGTATTAGTTGAAGTTCAACAGGAGAAAGACTTTGTGAGCAGAGAAACAGACAAGTTTGTTGAGATGGAACCTGCTGGGGGGGGAATGTTAGTTTCTCCAAGCAGCTCCCAGAATCTACAGACAAGGGTACATCAGCCTATTTTAAGAGTGGGCAGGAGGAAAATGCTAATTACAGAAACCCCTGAAAGCGGGCTATTGCTTCCAGCATCCCTGCCTCTTGCGCATCTCCCCTGCGCAGTCGTGACCTCTTTGGGTTTTGGGAATATCAGCCTCAGTCCAACTGCTCTGTGGATCCCGCCAGGTTTCTGACTGCCCGTGTCCTATTGCCCTTGTCACCCCCCGTCAGCCGCATTTCCCGCCCTCCCCAACCTGTCCTTTCCTCACCCTTCATCTCCTAGGCGTCTGCCCTCCCCAGCTCTGGCCCCCTCCCACACCCACCAGCCCTCACTGTTACAAAGACAGACAGAGCCTACTGGCCCTATTTCCCCAATCCCTAATCCAGGGTGACATTCCAGGCAAACCACCACATCGTTCCCTTTCTCTTGCTGTTTAGGGCCTGCTTTATGCTGACTCCATTGCTCTTGTTCTGAGACAAGGGGGAAGATGTGCAGTCTATTACCCTTATAAACCAGCTCCTTTCTTCCTCTCTCTGCCATTTAAAAGGGCCTTTCTATTTGACTGAACAAGAAAAGGAACTCTAAGAGGGGAATTAACATTGTCCCCATTATATTGTCCAATTAACACTTGTCCCGTCAAAGGCTGAGTAGGAAGCCGGGAGCCTTGGTCAATGAGAACTTTTAATCCCTCAGGTAAATGCAAAGTCGCATTGAACACGATCAAAGGGCAGATCTCAATATATTCTCTCCCCGAGCCCCTTCCCTCCCCCCTCATGCATAGGACTGTATGAGGCTGCTAAATTCTGGATTGAATGAGACTCAACCTTCCTTTGTGGCCATGTTGGGTGAAAGTGTGGGGGATGGTTGATCAGACATTTAAAAACTCACACCAAGGCTCTTAATTACATTCAAGACAAAGACACCAACACAGACATGCTGAAGTAATGACAACCCAACCATCTTCTTTTTTAAAAACCTATTTCCTCTCGGTAGGTACTAGGCCCAGCACCATTATTAACAAAGTAAATTATGCAAATAATTAATCCTTTAGAAGGATGGAATTTGGGGGTCAGTTTCTTCGTTGGCTAGAATGCCAACGTTCACTGAGATTTGACCCATGAGAAAGCACCGGGCAGATCGAGTGGGGGCCGAAGCTGGAGGGCAGGGCAAGGCAGGGACTCGGAGACACTTGGTGGCCTCTTCCCCATCTCCCACCATCCCAACTCGCCGCATTTCACACAGTAGGTGCTTAACACTTATTTGTACATGAAGAGGTCCGGGAAAGTTACTTACTTAAGGATTCGTTTAAGACCCAGAACCCTTCAAAAAGATACAAACTGGTTTCCTAAGAGGAAAGATTAATCTAGGAGGAAAGCAAAGGGAGGAATGGTAAGTCAGAACTTACCATGGGGAGCTCATTCACAGACGTTGACGCTGGTCACTCCCGCCCTATTATTACTGATGGTCCCCGGTGCTGACGAGGTCTGCCTGGCTGCAAAGTCTGCATTGTCCAAAGTGTATGTACTTAAATACAATTAAAACGAAGACTGCAATATGAACAAATGGAATAGCCTGCAGCAAGCCCGTAATATGAGGCCTCTCTTAAGGAGCAGTTCACGCTCCTCACTTTCTGGATCCACAGCCTGGTCAATGACTTTATGATGAAACGATACAGAATGGTATCAAGCAAAGAGGTCATTGCTCTGAGATCTGCCCCGGTCCAGTTCTGCAGAGCAGACCGAACAACAGAGAAGTACCATACAGCCAATTCTGGAGCGGGTGCCATCAGTGACTGTGGGAGGGGGCGTGGCTTGGGATTCAGATGGTTCGGAACTTCAGTAAACCCATAACAAAATGTCAGTGGTCTCATCAAACTGGCAAAGCTGGGACCAGGCTGTCCCATGAAGCCTTGACCCAGAGCCACAGTGACCAAAAGAACTAGCTGATGTGTGATCCAGCCACCCCTGCATCCACCGAGGTTATCAAGACATGAGCTTCGATGTCAAGCCGGGCCGTGGGGAGGACTCGTAATCTGCGTGCGCTCTTACCACCCTCCTGGCACTGACATCAACACGTAGGCATCCTCGCTATTCCACCCTTTTGAGGATTTTTTATAACACGTGGCTTTGTTTAGCCTGGAGTGCTTTCTCCCCACTTCTTTCAGGCTTCTGTGCAGGTATTGCCTTAGTAGAGAATGCTTTGCCTGTCCTATAAAAAACCAGGACACACATATTCCCATCACATCCCACCCCCACCCCAACATAGCTCCACTATTTTCCATCGTCTGAGTCATCAGGGAACATAATATATATCTATATACTTATTCTTTCTCTGTGTGTGGGCCCTCCTGTTTTGCCGTGGTTTGGAATGCTACGTTTCACCGTAGGCGGGCATGCGGTCCTTGTTGGATGAGCGAGATAGGGGAAAGACTAGTAACCCACATGGTGGGTGGCATGGAGAAGCACCAATGCACTTTGCCTGGAAGGGAAGATCAGCTTGAGTTAGCATGGCAGGAAGGCTGCCTGGGGTGGGGGTGGGGGTATCAGATGAGCATTGAGGGTCAGGAAGCACTCTGATCGTAAAAATGATAATTAGGGTGACCATATAATTTATCGCCCAAAATAGGACACTTTGGGAGTGAAAAGAGAGCTATTAATAATTACACCAGGGCAACAGGCATAAAATGGGACTATCCCAGGCAAATCAGAATTTATGGTCACCCCGGTGATGATTAACTAGTAAAAGAGACACCCTCCTTGAAAGTGGACATGGCTGGGCTGTGTTCCAAGGAGCACCCCGTAGAGGCCCCTAAGGCCATTCCCCTGTGGATAGGGAGGGTCTGTCCTGAAAGGAGTGGACATCCCCATGTCATCCACCGTAAGAAGAGGTGGGCCTCACACAGGACACTCTGACGTGGAATCTGAGGCTGGCGTGCACAGCAGAGGGGACTGCTTTCCACTTAGTTCAAAGTTCTCCAGGCCTCATCTCAAGGCCCTATTTTGAGTCCAGAAGAGCTCCTGGGGAGGCACTGAGACGGAGCCCAGGAGGCGGGGCGCTGAGGTGAGAGGCAACCTTCTAGTACTAGGGAGCAAGCTGGCTCGGAGGTACCACGCTGGCCCAATACGAAGTTTTCCCTCTTGTCCCAGAGACAGTCAAGTATCTGACTGTGACAGCCCGGCCTCCACTATCTCATGTCACAGGGCAACAGTGGTTTGTCCTCAACAGATCGGAGGAATAAAGGGGAAATAGGCGATTTGTAGGCCAAAAAGTGTCCTCAAAAAGAATTAATAAAACAGCTCTTAGGGGAGTGATTTTCAAACTGTTTTCTTAGCATATGAGAAATTAAATCAAATGTTCTGATTCTAATGGGTAAAACCTAATAAAACAAAAGGATCTCGGGTTTGATCAGGAGTGGGAGCCCAAAGTGTTGCCTTCTCTTCCTCTCTCTCGTCCCCTCCCCACTGAGGGGCTCTCATGAAGTCCCTAAATGATGCTCCAAGGAGCAGGGTTTGAAGACCCTGACCCTACAGAAGCACCTGGTCTGCATGGAGCCAAGGTGACCACTGCAGAGGGCCAAACTTGGCTTGGAATTTTTTTAATTTCATTTTCCTTCATGCCACTTTATTTAATTTTGTTCCATTTCTTATTTGTGACCCTTCCATGATGTCCCGTGAAGTAGAAGTGATGCAGACAGAACACCGCCAGAAGATTTATTGGCTGATCCCAAATCCACCGAGCCCAGAGTCTCATATAGACACAGTGCCCTGTCCACGAAGTCACCCGATGGTCTGGGCAGAGACAGCCTCTTGTGCTTTGACCCTCTGTCATCCCTGGCCGAGCACCACCTCCTGGATCTCTCTGAAGTCAGGGCCACAAAGATCTTCAGTGTTAGCTCCATCCTGAGAGATGGCCACAGCTCCTCATAACCAGTGTGTACTGGAACCCATGGCCAGGAACCAGGGTGAGACCAGAAAGTACATAGGGCACAAATTCAAGTAGACATCATTCTCAGTAGAGTTGGTACCTAGGTGTGCCTCAGCCGCCTTGTTTGCCTTGTCCCCATCCTGAAAGCAGGCTTCAATCTTCCAGACCCTTCAGAGAGAAGCATCTAGAATTCATAATTTTGCTAATGTTGAACCCTTTTCATTGAACATACTGGTGAGTTACCCCGCTAAAGACCCTGTTCCATGTGTAGCAGGGAAAGCAACGAGGGGGGAACAGAACACCCATCCTACTGCACTTTTATGAAGAAAGCCGTGTCTGAGACCCATGGAGCTCATAATGGACTGCCACGTGCACACAGCAGACCAGGCAACATGGGTCTTCAAATGCCATGTGGAAGAGGCCGGGTTGAAGGACACACTTGCTTTTCTGATCCATCTGTCTCAAAAGAGTTACAATTTTCCCAAAGCTGTAAAGAGAGATACCCGTGTGAAAAATGGTTTGAGAGAAGACAGAGCATAATCTGGGAAGTTGGGTCACTAGCCATGCCCTTAGGGGTCCACGCTTTTCTAAAACGAACCCTATCTCCCCAGCAAAATCAGCAGCCGCAACAGAAAGGCAACTAGATGTATGAACCCCAACAGTGCTTGGGGGCTCCACGCCTTTCTCCTCTCACCTACCCCAAGCCCCAGGTGAGACAGTGCGATGCGTAGCTGGACTGCCCAGTCTGAATCCCAGCCCACCCCTCCCTAGCTGTGTGTCAAGTTACTTCACTTCTCTGTGTCTCAGTTTCCCCATTTGTAAATGCAAAGGTAACAGCTCCGAATTCATTGTGGGGGGGAGGGATATGAATACATACACATCCATACATGTAGTTCCTGCGTATAGAGTATGGCTGAATAAGTGTGGGCCACCACCTTGTAAGAGGTGCCTGTGATATTTATCATCCCCCTTTTACATCTGCGGTCACAGGGCTGTGCGTCCCCCAGCTGGTGAGTGGTGGAGCCAGGCTGAGGCCGAGGTCTGGCCAGTACAGTGCTAGCTACAGTCACCAGCCCTCACCTGTGAAACCCGTGCACCAGATCTCACAAGTTAAGGTAGTAATTAAAATTCCCATTCTACAGGCAGGAGGACTGATCCACAGGCTCCTCCCACAGGCCACCAGGGGCCCTTGATCTCTAAGCCCTCTCAGCCAGGCCAGGCCTGTCCAGCCGCTCCCTCCCTGCACCACCCCTGCACCAGCCTCCGAGTGCCCAGCCCTCCCCCTTCCCAAGCACATTCACCACGGGGCTGAGGATGGTCAGCTCCATTTCTCCCAATCAGTTAAGGACTCCTGGCCTCACCATTAGTAAGAGACCTCACTGGACTGGGGCTCAGGGTCCCCCGGCCCCATGGTCCGGCCCCTCCCCATCCCTGAGGCCGCTCCCCTTATGAGAACATGCCCCTTTCAGATCAGGCAGTGGTCCTAACGGGCAGGGGTGCTGAGAAGCCCCACTTCCTCAGGAGACCTCAAAAACACCTGGAGTTGCAGAAAACCCTCTGCGAACAACAAATCTAATCCTGTCCTCTCCTGTTTGGATGAGAAACTGGAGGGCCTGGGGTGTGAAGGCCTGAGCAAGGTGGCACGGGGTGCTGGGGGAAAGATGAGTTTCTAACCAGTTCCTTTGTCTCCCAGCTCCAGCTCATCCCAGCGAGTGACGCTGGCTGGCTCCCCTCTCCCCCAGGCTCCTCTGACCCGGAACTTCTTTCCCATCACTCTATCTCCCCCTACCCCATAAGCCAGATCCCCTGTTTCAGGAGAAGGTCTTCTTCTCTAGGGAATTTGGGTGTTTAATCCGATCACTTTTATCTGTTCACCTAAGTATCAGCTGTGTGGCTTTGAGCAAGTTACTTGACTTCACTGAGCCTCAAATTCCTCTCGTCTATAAAAAGGGATTAGTGCCGTCTATGTCCTACTTTGTCTTGAGAATTAGATACAAAAAGTGTAATTTACGATATGGAATAATTATTTGTCATCTTGGATCCACCAAGTGTCAGGTCCTGCTCTCAATTGTGGGGACCCCCCCCAGGAACAAGACCAGCAGACTCCCTAACATCAGGACACTTGCATTCTGATGCTGACGATGTCAATTACGGAGACAGAGTCTTTCTGTATTTAAGATAAAGTAAGATAGAAGGGCTCCTGGAGATGGAGGCTCAGAGAGGGTCTCGAAGGGTCTCTGAGGAGGCGACCACGCAGCAGAGACCTGAATGAAATAGATCTGTGACGACAGGCAGAGCAGAGTCCCGCACCACGACCGCACGAACACCATCGGCCCCCACACACCAACCGCTGCCCGACCACAGGTCAGAGCAGAAGCTCACACAAGACCTGTGGGCCCGACAAGGACAGAATGCCTTTCTGGAGGCTTTGCTTTTCGTGTTTCTGCATGCAGCTGCCCAGAATCTCCTCCCCGGTGTCCCTGAGGATATGGAGACCAGCACCTCAAACCGGGCAGAAGTGAGTTGAGTCAATAGACAGACACACTGAGCCTGACGGTCCAAGGCACCCACTCCTTGAAGGGGTCTGCGTCCAGGGAGTGGCTTGCCGAAATCTCACTCTTGAACTCTAAACCCTGAGGAGCCCACCGTGCTGGGCACAAAGCCCCAGCAGCCCAGCCTTGCGTTCGTGCTTCGCTTCAGTGGTTCATTTCCCCTGTTTTCCCCCGCCTGGCAGCGTGACCTCCCGAGACAGCCTGCATGTGACTGCTGAGTATTGGTCGCGGGTGTGTGCACGCATGCACACGGTGTATGCACGCACATGTGTGCATGTGTGCAAACACTTCCCATGCCCTTCATCTTTCCTCTTCTCTCACTGCTTTCTTTATCTTTTAAACGTTGTCATCTCTGGCACATAGGACGCCAAAGATAGGTCAAGGACCATCTCAGTGATTCACCAGAAAGGGAAAAAGAACAGATCACACGGAGCAACACACACACCAACTGTAACATAGGGGTAGTGTTTCTACTTTTCCTTATTATGATCCCAGTGACCCCTCTGCAGCTGCTAGGTACCCAGAGCACTGGTATGCGTTTGAATGGGGCAGAGACATGGGCTAATGGGTATTCCGGGAGGTTCTTGGGGCAGAGGCAGGGCTGGCCCCATAGAGTGCACAGCCTGAGCCCTGCCCCTAGAAACTCTTGGTTCAAATAGAGAGGGTGCGCACCCCCTCCCCCAGGCTTTACCAGGGGTACACCTGAGTGAGCCCATCTCTGCTGTCCTCTTTTTTCCAGAAAGCAATCCCTTTCTTTCCATTGTATTTTATAGTCTTGGGCTAATAATAATAATTCAACCCAACTGGCCTTCATTCAGAAGGCCATAGTATCGATTGATTGAGAATAATTAATTCAATGTCATTTAGTGGGTGTTTCTGTTTAAGTAAACTTTTCTGAATCTTGTGGGGGATAGTAATGACTTCAACACAGATCCTCACCTCCAAAAGCTTGGCATTCTGTGATTCTATGGAAATTCAAGGGTGGATTCTGATCTGCCAGAGGGATCATAGAGTACTTCCTGGGGGAGGTGGTTTTTAGGAAGGGCATTGAAAGGAAAAAAAATATACAAACAGGGGGAAAAAAACATATTCCAGGCAGGAGAAAGCTCAGGAAGAAATGCCACAAGTCTGGAACACAGGACAGATTTCCAGAGAGCAGTGCCTAGACCAATTGGCTAGAAAACAAGAAGTGTGATAAGCTGCCGGGGTTAACATATGTCAAATCTTCTTTCATAAAGTGCATTAATCTTACAAATGTTAGCTGCTATTTTAAGGCTGGGAAGGCCAGCAGGGGCCTCGTGAGAAGCTTCGAAGGCCCCACCCAGAAGTGTATTCCTGGTCAACTAGGGGCTTCGGCAGGAGGCTGGTCGGGTCACACTGTGGCTGGGGAGGGGCCTTCTGGAGGCCAGGCGGTGGGTGGGCTGGTGAGGGAGGAGACCAGCAAGCAGGTGGCAACAGTAAGAGCTGAGGAAGTCCTGACGCAAGGCCGGGAAGAGGACTCAGAGAGGGAAGGAAGTAGATGTGGGCCATGCCAACACACAGCACCGAGCAGCGAGGGCGCGGTACCACCCATGAGAACATGGAGGACACCAAACGCTCCCTCCCCACTTCCTTCCATTGCTACTCATGGGACTTTGGGCAAAGGTCTGTGCCTCAGCTTCTCATTAGGTGCACTCACCAGTCAACCTCCTACCTTTGTAGGCTTCCAAGCCTCTGTGACGCTCCTTTTATTAATACCAAAAGCAGATTCTCATTGGCAACTCATGAAAAGAAGGAATCAAAAGCTAAAAGAATCTATTAATCACTTTTACTCAGAACTCACTCCTGTTAGATCAAGCACCAGAAAGAGAGTGAGAAAAGATAGGCCAGAAACAAATACTATCTGCGCAGTTGTTAAACTGGGTTGCAAGGCGGCCGACATACCGTGTGAGGGACAAGTGACTTGAACGTGTTTCCCTCTCTGTGGCTGGCTGACACCATGCCCTGGCGTGATGCAGGGAGCTGACAAGACATCAGCTGAGGTCCCACGGGCTCCTTGTGACCACCGAGGAAATCAGTGTCTCCTTTGCAGGATTCCCAGCAAGACTCTGAGTTTGCTGGAGAGAGTTCTCCTTCGTCAGCCAAGTTTACAAAGAGCAGGTGCAGCCCCTCCACCTGGGAAAAATGGGCACGATGCCAGCTGGAAATCAAAGGACAGCCGAGGTTGCTGACCTGGATGGTCCAGGATTGACCTTGAGCGTAAACAACCAGAAGGTGGGTAGATGGGGACCCTCTAGCATTGTGAGCACAAGCAGGTCACACAAAGTTGTGGAGCCTCAGTTGCTTCATCTGCAAAATGGGCATGATAGGACCCACGCTGTAGGGCTATTTGGGGGATTGAAGGAGATAGTGGATACAAAAGTGCTTTGAGATTCAGAAATGTTGTTCCTACAGGAGACATTACTTTCATGACAATTTGCTCCCCAGGACATTAGCCTTTTAACAAGGACACCCCTCAACCTCCCCCAATGCACCCCCAAATAAGCTGCCCTCAGGCCCTCTCAGGTCAAGCGAGAGCTGAGCTGGGATTCCGTTGAACCATCAGCCCTGCTGCCATGTTGCCTGTCAGCATCCAGGCATTCCCCAGACACGTGACCTTGACTAGGTCACTTCGTTTCTGTGAGTATCACCCTCCTCCCCCATCCAAAGGGGACCCCCATGTGAGCCTGTGGCTAAGACCTTTCAAAAGACATGCACATGCTCAGCACATATCACCTGCTAAAATAGAATCCCTGCCCCACCCTTGCCTGTGACCTGTGTGAACTCAGGCAGGCTATGTGACCACTCTGAGCCTCAGTTTCATCTTCCATAAACAAATATTAAAAGTACTTAATGCTGGGGGCCATACGAGAAATGAATAACCTCATAAATAAAGTGCCCAGTACCATCCCTGGTTCATGGTAGTGTTTAACAAAGAGTGACCCCCTTTCTCATTCCTGTCCCCTACTCTGCCCCCAGGGCAGTTTAAATCCTTAAATTCTCCCCCAAATCTTGGGTAAATTATAAGTCTACCTGACAAACTTCTTCAATCTCCTCTATCCATGATTTAATCCTACCCTGATAGGTAAAAATCTATGTCTAGTACCTCTGTTCTTTTGCTCCTATAAAAAAGCCAGAATCGGGAGTGTCTAGGTGGCTCAGTCAGTTAAGCATCTGACTCTTGATTTCAGCTCAGATCGTGATCTCAGGGTCATGAGATTGAGCCTTGCATCAGGCTCCGTGGTGGGCCTGGAGCCTGCTTAAGATCATCTCTCCTTCTGCCCCTCCCCCCCAACTCATGTGTGCACTGTCTTTCTAAAGAAAAAAAAAAAAAAAAGGTCAGAATTACCCAACTGGTAAGTGACTTGACGGGGATCTTTTTACTGTCTCCATCTTGGGGATAGGATCCTTTTTTTTTTTTTTTTAAGATTTTATTTATTTATTTGACAGAGAGAGAGCGCGAGATGGAACACAAGCAGTGGGAGCGGGAGAAGCAGGCTTCCTGCCGAGCAGGGAGCCGGATGCGGGGCTTGATCCCAGGACCCTGGCATCATGACCTGAGCCGAAGGCATACGCTTAACTGACTGAGCCATCCAGGCGCCCCTTGGGGATAAGATCATACAAGCCAGCTCTGATCCATAAGCCTCCAAACGTAGGCGGCCAGAAAAAATATAAGGGCATTCCGAAAAACCTAAATAATTACAAGATAAATGGAAATCATGTTTATAACCTGTTTACATCTTAGGAGTGGATTCCCATCCATCCTTCCATGAGTAACAGTAGTCTAAAAGGTGACATGACTTACCTGATTCAGCATTCACTGAGTCTCCACTATGGACCAAGCATGGTGCCAAACACTTGAGATACCGTGGAGGGTTCTGTCCTCATGGAGAAGACCAACAATGTCACCGTAAGAGCGAGCGTGACAAGTGCCAGAGAAGGGAAGGCCAGAGGGCCTGGGCCTAAGCTCACCTTGGGGGCCCGAGACGGCATTGAAGGGTGAAGGCGGAGGTGTGGAGAGGTCTGGAGAGAGGGAACTCTTCCTAGCAGACAAGATAGCCAGCTGAATTCAGAACCTGGGTCACCCCACTCTGAGAGGCCACTAGCAGGAAGGCCAGGGACCCCCTGGGGACGATGCAAGATGGTTTGCCAAGTGTCTGTGCACGCACGCAGCTCCCCGGGACCAGCCTCTACAGCTTCCTAAAATCCTCAAAAGAACCCATTCCGTGTGCGTTTCTGCCTGCCCGGCCCCCACAAGGTCAAGAACAACTGCAGGCAGATATGTGCACACATTTCCCTGGGGGTGACTGTCCTGCAGTGTCCTCAGGTGGGGGGGACCACCCAGCTGTGCTCAGAGCCTCCCTTCCCCCTCCCATCTACACTCAGAGCAAACCCTGCTCACAGAGGCTGAGCGCGGGGGCAGGGGCGGGGTGCAGAGGGGGCATCGGGAGGGTTATGCCAGGGTCACTAATGGGGAGGAGTGTTTCTCATCAGAACCCCTTCCCTAAGAGCTCATCGATTATTCATGGCCATTAAGAGGCCAAACTTCCTTCTAAGCGAGGGACCCATGGCTCAGAGGGCAGCCGGCCAGGCCAGCAAAGGAAGCCTGGGGACGGCCCCGGCAGGCGGCGTGAAGTCCCCATCCTGGGGGTCGCCACGGGCGCGAGGCGGCCTCCGGAGAGCAGGGAGCGGGCCCAGGTCGGGCCAACTGGCAGCCTGCTCCCGCGGGCATGCACGGAGGCGGCGCTCTCGGCCTGCTGGCAGATGTGTTCATCCACTGAATAATTTACACCCTCCAGGAAATGGACCGCGGAGATGCCAAAGCCATTAGAGGCTCCGCTGGTGGGGGAAGGGGGCACAGAGGAGAAGAAAACACGGAGGCACGACCAGCCCTGGCCGCTAATGGCTTCAGCATTTGCCAGGCGCGCTCAGGCCCGGGGCTCGTCTGCATTCACCGCGGCCCAGCTGGGCGTTCACTGCTACCTGTGCTTCCCAGGTGAGCAAAACAAGGCTCAGAGAGGTGCAGGGAGTTAGAGCAAGGCTGCGCTGCCTGGCGCTATTCAAATTAGAACTCAAGCCGGGCCTTCTGGTCCTCAGCGTGTCCTTCAAGCAGAAGAAATTTCACTAAGCAATCAAGTGCCTGGTTTCCTTTTTATCGTTATTCCTGTGTGAGGCCAGATGCTCTGCTCCCCCCTCTCTCAGGCCTCTGTACCTGGGTCCAGGTATTCCTGCCCTGCCTGGACACACTGGAAGGACTGTCCCCCATTGGGACCCAGCCACTGGAACACTGAAAAGGGCCCAGATTGTGACCAGTTACATCCATGGAGAGCCTGAGGTCCAGAGAGGAGTGACTTGTCCAAAGTTCCATGCTGAGGAACAGAATGGGATCCAGGAGCCGGGACATCAGATTCTAGTTCTCTTCCTTTTTAGGATGCCGCCTCCAGTCCGCTCTCTAAAGCATCCCGTTTGGGGGCGCCTGGGTGGCTCAGTCGGTTAAGCATCTGCCTTCAGCTCAGGTCATGATCCCGGGGTCTTGGGATCGAGCCCCACAACAGGCTCCTTGCTCGGCAGAGAGCCTGCTTCTCCCTCTCCCTCTGCCTGCCACTCTGCCTCCTTGTGCTCTCTATCTCTCTGTCAAATAAATAAATAAAATCTTTAAAAAAAAATAAAAACAGGGTGCCTGGGTGGCTCAGTCGGTTAAGCGACTGCCTTCGGCTCAGGTCATGATCCCGGAGTCCCGGGATCGAGTCCCACATCGGGCTCCCTGCTCGGCGGGGAGTCTGCTTCTCCCTCTAACCCTACCCCCTCTTGCACTCTCTCTCTCACTCTCTCTCTCTCTCAAATAAATAAATAAAATCTTTAAAAATAAATAAATAAATAAATAAAACATCCCGTTTGGAAGGACAGCTAGCTGTGTTTCTGCCCCAAGAGGCAAGGCCAGGAGCCCGAGAAGGTCCCCGCAGTGACCTACACAAAACCAGCGCAGCAGGTACCATCCCAGGCCCCCCCACACTTAGTTGGATGAGAGAAATAAAGCACTGGCCCAAAAACCAGCTCTCGGGCTGACCCACACAAGGGAAGAAAAATGCAACCCCAGGGTGGACGCAGACGAGTGGCAGGCTGGAGACTTGCCCGGGGTTTACTGATCATTTCTCAGAAACCAGGTCAGTGCTGGAGAAGAGTATCAGTGTGCGTGCCTCTGTGTGTGGCCGCTCACGTGGCCCTTGCTGCCTCAGGACGGTGGGCTGGACCACACCACACGTGTTAGCCTCCTGGGGCTGCCGGGACGAGTCCCACAAAGCAGGTACTTGTCGCCTGAAAACAACAGAAATTGCTGTCTCAGTTCTGAGGGCCAGAAGTCTGAACCCAAGGTGTTGGCTAGCCATGGCCTCTCTGAAATCTGTAGTAGAGGACCCTTCCTTGCCCCTTCCGGCTTCTGCTAGCCCCAGCTCTCCCCCGGCTTTGGCCGTGCAACTCCAACCTTTACCTGCACCTTCCGTGGCTGCCCTTCCTGCGTGTCTCGGTGGCCACACTTCCCTCTTCTCATGAAGATACCAGTCATCTATGGAACAGGGGCCTCGACTTCCCTAATGACATCGGTAGTGACTCCGTTTCCAAACAAGGCCACACTCCAAGGTACTGGGGCTAAGGGCTTCATCATATCTTTCTGAGCAACATAATTTAACCCATCACACCGCACCAGGTTAAATAAAAAAAAAATTCTTGGTTATGAGGGTTGGGCAAGAATCGGTTCATCCCCGTCTCCTTTTCCCACCGCCAGACACTATCATGGCCCCTTTGGCTAAGGAGCGCGTGCATGAGAAAGAGCATTAGAACTATATTCCATCACTCCCAGCTTTTGAGAACTTTGTTAGCAAATAACCTACCCATACAAGGTTTTATAAGGTTTTCTTTTGCTCACACTCCGAATGATAACATTCCTTTAATTCAGCAAATATTTACTGAGCAGCTACTAAGTGCCAGCCCCTGTGTGGAGCATTGGAGATACAGGAATTAATAAGATGCTGTCCGTTCCCGTGCAGAACTCAAACTCTAGAGGCAGAAGCATTTGAGTCAATGGATAATTACACCACAGAGTGATAAATGTTGTAATAAAAGGGAGTCCCAAATGCCATAGGGTACAGAACAGCAAAAAGCGAATCTCTGCGTGACCTTCATCACTCACATGACCAAGCTCTCTAGCTGTCTGGCCCATAATAGATGTCTCGCCTCCAGTAAGTACACACAAATCTGGGTCTTCTTTTGACAATAACAGGTGGCTTACTGAGGAATTGCATGGTACTCTGGGTGGGTAATGAGGCTCGAAAGCTCTTTCCCAGAGCCTTCAGCATCTCACACCATGGAGCCAGAGATGAAAGGGGACAGTTCGGGCCAAGCAGCCTACAGTCGCCCTGAAAACCACCCAAGCAGCACAGCCTTATGGCGCCCACTTCCCTCTTGGCCACAGCAGGTCCTTGCATCCCTGGGACATTGAAAGCTCTCGACGTGCTTCTACCATGTGGAGCACGCAACCCCCGGGGCAGACGTGCTATCCAGTGCAGGACCCTGGAGGCAACTTCACAGAGCTGAGCCTCAGGTTTGAGATTCCATGTCATCCTGTAGGAAGGACTGTGTCTCACCGATCCCTGGCAATGCCAGCCAGGTAACAGCTGCAGCAATGGCCATGGGTGGCAGCCC
The DNA here is from genome assembly GCF_054177405.1 of Leptonychotes weddellii. Lineage (NCBI taxonomy): Eukaryota > Metazoa > Chordata > Mammalia > Carnivora > Phocidae > Leptonychotes > Leptonychotes weddellii. The sequence goes on from NC_138378.1 coordinate 112,564,399, forward strand.
ATCCTATAGACATTTTTATAGGAGGTGACAGCTTTCCTACTGCACAGCCCATATCTCATGGGAGGCAAGGGGCAGCTGGACAACCACAAAAGGGCTTTGATGTCAATACCAACTCTCTAGACCATGAACAGTCAGTTCTCGGGAAGAGGGAAACAAAGAGCCAATAACCGCCTGAAAAATGTCCAATCTATCTCCAACTCAAGGAAATGTTAATTAAAGCAACAATGGGTTATCAATTTGCTATTTATTAAAATAGCAAAAAAAGTACACGCAAAATGATACTCAACACAGGAAAGAGACAATGGAATGAGCAGTTATCTTTCATTTGTAAAGGAGAAAAAGTTAGGACACCCTTTTCTGGGAAAAGAAGACATTTGGCAATACAAACCAAGTCGCTTTAAGAATGCATAAACTTGGCCTCTAGCAAGCAATCTTAAGGAAGTAATCAGAATGTGTTTTATATAGAACGGTGGCTCTCACGGAGCTACTTAGAATAGCTCCAAATAGTAAACAATATAAATGCCCAGCAAAATGGGGGAAATTAAATAAATAATGATACTTTCAGAAGATGAAATATATGAAGTCACTTAAAATTTACATTTTTAAAGCAATGTACTAAATGAGAAAATATTTATTTTAAAACAAAAAGTGAAAAGAGCAACACAAAATTACACCTACCACTTCATACCAACTCTGCAAATAATGTGTTTTAAAAGACTGGAAAGAAATACACGAAAGCAATTAACAGTGATTGGATTACAGCTTAGGTGAGAAATTTTTCTTCTCTATAAATTCCAAATTTTCTTCAATACTTACACATTAGTGTTCTAGTTAGAAAAATATTTACAGCAATTTACCTTGTTTTAAAATATAGACATGTGTGTTAATCCGTCTAATTATACGGATATACGGACAGGACTCCGTTACAGGCCAAACAAAGAATATTTACGTAGTGGAAGAGAAGATAGTGGTGACTTCAAAATTGTCACTCATTGCGCCAGACGTCTTTGTATTCAATTGTGTTCAGTTGGCATATTCATTGTTTCAAATATCTGGCTGCCTTGGGGACACCTGAAACATTGCTTATTTTTCATGCCCTGTTCAAGTTTCATCTCTTACTGGAAGACTCCATGAAAAATCGGTCCACGGGATCGGCCCGCCCCTTGAAAGTCTGTCGGATGTGGCACACCGCACAATTCACTGATGCTCTACCGTTTGCTTCCGTCCCATGTGTGTGCGTCATCGCTTTGCTAGGCTCTGCACTCTTGGGAGCAGATGGATTGGTTAACTCTTATTGCATAACAAACCATCCAAAACTCAGTGACTCCAAATCACAAGTCTAGAATTGTCTGAGGGGCTGCGACTGGTTGTTTTTAGCTGCGTTCACTCCTGTGCCGATGGTTAGCTGCCAGGTTGACTAAGGGCTAGCTGGTCTAGAGAGGCCTCCGTTGACACAACCTATCTCTGCTCGCGTAGTCTAACCTCCAACCAACTAACCTGGGCCTTTTCTCCTGGGGGAGACGGGATTCAAAGATAGTAACTGAAAGCACACAGGGCCTTTTGAGGCTTGGGCTCAGAAGAGGTATACCATCACTTCTGCTCTACTTTATTGGCTCACGCAAATCACAAAGCAAGCCTAGTTTCCAAAGGTGGGGAACAAGACCCCACGTCTCAATGAAAGAAGCTGAAAAGGTGCATTGCGTGGATACAGAAAGGAAATAGTTGGGGCCATTATTGCCATGGAGGTTCGATTTGTTTCAATTCGATATTGTGCCTCATCACTTGTCTAGTGGTAATATATGCACCAACCATTTTACTGATTGCTAACAGCTTCATTCCCACTTTTTCCCCCCACTCTGTTCTGAATTGCAGGAGGCTGGAAGCCTGGAAACTATATGCAAGCCCAGATTCCCTTGCCAGATGGCTTCGGATTTGGTTCTGCCAATGAGAGGCGCTGCCAGGAGATTGAAAGGCAGGAGGAAAAGAGAAGCCACTTTGTTTTTCCTACTTTGGCTTCTAGCAATAGCAAGAGAAGCGGCAGAGAGGTGCGGGCTCCGGGGTTTCTGCGCAGGTAACACGGCTCCATTGGCAATGACCGGGAGGTAAGGGACGTGCCAGCAACACCATGCCCACGGGCTCTGGCTCCAGGAGCGGCAGCAGCATGCCAGCCATCCTGGTGACGTGGCCCCTGAGGGCTCTGACTCTAGAGGAACGATAGGCATGACGGTGGCCTCTCAAGATCCCGTGGTGGTAACGGCTCCGGACTTCCTAAAAGCAATGCTTTTGCCTCAGTCCCAGCAGCAACACCAGCAGATCGGTGCCACAAACCGTCATAGACTCTGGGCAACCAACTCTCCAAGCTGGCTACCCGAAACGCGTTATCTGGGTATTTGGTCAAACGGCGCGTGAGTAAACGACTTTCTAGAAAGTACTAGAAAGTACTAGATGGCAGCTAGTAGCTGTGCGAGGACAAGTGGCTTGAGTTCTTATCTGCGACTGTCTGTGACAAGGTGGTCATTGAAAGCAACGTTTTCAGAGAGGAAGTCACCGGTGGTATTGGACAGAATGATTACGAGAAATGGCACGATGGAGAGGGGCTTTCTCTGACATCCGTGGAGAGCTTACCTGAAGAGAAGCTTAAGGGACTTTAATACTTAGCTTAAGGTACATTCGGAAAACTGGAAAACCTCTGTGTCAGCCCTAAAAGAATCTCCAATTTCTCATATCCTCCAGGTTGACACAGGTTAGAGTCAGACCCAAAATTTATGTCTACAAGTTGCAGAATTATAACATCGATTGAATTCACAGCCTTGCCGGGATGAGCACAGGACACTGAGTGGGAAAGAGGGGAATTCTGAATGTTGGAACAAGTCAGTTGAGACGACCTTAGATAAATGTCAGAATCTAGATTTATCAAATCCCCTGGGAAATGTTCTTTGCAGAAGCATGCTGTCCTTCTCTCTGTGAGGAAATCCTGGAATGCAAAATGACCATCATGATATAATACATAAATAACTAGAGGCTGATAGATTCAGAATATTCACAGGAAATGACTCTTAAAGAAACGATAGGAAGAGCAGAACTGGGCCTTCAAAAAGTCATCCCACCTCACCTCCTTAGTCACTTGGGTAAACTGAGTCCCGGAGAAGCTCTGATCAGAACCCTCAGCCCTTCCTATCACTTTATGAAAATGAAATGGGAGCTGAATATTTGCAGGTTCAAGTTCAAGTCATCTTTTTCGGGTCCACTCAAGGACTCATCTCTTGAGTGTCGTCCCTACCGAAAATCCCACAGGAATGTGACATCGGCTTGTCAAATGCCACTACTCACTGCTACATTGGATTAACATATATTCCAGTCTGGCTTTCTACAGACTTATTCAAAGGTTATAAACTCTGATATACACGCTTAGAAGGCAGACAATCACCGTCTGTGAAGAATCCCATCACTCAACTTTAGAGTCCACAGGGAAAGGTAGCCTCACCCATGAGGAGCACAATACTGGATAAAAGCACAATATTGTCTCAGCAATCTCCCCGGCATGCCATCCTCAACATGGTGCTGAAGCTTCACTTCCTTTTAGATTTGCTTAGACTTGGGCTATTTTCCAGGGCAGTAAGAAGTGGTAAGCAGGGAGCACTATGGGACCCGTCCAAGGTCAGAGCCAGGATGGAAAGAGAGCAGGTGGCTTCGCAGCTTATGCTCTTAAGTCCAGATTGCCTCCCCCGTGATGATATTCCTGAAATATCTCTTTATGATGTCCCCTCCTCTCCATTTCCTCAGCCACTGCCATGGTCAACACGTCTCTTCTGAAGGGTTGTTCCAATGGTCTCTTAATGCCTTGCCTACGGTCTCCTTCCCACAAACATTCTCCAGAGTGAGCTTTGTGAAATGTCAGTCTGACCAGTTCCTTCGACCAATGGCTGTCAAAGGTCCACAGAGGGAAGTCCAAACTACGTAGCCTGAAAACGAGGCTGCCCAGCATCCTCCCCCTGCCATCACAACTGCAAATGAGCCTACGTCCCAGCCGGGCAGAACGGCTTGGAGTTGCCCAAGCACGCCAGATCCCACACGAAGGTCTTCTCTCATGGTGGTCTGCCTGCCACCACTGACTATCCCCTTCCACCTGGCTCCCTCCCACTGCCACTTCAAGATTCAGCTTGCTCAGTGTCCCGTTCCTTGGGAACCGCTCCTGGGCGTTTCCAGGCTTTCTGTTCCACCACCTGAAAGTTTAGCTCTATTCTCAATCCTATCCCAATATAGTGTGCTTGTTTAGTGACAGGACGCTCTCCCACTATGTGTGCGAACTCTCTGGAGCCACCTCTGTCTCCTACCACAAAGTCTGACACTTAGTTCACGCTCAATGGTATTTAACGGATGGATGGATGAATGCACGGATGGATGGATGGTTGGATGGATGGATGAATGGATGGATGGATGATGGATGCCTAACATGCTGTTTTCTTTTGCTAAAAAAAATTACCTCTTACCCACCCCCCCACCAGACTAGACTTTTTTTCTCAATCCTGCAAATTAGAGGATATTATCGCTTCTATCAGTCATAGTTTCAGAAATGTAAAGATTAATACTCACTACAAGCAGCAAATGTTTCATCCTTAAGGTGCCACAGGAATAACATTTGCTAATTTGTATTTGCATTTGAAATTGAAACACAAATTGGCACGAGAACTATTACACATCCCGGCTAATTAATGTTCTAAAAATGAATTATGCAAATCAACCTCAACAGGCCTCAGAAGCTCTTTCCCTGTATAATGAACGACTCGGAATGTGAACCTTGTTTAAGGGCTGATTCTGACGGGGTCGTGCGGTGGAGAGACGCCGGGCTTTGGAACCAGACTTAGCCAGGTGGCAGTCTGCCTGCGCCTCACTTTATTCATCTGTTAACTGGGAATGAGAATGCCTACTAAATCGGGTTCCTGAAAGATTAAAAAAAAAAAAAAAAAAGACCATTACAGAGTCCCTGGCTATTACAAGTAACTGCCTCTACCCATTTGCTTCCTTTGTCCTTTGGCTTCCTGATGGCCCCCTTCAGACCACCCCCCCCACACACACTGTCCCTGCCCTGCCTCCCTCGCTGATGCCAGTCTTGCCTCCGACATGGATTCTGCCTTCTGGATCCCGTTTTCATTTCATGTCCTAAGAATCCAGCGAATGACGTAACATCTAGCTTGGCCACCGAGCATTCCTTAGGCCTTGAGAATGGAATGTCAGAACAGCCGGGGGGAGGTCATGGTGACTGATTAGGGAGCAAAGCAGACAGCAGTGAAATTTGGGGCAGCTTTCTGTGTGGTCTGCAGCAATGCCCGGATAACCTACCGTCGTGACCGCTAGCTGTCTCCTGGCTCGGCTGGGCCTACACCTGTTCCTACAAACCCGCCCGTAAGATGCAAGAGTGTGGATCGGGGACATTTGCTCAGGAAGGACTGGTGGGCTATCACTAGAGTCCCACCGCAGGAGGTCTGATGGTGAACGTGATGATTACAAGTAACACATTAATGGGCTTCAGGGAGCCCAGCAAGAGCTAAAGGCTGGAGCACATGACAGGAATGTGACCCTCAGGACAAAGTAAGGACTTACCAGGAAGACTCGTTGGACATGTAGCTGTAAGCTCTTGGGGCCAAGTCCACTGGCATGTTGGGATTTCCTTTCCAGCTGTAGACACACACAGTAAGGGTCACAGCACGGGAGGGACCGGATAGCCAGTTCCCTTCTGAAACCACGACTGCCGCATATTGGTGACCAGCCTGACCTGGACAAGCCAAGTCCCCAGGAGAATGTGGTATCAACAGCAAAACCGAGACTGATGGTTCCTCCAGGCAGCCTTCCACAGCCAGGCCAGAGGACTTTCCTACTTCTCTAGTGAGGAAGAAAGGCAGTTTAAGGGAGCATCACACATCACCCAGGTGCATGGTGGTCAAGCCTTCGTGTGGAACCCCGACACAGACGGGGGGCAGCATCCTCATCTGTCCAGGGCAGATAATTTAGGTCCTTCTCATTTTTTCCTTTGAAAAGTTCAAGTTAAGGGCTCTCAAGCTAAAGGTACTTTTTAAATAGCAGTAAGAGAATCAAGAGCCGCGTGCTCCCCATCTCAGGAGTAGGGACGTTTCCCTCTGATGGAGAGAGCTGAGCCCCTACTCCGCACCCACGCTTGATATGGGTCTCAGACACACAGAACAGAAAAGCCTTGGGGTTTTCTGTACTATACAGTAGGAACTAGCTCTGAACTGAAGTATTTAAAGTGGGGATTATAAGAGAAAATTAGAAAGTCTCACGAGAGAAGCTGCCTCTAAATTATTTATGGTCAGCGCCATGTTGTTTTGCACTTAAATTTAAGCGCAGTCTGGTGACTGACAAAAGCAGCAGCGTCGAAGCCAGACTTCCCAGCGTCGAAGCCCAGTTCCACGGCCGGATGCTTGTGTGACCTTGGGAGAGTCCTTTTGGCATTCATTAAGCGTCTGTTGCCTCAGCTACAAAATGAGGTTTATCCCGACAGCATGGGATGGCGCATCAATCGGAAAGACATCCAGAGTAGCTGCTACAGTGAAAGGTCCAGAGGCAAGGGTGTCAGCAACCGGATCCTGACTCCAGCACCCTCCAGGTGCGTGGTTCTACAGGGCCCCCAGTGTCTCCACAGCCAAAGAGGGTCATAATCCCACCGGCCTCCCAGGACTGGCGAGCGTCTTCAGTGAGTCCACCATGGGCTGATGGTCCGTGCGCCCCCAGAATTCACGTGTTGAAATCCTAACCCCCAAAGGTGCTGGTATTAGGAGGTGGGGCCTTTGGGAGGTGCTTGACTCGTGAGCGGGGAGCCCTCCGGATTGAGATTAGCACCCTCATAAAAGGGACTCCAGAGAGTCCCAGATGTCCTGGGAGGACATCCCCGGAGGTCAGCCGTCTGCAACCCAGAAGAGTGCCCTCACCTGACCGGGCCGGCCGAGTGATCTCAGACTTCCAGGCTGCAGAACTGTGAGCAGTGAATTTCTGCTGTTTGTAAGCCACCCGGGCTGTGGCATTTGGTATCGGCAGCCCGAACGGACTAAAACACAGTTCATACATTCATACAGTGTCTGGTTACCTAAGAGGTTCTTACGTGTTAGCTTTCAGGATTATTGCTTCATCCCAACACTCATCGAGTGCCCTGTCCACACCAGGTCCTGTCCTAGACACCATAACACAGGGATGAATGGAGCAGCATGCTCGGGGGCTCGAGGACCACGGGACAAGAAGGCACATGCACAAGTGATTGCCCCTGAGCGCAGGCTCAGAAGAGAGCCAGCCTGGAATCCCAGAAAAGGCGACGTTTGAGACGAACCTTGAAGGACAGCAAAAAACACTCAAAAGGGTGACAGTATGTTCCAGAGAGCAGTACCTGAACGTCCAAGGCACAGAGGTGAGGACAGCGGGGAGCCGAGCGTGCCAGGTGGGAGCCTGCAGGAGAGGTGTGGTCCAGCTTACGCAGACTCTACCCCTTGGGACTGTGAGCCAAGAGACCTTGGTTTTAAACTCTCCCGAGGACCAGCTCTGAGAGTTTGGATTAATTTCCCAACTTGTAAAATGAGCCTATTAACAGGCGTGATCCTTGAGGGCCCTCCCAGCTCTAAAGCAATTCAATTCTCACCAGATTGCAAACTTCCTGGAGGCAGATTTCGTGTCCTATTCCTCTGCTTCCCCTCGCGCACCTCAGCGGGGGGCCAGGTCTGGTGCTTAAAAACGCCTTTTTACGCTTCCTGAATTTTCTAGTCTTTTCTAGCTGGGAAAGCTCTCATTTTAACAGTTTGTTCACAAGCAGGTTTCAGAAAGCACGTATTTATAAGACTGAGACTGCCCCCCTCCCCTCTTGAAGTGTTTTCTCATTATACAAATGATGTCAAGGCTTTTAAAATTTCAAACCAAAACGTGACCATCCCCTGACTTGTCTGGTTCAAAGGACGCTGAGGTCAGGGAGCGTCTCGGACAAAGACAACCCAGGACTCTCTCGAGTAGAGGACTTGAGTATGTGAGAGAACTGCTTCCAGCCCAAGCTCCTGCCACCCGATAAAATTAGCCTAAAAATGATCTCCATGGCAACAAGAAATTTGTTCTTAAAGAAGGTTAGAAATAATGCCTTTGGAAGAAACTCAGCAGCAGCTAGAATATTCTCAGATTACACATAAATGGTGTCTATGCCAACAAAGTGACAGGCCAGGCGGCTCAATTATCTGGATAATTTAGGCCTGAACCAGTGATTTGTAAAAGAATAGGAGGTTTTTAAGACCTGAAGAATGGAATGTGGCAGGTAGGTCCAGGCGATCAGAAGCCCTGCCTCTCTTCCAAGTTTTCTCTGCCCTTCTGGGACCTGGAACAGGACTCGCAGGCCCCCAGGTGTCAGCTACACCGCAAAAATCAAGGAGGGGCGGACAGAATTGTTCGATGGATGGTCAGGAAGTTGTTGGGGAGCAAGGGTGAGTTCTGGAGGGCCCATTCTGGAGCAGGTGCCCAGACATTCTCCTTTTTGCCCAAATAAAAAAAGAGCCAAGATCCCAAGACCCTCCCACCCGCTTTCTCTCCGATAGATCTCCGTTTGCTACACGTTAACCTTCTTTCTTCTCTGCCCCCACCTTTACCTCCTTCATTCCATCCCTCCTTGGAAGATTGAAAGTCATTTGGGAAACTGAAACCCATTCTGCTTTGATCAGTTTTGGGAGGAGACAGTAAAGCGTGGCCGACTCTGGAGCCAGGCTGCCCAGGTTCAAATCCTCCAAAGTCCTGGCCTCGGTTCCTCATGGGGAATGAGAACAAACGTGACTTCCTTGTGGCATAGAAGTGAGGATTGAATAAGTTCATATTTGTAAACATTTAAAACAGCGCCTCGCGTGCAGTAGGAGCTATATCTGCATTTGATGATCCCCCCCAATCATTTAAAAGACTCAAGCCACTGCAAAAATCAGCCTGGACCCCCAGACACAGAGGCACCCTGGTAATTCCTGGGTTGAGATCTCTTTCACTGTGAATCATTAAGGAATCACAAATGATGTGAAATGCCATGTGTCATCCTGTGTCCTTGTCACACAGATGAGAAACTGACTCCCAGAGAGAGAAGGCATCTCTGGAGTAAGGAGTCCCAGGTAGCCCTGGGGCTTTCTGAAGGTGACTTCCTGTCTTCCAGGCAATGCCACGGGGATCTGGGTGTGGGACTCTCTGCAGCTCCCAGCTCGGGCCAGGCCCTGGCCAGCCCTCGGTAAATGTTTGCCTAACATCTCAGCCTCCCTTTGGCTTGTGTGTGTTTATTTATTTACTTGTTTGTTTGCTCATTAACGCATGAAGGTATTCCTCAGGCAGAGATAAGGATCCCCAGGGGCCCATGAACTTTTCAGGAGCTGAACATATAAGCTGTATCTCCAAAGACATTACATCGGATAATTCATTTTGAAACCATCCAGCTGTGGGGGTCCCATGCGACCACCCCTTAGGGGGTTTCAGTAGTTCCAGAACCTGGCGGAATCCAGAGCGTAAGCTTTAGAAGCAAAGTGGGAATCCGGGCTCTGAGACTTCTCAGCTTTGTGAGTTAGCCAAGTTACTTAACTGCTCCCAGCCAGTTTCTCCATCCTGAAGTATAATAATATCCAACATTTTTTGAGCATTTACTGTTTGCCAATAACTGTGTTCACAGCTTTATGTATATTATCTCATTTAAATTTCACCATCAGAGAGGAGAAAACAGGGGCATCCAGAACGTATTTTATCACTGAGTAAATAACATACCCATAACGCAAATTTACTTATTGGTTAATAAGTAAATGGCACAACTTGGGCGATTCTCCTCAGGGTCTTCCTGGTGGCTGTGAGCTGTGAGTTTTATAATCAATGGGCTCACAGTGGGAATCAGCAAATATTTCTTCCTTCTTTCCTCTTCCAACTACTAGACTTGATCCAAAAGAAAATGTCCTTATTTCCTTCCTTCCCTCTTTTATTTATTAGTCAAACATTTATTGAGCACGTTCTCAGTATTCAGTACCAAGTTCCTTACTAGCAGCTAAGCAACCAACACTGAACCAGGCAGGACTGTCCCTGCCCTTAGGCAGCTAATAGTCTTGTCTTTTGTTTTGCCATGTTACCTAATTCCATGGAAACACAAAGATCCCCCCACACACACACACAAAAAAGAACTAGCCAAGATCCCAAATTTCCATTTTGTTTTGTTATCCATCAAAGAAGAAAGAAAATTCATTTCTCAAGCACCTCCATGGGCAAGGTTTGCTTCTTCTATCACCTCCTTGAGTGAATAACGCCGCCCTTTGGAGGGTATTATTATGCTTATTTTTTCTGTAAGAACTGCTCGTGGACTTGTCCCTGGAAGCCAAGATGGGCTTGACCCTCCGGCGTCCCTCCCCTCACCGGACACCTACGGTTTTCCTGTTGTCCTGGGCTTCTCAATGTCCACTCCTCTGGGCTGACTTTGAGGAGAACTCAAAGACTTCTGAGAATGCTTTTCTCCCCTTTTGTGGAAATATTTCTTTAGCCATGCACATTCCCAGTAATAAGCCCCCTTCCCGTGAAGGATCACAACTGCTGCTGGGAGGTAGCCCCACCCTGCACCCCCTGCCCCGGGGAAGGCCTGGGCCAGGCCAGATTTACAGCCGCTCACACAGCTGTTTCCAGCCTAGGTGAGGGCTTCCTCTTAATGGTGTCGTTTACAAGTCAATAAAGCCATGGAGCCCCGTTTCCGCAGCCGGTCCCACCTCGGGGGCTCTGTTGTCTCGCCCTGCAGTCAGGGTGCCAAGGGGCCGGCTAGGGGCCTCATTCCTGCCCTAATGGCCCTGCTGTCCCATCAGCCCCAGAGCCCCCCCCCCCCCGCCCCCCGCCAGGCCATAAAGGCCTCCTCCCCTCAGAGGGCAGAGTTCAAACCTCTGGCTCCCCAGGACCCCGGCCTAAACTGTCGGCCCCGCCCTGCTTTAGGGCTTCTGCTCCCCTTCGCTCAGCACCAGCCAAGCCTGGGTTCTTATCTGCCCGGGAGATAAAGACTGGGGCTCTGGGAAGCCTGCGGCCACCCGAAGGCGCCTGGGCCACTGGCTCCCACTCCCACTGCTCTCTGGGGTGTGTTTACTGAGCTCCAGGAAAGAAGGCCTTTCTCAAACCACAAAGAAGACACTCCCTCTGGCGCTGGCTTTCTGTCTTCTGCGGGGAGGGCCAAGGGGAAACCTCTGAACTCTCTGGGGTTCACTGCTTCCCCGGAGGCTTCCCCAGGCCAAGGCGATAATGAGGTGAGAGAAGATGGCGGCTTAATGGGCCTGGGCCTGAGGAGAAGGGGAGACGGTCAGGCCCAGGCCCTGCTAGCGGAAGGGGGAGCAAGTCAAGGTCACAAAGCCCAGGGATGGCACAGCAAGGTCAGAATCGCTCAGGCGTTCACTTATCCGCCTCTCCAAGAAGCAGAACTAGAGCACCTCCCAGGCACACAGCCCCGTGGTAGACGCCGCGCGCTGCGGTGTGGGAAGAAGCACAGGTCTGGGGATTCTTGCCAGAGAGAGGGTGCATCCTGATGAGGAACGGGAAGAACAAGGAAGTGAAGACATTTGCAAGAGGGAATGGTGTCTACACAGGGCCTGGTGTGTTCAGGGAGGGCCAACAGTGTAGGTGATGGAGGTGAAGGCCGTGGGGGCAGGGCTGAGGGCTGGGCTCGGTCCCTCTCCTTATAGTTTCACACGCAGAGGGGAAAGAAGTGCTGGCTGTTCTGTCTCGGCCCCCTGGCCTGTGTCAAAAGCAGAGACACCACACACACAGCTTTCTCCCATCTGGTGTTCCAGGAAGCCCCATGGTGAGGGCCAGGGTCACCTACTCCTTACCCACACGGTCCAGCAGGGATGGCCTGCACTGACTGAAGCCCAACCCAGGAATTGGAATGACCCGTAGGAAACACCATGAGCCCCCCAGGGAGATAAGAATTCAAGAGATGCATCGCCTGCCCCCTGCCAGGTTACAACTATACCAAGAATGCAGCCAGCAGCCTCACCCCTGCTCTGTGCATGGCCTGGCAGAGAGGGTCCTGCTCCCCTGGAGCCTGCAGCAGATGGGGTCAGATTCCCGCTTCTCAAGAGGAAAGACTGAGGCCCGGAGAAGTGACAGTGACCACCGCTAATATAAGGCCGTCCCCGGCCGATTCAGTCCCTTTGTGTGAACTAGAAAAGGATGCGACCCCGTGGGCATGGGCGTCTGAGCCTACAGAGCCCTTGTGCCGAGGAGCAGGTGCCCTTCTCCTGGGCAGATGCAGAATCGAGGCCCACACACAAGGAAGCATCCCCTGGACTGCGGCCTCCATGGTCGGGCATCCTGTGCAAGTTACAACAGCCACCCTGGGCTAATCAGAGAAAGTGCCTGGGCCACATAAAGCCGAGGGAGAGAAATGGGCTGGGACCGCCGTCAGGCAGAAGTGTCATTCAGTCCCAGCTCCGTGACACCGTCTCCTAGCACTGCAGCCATGGGTAACTCACTATCCTTTATCTGTGGACGAAGGCTAATGATGCCGTCTTCACCAGGGTTGGCAAAGATTTAAAAGTAGATAGCAGGTCTTATTATTCCAGTGTCTCAAGAGCAGAAGATAAAGGATCCCCAGAGCCCTGGATGTTTTCCTTCCTTCCTCACTTAGAGACAGGTCTTAGCTATTTGTTTCCTGCCTACATATAATTACAGAGCAAGGACCTCATTCTGCAGGCCTGTTTTCGTGAAGGAGGAAGGAAGTTACAGGCCTTTCCACTCCCCGCTCAGAGACACCAGCTGGGAATTTGACAAATCTGTGATTGCAGCCAATAACCCCTCCATGTTCCAGAACAAGGTGCAGCCCGGGCCATTCGGGACTGCTCTTGTGGCCATCAATCCACCACTGTGCTCAGCCCCGACCTCCAGGACACCCGTCCCCTCCCACAGCCCTGTGAGTCTATGCCTGGGGAGAAGGAAAGTCCCTCCACACATACCGCACTGCACACCAGGGCAGGCCACTCCAGCCACCAGCTGCCCTGACCTCGAGCTGGACCAAGAATACACGCACAGTGCGCATCCCTCTCTGGAGGGTCTGCGCAGAGTGCTGTACCAGTCTTGATGGAGCTGGGAAGCCGTCAGATGACGAAGCTCCCTCAGGGCGCAGCTCGGAGACCCAAGGTCTCCAGAGAGGACCACTGGCTTTGTCCAGAGTCATTTTCATTTGTACAGGAACCATTTCCATTGAGTTAAGGGGAAGAGACGCAACTCCAAGACTGGCTCTGTTCCATGACCTTGAGCAAGTCCCTTCCCGTTCTGCCGCAGACCCTCCTCTACAACAGGGGAGTAGGAAGACAGAACCCTGAGGGCCCTTCTGGAGCCCACAGTCTGGGATGCTGCGATTCCAGGAGTTACAGAGGATCCTCGCCTAATCAGGGTATGGATCAGAAGAGAGTATTACTTGTGAAAGTTGAGCTGCAAAAAAGGAGAAACCCCCTTCCCAGGGTGAGGGCTGTGGGATTCAGGTAGCTGTTACAGAAAAAGCCATAAAGTTGTTTGGCAAAAAGTTGACTTTAATGAAGAGCCTTGTGGATGGTTAAAGAGACTCCCGTCAGTGCACTAAGAGTTCAGATCCTTGAAAAGAAACAGTCTTTTTTTAAAAAGATTTTATTTATTTATTTGAGATAGAGCAAGAGTGTGGGGGGGTGCAGGGGGGTGTGGAGAGGGAGAAGCAAACTGAGTTCCCCCTGAGCAGGGAGCCCTGAGTGGGGCTGGATCCAAGGACCCTAGGATCAGGACCTGAGCTGAAGGCAGATGCTTAACCAACTGAGCCACTCAGGTGCCCCGAAAAAAACTGT
>NC_138378.1:112578727-112590168 GCF_054177405.1 Leptonychotes weddellii
GTAAGAGACTTACAGCTTTACTCATCCCGGACCCACAAAGTACCTGCCTACCCTGGGCCAGGCCCTGTGCTGAGGACAGAGAAGAGCGTACCTCCTGCCCACAGAATGGGTCTGCTCTAGGGAGAGTCATAAAGAGGACAGTGGTTGACCTCACACAGTAGCTTACCAACGATCCTCGGGAACATGACAGGCCTGAGAGGTGGGTTCATCAAGAATTATCATCTCCCTTTTACAAAATGTTAACTGAAGCTCAGAGAGGTCCATTCATTTGTCTAAGGCCACACAGCCAGGGAGTAGAAGAGAAGTTTGCAAATTCTGAGCTTCTGACTCAGTGGGCCAGAGCTCTTTCTATCTTCCCCTGTGTCTATCTCCAACAGAGGGCCCAAGACCAAGAGGTTATCATCCCTCAGGACCTTCTGCACAGAGTAGGTGCTCCATGAGCATGTGTTAACCGACTGGGTTCTTGGCTCCACGACTCTAGACAAAGGCTTGATTGCCTCTTTCTGGGCCCTTAATTTACCTGTCTCCAGTTCTTTCATTCTGAGTGTTTGTCAGAAGATTGTGGCTTCTGCAAACGGAAAATCCTAAAAGACATTGCTCCTGCAATCCCCTTAAGCCTCCTGGTATTCCAAGCACAAACCTCAAAACATGCTGCTCATTTCCTCTAAAAATCGTAAGCACTTCTCTCTGTCCCAATGGCAGGAAGACAGAGCAGAGCTTCGGAATCAGGCAGGACTGGGTCCTTGTCTCTGGCCTATCTGAGCCCCAGGGGTCCAGTCTGTAAAGGGGAGTTGATGCTCCCCTTGACAAGATGTTGGATTTGCCCAGTGAAATTCATCAGAGCCTCTGCCACACCTCGAGCTTTTTAACGACGTGAGTGGCCTTCTCTACTCCGGCTCCCTTCCACAACTGGACTTAAACAAGTCCACTTCTCTGGTCCATTTACTTCTCTGCAAGAGTTTTCCAACAATCACACTGTCTGGCCCCCTGGTATTTCAGATCTATCTGAACCGATGATCAGAATTGGACCATGATGGAGCACTCAGAGCCTCCTGAATTATTTGGTCATCTTCCTGGACCAGCTTGTTCCATTCGACTGAGTGGCAGCGTTTCCTGCCAACAACAGCATTTAGAGCAGGGGGAGATCGCACACTCGACCCAAAGGACAGCTCACAATGAGGGATGATTCCTCTTCATGACTTCAGCTTTGAAGACACAACCACAGGGACTCTGGGGGGGCTCTTTCCATTGGAAAAGCACTAGCCTCAGCCATCTTATTTGTCAGTCTTCATAGCTACAGGATCTGGCTTATGAGCTTTTTAGGATTCCACAAAAATATTTGAAAGCTGAGAAAAAAACACTATTGTTTCTAAAACACAAAACAAAAACAGCAAAATCAAAGTAGATAAATGTTTAATTAATTGTCAAAAAGAAATAACGTTATGTCATATGCCACTTTATTAATTGTTAAATTTATCACTTGTGAACGTTTCATTATGTTAGTAAACAGTGTGTAGGTTGTATTTTCTCACTTGGCATGAATTTCCAAATAGATCGAGAAGGAAAAAAAAAAGAACTTACTGTAAATTAATTAAGTGACCCATAGCTAAATAATTTCAAAAGCAAAATTGCAGAAGTTCTTTTGAACTTTTTTGTAGCAAAAGTACAGAAAACCCCATAATACATAATATGGAATGATGGAATCGCATCACATGTGATGGGACATTGAGAGCCGGGGCTCAAGAATGAGAGCCGGGGCTTCTAGAAGTCTCTCAAGAGTGCAAATCATTGTTTGATCAGTCCTGATGCTTTTCATCCAGAGGTAGAGACCCCCCTAGATGTCCAGACAGCTGAAAGGACTTTCAGAGATTTGCTTACCCAAGAACTGGGTGCCATTTTCAAATGTTGGGCCACCGTTTTCCCAGCCCCTTCTGCTGAGCATTCCTTCAGCTAATAAAACGCTGGTCATCCAGCACTGGGTGAATATTTACTCAGTACACACCATTCTAGAGTTAAAGGCTGAAGGCCACGCTAAAGTTAAAACATTAAAAAGGAAGTCTTACCTCCTGGGTCAGTGTTACAATTTTCTAGGAGTGGAATGTGACCCCTGGTGGATTTTAATCACAGCAGGTGGCATTACCTGGAGTAGAAGAGAGACCTCTGGGACTGGAGCAGAATATTTAGATCCACTCCCAACCACATCCAGTGCTAACATTGCAGAAATTCTTTTTTATTCCCTTCTAGACTTCAGTTTCCATGGCTGTAAAATGGGGGTGATGATCTCTACCAGGAAATTGTGAGCAACAACCGAAGTGCCTTCCTCTAATTCTTCTGAAACCCGAGAAACACTGTACAGTGTAACGCGCCTTACGCATCATTTAGCCAAGAATTTGTTTTTTACTTTAGTGTAACAATAAAACACTCCCAATTGAAATGATTGCAGCTTCATTGAACATTTTAACAGTAAATACTGAGATTTAGTTGCGAGAAGTTATGTTTCCCAAAGATGGCCACATCAGTGTATCTCCCTTCCCATGTACCCTCCCTGCCGTGGAATGGTCACATTCCTCCACGAAGAGGTGGGGTTCATGCTCCCTCTATTCAAACCTGAGTGGAAATTTGTAACTCCCTCCAGCAATGCAATCCAGTGGAAATGAGGCCGAGTGACTTCTGAGGCTGGGTCACAAGAGATAATAAAGGTTCCGCCTGACTGTGTCTTGGGACACAGCTATTTGGAGCCCTGAGCTGCTATGTAAGCATTCCAGCTACCCTGAAGCCACGGGGCTGGAGGAACCGCAAGGAGACAGAGAAGAGGCCCAAGTAGCCCAGGGTCCCGAAGTGGTGCGATAATCGTTTTGTTCATTTATTTTTTTAATTCTTTTTGCTGATCCGCATTTGAAAGATTTCTGTAGCAAACATATTACTTTCCTCAAAATACGTCATTTTTTTTTTTTAAAGATTTTATTTATTTATTTGAGAGAGAGAGAATGAGAGAGAGCACATGAGAAGGGGGAGGGTCAGAGGGAGAAGCAGACTCCCTGCCGAGCAGGGAGCCCGATGCGGGACTCGATCCAGGGACTCCAGGATCATGACCTGAGCCGAAGGCAGTCGCTTAACCAACTGAGCCACCCAGGCGCCCAAAATACGTCATTTTTTAATTCCCCTCCTATCCCCACCCCCTCAAAGCATCACTAGGCATTGGTTAATATCTCCATGGAATTCCAACAACGGACTCTGCAGAATTCACCAAAATAACTTCTCACCCTGGAATCCTGACAAGCTAATACTGGTGGACAGACTCCAGAAACCACAGAGGTCCGCAGCCGACACGAGTGGATCCGATGCTCGGGTTCACCCATAGTGAGATCCACCAGCCCAACTGCCCCACAGATGGAGCAACCTTTCCTGAGGCTTGAGCATCTTTTGTTGTTGTTGTTGTTGTTGTTTAGCCATGGGAAAGTAAAACTTCCCATATATTCATTCATCCAGTATTGCTGAAGCCCCGTATGTGCCAGGCACGGGGCTAGGCTCTGGAGATACAGCTGTGAACTGATGGAGGGCTCTGCCTTCTGCCTTCATGCGATGAAAAATACCAATGGAGCAACGATCTGAATGTGGTGTGAGTGCCGCGAAAGGGGGCACCCGAGGCCGTGAGTGGACGGAGAGGGTGCACCTGGCCCAGAGGTGGAACATCCAGATAATAGGATACACTAACAGGGATTTAAGGAATCCCAGTGTCCCAAGGTAGAGTGCAGCGTGCTATAGACCACATGTTTATTCCTCTCTGAAGCCTTATGTTGAAATTCTAACCCCCAGGTACACCGGGGTGGCTCATTCGGTTAAGCATCCAACTCTTGATTTCATCTCAGGTCTTGATCTCCTGGTCGTGAGATCGAGCCCTGCGTCAAGTCTGCTTGTCCCTGTCCCTCTGCTCCTCCCCACCCCCCCCCACTCTCTTTCTCTCAAATAAATAAATAAAATCTGAAAAAAAAGAAAAAAAAAAAGAAAAAATCGTGCCCCCAATGTGATGGTACTAGGAGGTGGGGCCTTTGGGAGGCGATGAGGTCATGAGGGTGGCATCCTCACGAATGAGATTGGTGCCCCTACAAAAGAGACCCCAAAGAGGTCCCCTCCCTTCTTTTCCGCCCTGCACAGACACATTAAGAAGACAGCAGCTGGGCCATCTATGACCAGACACGGAACCTGCCACTACCTTGATCTTGGGTATCCCAGGGTCTAGGACTGCGAAAAACTAATGTGTGTTGTTGAAGCCCCCCAGTCTATGGTATTTTTATTATAACATCCAGGACCCACTAAGATAGAAATCAAAGGAGATCATCTTCATGAGCACACTTTGCAAAATAGAAATGCAAGGGGTGGCGGCCTGCCTCTGCCCCCCGGCCTCCGGCTGCTTCTGTAAACCAGCCGTGGTTCTGACAGGGCACGAGGCTTCTGTTTTCCACATTGGTGAGCACGAAAAACCTCAGACCGTGACACACACACACAGGCCTTCGGTAGCCATAGGATCTCGTACTCCCGTATGCTGTTCACTAAACCGGCAGGACACCGAGAGCCTTTCTCGCACTGAGGCCATTGGCCAAGGTCCAAGATGCTGCTGGGGACACATCTCCCCTGCCGGCCTGGCCTGACCATGCTGCCGGCCAGGTGGGGCTTGTGAGACAAGTGCCCTTAATTTGTTCTGACGGCCAGCCAGGGAGAGCGCCAATCCTCCAGGGAGCACGGAGAGTTTGTCTTGTCTCCCCCACCACCCCCCAAAGCCACTAGAAGCAAGATTGGAGGCCGGAGTTCTGCCCTTCTCCTGCAGCCACCGCCCGGGGCGGGTGGCTCGGGATCCTGGCCCCAGCCTCCCAGTCCCTATGTGTCCTTCCGTGTCATCGTGCATCACTGCTAAGAGGCTCTTTCTAACAGGAAAGCCCTGCCATCCCCCCTGGGGGTCCCTCGATACCTCCCCTCGGGTCCCTGGACAAGGAAACCCAAAGTCGTCAGCCAGGCCCACTGTCTCCTGCTCTTCACCAGCTGCCTCATCTCCTGCCATTTGTTCTACCCAAAGCCAATTCTGACCATTTGTTCCTGCCAGGCCCCAAATGGGACCCCATGCCTCCCCTTTCATATAACTCCTGCCAATCTCTTAAATCTTTGTTAAAGTGTCACTTCCTCCAAGAAGCCTACCGGAAACTGCCGGCCTTCAGCCCCTTCCCTGAGATCCCACAGATATGTACCATGTATTAATCTTGCTGCACCAGTGTGGCGAGACAGCGTTCTCCCACCCACTGCCCTTCTTTCTCTCACCGCACCCCGGGGGTCCTGGGGAGTCTGGTAAAACAGAGACTGCGATTTGTTGGCAGAGACGTTATGATGCAACAGGAAGAGTCCATATCGGCCACAAAAGTTTTGTTCGTATTGTAGATGCTTAACTCTGAAGGCCCCACAAGGCCTCAGCTCCCTGGGTGGCAGATGTTCCTGCTGAGGGAAGAACCCAGTCTGCCCACGAGGGGCAGAAGGGGGAAAAGGTCAACGGAATCCTATGTACACAGTGACTCTCCTAAAGAGATAGAACCTGGCTTTCTTTGTGGAAAATGCTTCTGCAGACTCCAGTTCCCACAAAAGGTCCAGGAAAACCAGTCCGGCGGCATGAGTTCAGGGATTCCCCCAAATACTGGTTCTGTGGCCAAAAAACTTAGGGAAATAATTATTTAAACCAAATTTACCAGGTTTCTTCTCGGCAGACTCCTTCAAGTCCTCAGGAGAATGGATGCATTGCAAATCTCCAAGAGGGACATACATGTAAACACTAACTATGTTTATCTGGCCACAGCATCTGATTCTGAGGAACCACCTCTTGATGTCTCCCAGAATCAGTGTTTCACAGAACACAATTCAGGAAATGCTGCTCTAAAGATATTTATGAATTTGAGAGTTCCCAAAGGGTCATATCTCCTAATATCTAGATCTTTTAGAGAGTTTTCCTGATATTATTTCTTCATACATCATCCAGAGTCTGTTGTCATGGAGGCAGCTCTGTTTCTTGTTGATACCACGAACCATGGATACGAGTGTTTCCCTCATTACTGTGGTTACCAGGGAGCTCAGAATTGAGTCCTGGCCCACATTCAGCTACTGCCCAGGCCTCTGGAAGGGAAATTTTGTCTTCTTACCTTTTTTTTGTTACCATCTTATCTCTATTTTTGTTTTCTCTTAGTCATGATTCCTTTATTCATTGTAAACCTATTTTACTGGTATGTCAAAAGCCTTTTGAAAAAGAGGCGAGATGGAGGCACCCAGGTGGCTCAGTCGGTTGAGCATCTGACTCTTGATATCAACTCAAGTCATGATCTCAGGGTCGTGGGATCGAGTCCCGAATCGGGCTCTGCACTCAGCAAGGAGTCTGCTTGAGATTCTCTCTCTCCCTGTGCCTACCCCACTCTAAAAATAAATAAATAAATAAATAAATAAATAAATACGCAAGATGTACATAAATAAATGTAAAAAACCTGTAGTATTGTTAGCAATAATGATAAGAAAAACACTTTGATTCCGAAGAAGAGGTGACTCTCCAAGGAATATTAAGGATTAGCTCTTTTCTGACCAGGAAAAGAGGACCCAAGATGGGTTTCGTTCTTGGATTAATGCTCACGTTTAAGTGTTTCTAGTCTTCAAAGTCAGAAGAAAGGCCTTCTTCCCTCCCCCCACTCCCTTGAGAAACTGAAACTAAACCACCCTCAAGATCAAATAGATTACATTGATGACACAGAGAAGAGAGGATGGTCTGTGCCCACTCTCTGAGCTACCCAGACAACAGGCTTTTGTGCTCAAGGGAGAGACAGGGGACAGGGGGCACTTGATAAGTTGTATCCACTGGACAGGGCCTGCCGGGCTGACATGCCTGCCCTCCAAGACTCCTCGAGTTGGGTGGATGGAAGGCCTTTGATTCTCTGCCACTGCCCCCACCACTGAGGACCCCTGCCAGCCCAACACCCAAATAGCCACTCCTGAGGCCATTTGAAGACCCAAAGGAGAGGTTGAGTCTTCAGATGGCCCTACCCTATTTGAATGTTCTTTCTCTAGACAAACTCAATTTCATCCTCTTCCCTTCTGACAACTTGACTGTGAAGTGACCCACATATGGTAATAACTCTCCTGCCTACCTGTCTCTCCGGAGCTGGAGCTGCAGGTTGTCACCTACAGAGCCCCTTGTCCCCATCTTTGAACAATAGCCATGTTCTTCCTCTTAGTGCTTCCCTCACAGATGGTCGCCTGGGAGCAGACCAGTGGCTGCCTGTATCTCCTTGGAGTTCTCCTTGGAGGCCATTGGAACAGAACCCCTCCTAGGGGGCCAGGGAACAGAACTAATTGTGTCTCTTTTCCGTTGTGCACACCCTCTCCCCCCACCCCCAATACCGAAGGGCACTCCTGGCAAGAGGAGCAATGGATATAAAGATGGCTGGATGCACGAAGCTGGGGAAGGTGTCCCCCGGACCCTGAGGGATAGCGGAAACAGCCAGAACCACATCTTCCCTCTCGGAGCCAATAAACACACCTGGTGCCACCTCATTATCAATTTCCTTGGCTGTGCATCCCAGGAGGTATGAGCTCGTTGAAGACTAGAACCTCAACATATCTCTGCCAACGCCCGCCTCTGAGTATGACCTAACAAATCAGGAGGAAAGGCAAAAAAGGGGGTAGAGGGAGTAAGGTTTTCAGAGTTTGGGGAGGTCCCATGTTTTAGTCATGACCTTCTTCAATCTTCACAAAAACCTGAAGGGTTCATATGCTATCATCAACACCATCTCAGAAAGGAGGAAATCAGGCTCAACTAGGAAGGAACCAGTCACGTCGGGACCAAGTTCCAGCCACTTCCACGGACCTGGCTATCCGGCTCCACCCAGGGCCAGCCCAGGAGTTTCAACTTCATCCCAGAGGCAGTGGACCTTGAAATCTTTTTGAAAACTTGTGAGTTGAGTTTGCAAAGCAGTGTTCGAATTAGAATAGGGATTTTCCCCCCATGGAATTGTCAGCTTTTGGCTGCAACCCCAACTGGACATCAAAAACAGACTCTTAGAGCAATCATATTTGTTGGACACTTAAATCAGAAAAATCAGACATCAAGAAAACAGAGATTTTCCCCATTCTTCTCTACACTCAGACTAGGGTCCTTCCGGAAAGACCAGACTTCATTCCACAGGCTTCCTCCCTTCCCCTGGGAAAAAAGGACAGGATGTCTAGGCCTATCGGCCAGGTCAGCTCACTTCAGTGTAACCAACAAGGCCTCATTAGGCAGCCGTGGGCACCAAGGAGACCCCGAGGCCACAGACCCCATCCCCGGCCCATTGCGCACTAGCATCCAGATGTGAAGCTGGAGTAGAAAGAAAGTGTTCACAGGTTCACCACGTGCAATGAAAGGTTTATGCGAGGCCCATGAACGTTGGGCCAAGCCAGAGTTGTAAAAACTGCGAAAGGATTTCTGTGTGGCTGTCCCTTCGGTGGGTGTCTGCTCCAGGGGAAAAAGCAAATCTTTGTGAGGGACCTATTGGTTCCTGTGCATGGCTCACTTTGCTCAAAAGAAAAAAAAAGTCACTTAAATGATTTAATTGGCCTAATTTGTGTTCTTAAAAAATGAAAATGAAAAAACTGAGATTTTTATGGGTGGTGTTACATTTTTAATGGGCAAGTATCCCAGGCCCATACTTTTAATTGGAAAATGTCAAACACCTGGTTGTTTCAGGCTCAGAAATAAGAATAATACCCACCACTTGCTTGAGGGCCACCATTTACAAAGCACTTCGTGTCAGATGCCGTGCTTGCTGCTAGCACATGCTGAGATTAAATTGTGAGCTCTGTATTTATCTTCGCCATGCTGTGTTCCAAAGGTGGTTTGAGACAACCAGCAGCGCTTGCTCGTACAACACACAGGCGTGAGGCCTCACTGAGATTAAGCTCCATTACAGAAGGTGCGTCCAAGAACTTGGAGCATTGCCACGGCCGAGACTTTTCCGGAACGTAGCACTTGGATCCTCCTACTTGCCGTTAATCTTTAACAATGCCTGGAAAGACATTCAGCCTGTCCCCACACTTCTTGGCCATTTGCTGGAGCAGGAAGGACCACGTTACGTCGCCTGAAGCTGGGTATGTTGGGACAAGTGCGGAACTGGAGGCAGGAACAGCCTAGTGTCCCCTCTTTTGCCAGCATCCTCCTCCTCGATGTCTGAGGCCAAGTCTTTGTCCTCCCCGAGCTCCCGTTTCCTCATGGGCAGAGACTGAATCCTGCCACGTCTGATTGTCGGCCTCACGCCACGGAGGCTGTGTGATCATGTGTGAGAGCCACAGACAGTTCCGCACTGCTATTTTGCTGTTGTCCTAGACCTCCGTGTCAGGAGGCCCGGCTACCAACTGCAGCTCTGTCTCTTGCTGTGAAACCTCGGACAGGCTCCTTCTCTCTCAACCTCTAAGTCTGCGTCTGTCAAATGAAGACAGTGAAGACTGCATGTTCTTGGTCAGTGCGCCTCGAAGTGTAGCCATCAGACTAGTGCAAGATAAGGAGCTTGTGCTAGAATATCCATCAATGCCCTGCCCCCTTCTTCGAGAAGGCCTTGCTGTGAAAAAAAAGAAAAGAATAAAGAAAAAAAGCCAGCTAAACTAGACCATAGGCTGAATGAGCAGGAGTGCTATGTTAGCCCTTCCATGAGTAGACAAGATGATTCCAACGACAGTCTTATCCTACTGACAAGATGAACAGGGACCTAGGAAATGGGTTTGATTCAGAGATATTGCTGTCCAGGTGGGGCCCCTATTCTAATTAGCCAATAGGGCTTCGAAGGGGACCTAACAGGGCACAGCAGGACCACAGTGGTCCCTGCCCAAGAGCTTCCAAACTCAGTGGGGAGAAGAGACACGAGCAAGAGCTTATCAAGAACGGGCCAGACCTCTAGCCGAGGGGCCGGCAGCAAGCAGCCCTCCAGGGGGCCGTCGGCAAAGGAGGCATGGCGGGAAAGTTCACTGAGACAGCGCAAGTGGGGAGGGCTTTCCAGCTGACATGGCGTTGTCAGAGTGACCTTCCATTGAGTAAAATTTGGATGGGTCCAGGAACATGGTGCCCTGCACACATTATCCTTGTGTTCACTTTTCCGTAATCTAGAAATGAGTTCTGGGGCTTGTTTGTGAGATGGTAGCCAACTTTCTCAGGCCGGTGATCTAGACTTCTGACTCATAGTGAGATTCCGGTTAACACCCCAATACACTTGTGCGTATAGGCGAGCATCTGTGTCGAGATCTACGTGGATATACACTAGCATCTACACAGGGGACCCCACTTGCTGGTGGTAGCGATGTTGCTGCCTCCCTCAGCCCCGTCCTCAGCTGGGACTCAGACCTGCTCTTGAACCTGTTCTCGTGTGTTGTCCACTCCATCCTCTCTGTGTTCAATTTGCTTTGACGACTGGAAAGTTAGATGCACAGTCGGCTCCTTTGTTCATTTTCCACACTTCACTGTAAAGAACAAGAAATTATTAGGGAAAATATATAGGTACACCTGCTGGGAAACTCCTTTCTCCCCTGGAGGTCAGCATTTTGCATATGGGGATGTTTGTCATATTTTAAATCACCTGATGATAATTGGCTAGGACCCCATCTGCCTATATGGTACTCTTTTTTCACCTTCTGGTTTCAGGCATGAACTTTCTCCTTGTCTCTCTGAATTTCTTTCTGTCTGTCTGTCTTTTGGTGGACTGTCTTTTTTTTTCTGTCTTTATGGTTTTTCTATACAATCCACTGGCCATGTGATTGTTTAAATTTAACTTCCAACTTTCAAACTGCTGTGTGTGTGTGTGTGGTTTCCCACCCCCGTCTAGAAAGGAAATATTCCCATGGGAAAAGATAAGTGTGAAACAAGGGTGGCTAGGGTCCTATCTTTGAGGTGTCCAGACTCATACAAAGAACTTTTTAATGAATTGTTTTCCCTCAAAAAAAGGAAGACATGTGTAGTCTCTCCCCCAGAGGGTTCTGAATTCTTGGCTGAGGAGGATAGAAAGAGAATGCTTCCAACCCCTCCCCCTTCAAATCCTAAATCTTTGAAAGCTACCCTAGAATAAAGCAACGTTTTCGTGTAAATTTTGCAACAAGAATTCTGGACGGTTTGCGTGTAAGGCACATGTGAGCTTACTAAAGGAGTGAATCGCCTTGGGTTTTCGGGGGCCATTCTAGAATCCTTGGGAAGGGCTCCCTTTATTCCTGGACCGCCTTTGATGACACATGACCTTTGACTCTGATCAATGCATCCTCCTCCTGGAGCAGCAGAGAGCAGATCAACTCTCTCAGCGCCCAGAGGAAGAGTGGGCAGTTAGGCCCTGACCTCCCGCCCTGCCCCTAACCTCACTGATAATTGAGTTTTCCATCCGTGCTCATCAGCAGGGTCAAAACACAAAGAA
>NC_138378.1:112590268-112649644 GCF_054177405.1 Leptonychotes weddellii
CCCCCCCCCCCCCCCCCCACCGCAGGGCCCTCTGTAAAAGTGTGTTTCCCAGACTCTCCTGGAAGACTAAAAAGTTAAGAGAATTTAAAAGGAATTTTCTCCACCTCACCTTCAGTCTTTGTAAAATTTCTTGTTTTACAATAATGTAAGTGATAAATAAGCTTCTTCAGAGGACTTGCCCCCTAGGTGTGCCCTCCTCGTGGAAGGAGCGGGCGGCTAGCATCATGACCACGGCCAGCTGCAGGTGAAGCAGAAGGTCCATCCGTGGCTCGCGGCTCCCCGGGGGGGAGAGAGGCCCTCCCTGGGTCACTTGAGAATAATAACAACCTCATTAATGGGATGCCTCCCCACCTTGCGGCTTTCACCGTCGCTTCTGACCCTCCCACCCCCACCGAGGGAACTATATTATGTCCCAAGAAACCAAAGGGCAGCCAACTTCTCCAAGGTCACCCAGGCTTGGAAGAGGTGGAGCAGAGAGCTGGAGCCAAGGTTGCCGACTCCGCGGCCCATGAGCTCTCTGGAGCATCTCGCTCCTTCTGGAGGAACACTCCGGAATGCAGAAGGAAGGAGGAGGCTTCCAGGCTCTGACAAACACCCAGAGAAACAAAAGCGGAGGTCAGAACAGCCCAGAAAGATGGGTAGAGGGAACCAGGAAAGGTGCTTCAGCAGAGGGAACAGCCTGGGGGAGGCTCCGAGGGAGAAGTCAGCCCAGGGACCATGGCAAGCCTGGCCCGTGGACGTTTACAGACCCGCAGCCCTGACCGCAAAACTCTTAGGGGCCGAGGGAGGGACCAGGTGTGGAGGGCCTTAGCTGTCTGGCCAGGAGTTAGGACTTTCTTCCAGAGCCTCCTGGAGTAGCTACTGCAGGGATGTGGTATGTGTGCAGCATTGAACAATCAGGATCTTTTCCCATTTGGAAACTGAATAATGGAAAACCCCATCCATAACAGTGCCTGTTACCTGGGCCTGTCTGAGTGGTCTTCCCAAAGCTGGGACCTATCAGCATAAACATCTCCTCGCCATCCCTGCTACTTGCCCTCTTGCCTGGGTGGTGGGAAGCTCCCGAGGCCCTTGCTAAACCTCCAACCACCAAGGTCCCTGTGCTGCCCGTTCGGATGCAGAAGGTATGGAAGTGAGGCAAGAAGCTGTATTTTGACCCAGTGCCCACAGGTGGTTATTGGCCATGGACAAGTTTCGAAAGAAAAAACAAAACCATAGAAACCACCCAGGGCACTGGAAAATAATAGGGCTCCTCTTGGAAAGACTGAGATAGTAGGTCTGGGGCCGGGGGGTGGGGAGCAGGAATCTGGATTTTTTAACAAAAGCAGAGACAGGATTAGGGTAAGATAAGAGGTGGGTCATGCAAGTGAAGACTCAGACCGTTTCTTTATTTAAAAGCTTGCTCTGTTGCTCATCATTGATATCTTTGCACTAATTTCTTTTTTTTTCTTTTTGGAAACTTATTTTATTTCAATTCAATTAGTTAACATATAGTGTATCATTTGTTTCAGATACAGAGTTCAGTAATTCATCCGTTGCATATAACACCCAGTGCTTATTACATCATGTGCCCTCCTTAATGCCAGCCACCAGTTATCCCAATCCCCAACCAACTCCTGTCCCGCAACCTTGTTTGTTTCCTAGAGTTAAGAGTCTCTTATGGTTTGTCTCCCTCCCTGATTTCATCTTGTTTCATTTTTCCCTCTCTTCCCCTATGATCCTCTGTTTTATTTTTTAAATTCCACATATGAGTGAGATCGTATAATAATTGCCTTTCTCTGATTGACTTATTTCGCTCAGTATAATACCCTCCAGTTCTATCCATGTTGTTGTAAATGGTAAGAATTCATTCTTTCTCATGGCTCAGTAATATTCCATTGTATATATGTACCACATCTTCTTTATCCATTCATCTATCCATGGGCATCTGGGCTCTTTCCATAGTTTGGCTATTGTGGATAATGTTGCTATAAACATTGGGGTGCAGGTGCCCCTTCGGATCACAACATTTGTGCCCTTTGCACTAATTTCTGATGTTCTGTATCTTGGTAACCGAGTGTTTTGGCCCTCCTTAAATTTTGTACCCAAAATGAGTTCCTCATGCTCCTTACCTTCGTCCTAGCCCTGAACAAAAGCCCCAGATGGTCCTGAGTCCAACCACTGGGCACCACCTTCCAAGGTCTTGCCTGCATTTCTGGCCTCATACCCCTCAGCTCCTCACACTGCCAATGGCCTCAGTCATTGGCACAGGCTCTGTACCCCTACAGCATCCCACCCTGATGCCCAGCTCTTGACCTGGCCCTTGGACATGCTGTCCTGCAAAGTCCTTGTTTCCTCTGGGATCCTCACTCCTCCCAGTCAGCTCCTCCTCCATGCCACCCCGGTCTCCTTCCTGTACACAGCACCAGGAGCCCTGCAACACACTCTCCCATCTACATCACTGACCCCCCAACACCACCAGGGGAGAACAGTTTTTTTGCACTTCTGTGATCACTTTGCACACACCTCCAAGACAAGACTGTCTCACCATCCCAGGATTTCTCTGTGCCTGTGAACCTCATAAGAAAAAGAAAACATAACTGTAGATTCCCCCACACCTAGAACATACACTAGGTGGGAAGGAAGGAAGGAAGGAAGGGAGGAAAGAAAGTCAGGGCACAATGGGATAAGCATAGACTTTGGTCTCACAGCACAAACTCAAGCTTGAATCCAGATCCACTACTGACTACTCTCGTGCTCCTGACAGAGACTCAGCATCTCTAGGCTCCATTTCTTTATCTATAAAATGGGGCTGATAAAGCTACCCTTGCAGGGTTGTCATGAAAATCACCAAGTGCCTGGGACACGGTAACGGATGTTCCATAAACTTAGAAAATACAAGAGATCAGCTAGTAGATCCTCCCCTCGAACCATCTTCTGGTGCTCTCTGCTCTGAGGGGTTTGCACTCATGCCCTCTTGGGCTCACTGTTGTGGTTCTTGTATCATGGCTGAGTTTGGTTTGATGGGTGATCTATAATGATCAAGGTTTAGGTGAGAATTGGCCCCCAGATCAACTAGATGGTTTGCACAATCTAAATCCAGGCATAGGAAAGAGTTAATGTGGGTCTTTGTTGAATTTCACTGATTCAACCCAAATTTCAGGATCATCATCCGGTGCCTGTACTTGTCTGTGGTCCTAGATACTGTCACAGATAGAGTCTCCTGAGGTCCCTTGAAGGCCTTAAATGTCATGAAAAAGATCTTACTTTGGAGTAGATTTATCCCGACCCTCCCCATATTAGTAGAGTTCTCTAGAGAAACAGACATAGGGTGGAGAGAGAGGGAGAAAGAATGTAAGAAATTGGCTCATGTGATCATGAGTGATGACAAGTCCAAAATCTGTAAGGCAAGCCAGAAGGCTGAAGACCCAGGAAAGAGTTGATGTTGCCCGTCTTGTGTCCAAAGGCCATCTTGACACAGACTTCCCTCTTCTTTGGGGGATCTCATTCTTTTTGTTAATGCCTTCAACTAACTGGATGAGGCCCACCCACATTACAGAGGATAATTTGTTTTATTCAGTGTCCTGGTTTCAACACTAATCTGCTCTAAAAAATATCTCCCCAGTGACATTTAGACTGGTGTTTGACCAAGCAACTGGGTGCCACAGCCTAGCCAAGTTGACACATCAAAGTACCCATTATACTCCCCAAGTTTACAGCATGAAATGAAATCAGCCCATCAGATAATCAACACGTAACCAAACAGGAAGCAATCATGGGAAAGCACTTTGTGGGGGTGGCGGGGAGGGTCCCACAGAGTAAAGGTACCACTGGGGTGAAGGCTGTGACCAGTCTGCTGCTGGAGAACAACTGGAAGTCACCAGGTGCTCATCCAAAAGATGCCTGACAGAGCCCTCCCCTCAGAGACTAATTCATTCACCAAACATTATTGGCCCTCCGAAGTACCAGGCATCTCGCTAGGCTCTGGGGTACAGATATGGATCTGACAATGGACCTCAGGACCTCACGGTCCAGGGTGGAGGCAGACACCCAAGGGACGCGTGCTATGACAGCAGGGTATGCCAAAAAGGAAAGGCAGGTATGAGCACCTCCACTCGAGGAAGATATGATGGCATTTGTGGGGATAAAGAGCTGGCACCAAACATAGCGATCATCACCAGGGAGATGAATAAGGAGAATGTGATGGTGCACAATGTGAAATGTTTTGCAGCAATTAGAAGCAAAGACCTAGGGCGCCTGGGTGGCTCAGTTGGTTGGGCGACTGCCTTCGGCTCAGGTCGTGATCCTGGAGTCCCGGGATCGAGTCCCGCATCGGGCTCCCTGCTCAGCGGGGAGTCTGCTTCTCCCTCTGACCTTCCTCCTTCTCATGCTCTCTGTCTCTCATTCTCTCTCTCTCAAATAAATAAATAAAATCTTTAAAAAAAAAATGCAGTGTGGAATGGGGGAAAGAAGTAAGAAGCAAAACTGTGGATAGCACCGTGTCATTTATATAACTTCAAAATACACTACACAGAGAAATCTCCTTCAGAGAGATGCATATGATTTCAAGGGTACAGAGCAGATGCATTGGGACGGTCGTCTGTGAAGAGGGTACTGGGAACGAGGACGGGCGAGTACCTCAGTGAGAAGAGGAGCCCGGCAGGGACCAGTGAGGGATGTTGCATGAACTGAAGGCTATGAGTGACTCAAGCCTCTGCACCGAGTTCCAGAGAATATACACATCGACCACTGTGGGCGAAAAATCACGATGAGAGAGATAACGGCAACCTGCTTATAATGACTTGGTCCATGCCTGCCTTCCCTTCCAGGCCAGAGGTTGGCAAACTACGGCCCATGAGTCAAATCCAACCACCATCTGTTTGTGTAAATAAGGTCTTACTGGCCCACAGCCACGCTCATTCATTTGCAGAGAGCCCATGGCTGCTTCCACGTTACAGTGGCGGCTTCCGGAGCTGCAACCGAGACTGGGCAGCCTGCAGGGATATTTACCAAGTGATCCTTTCAGAAAATGTTTGCCAACCCTGTTCCAGACTAAAAGCTCATGGCCAGGGCCAGGGATAAAAAGAAAGAGGAGGACTCCACAAATGAGGATCAAACCCCAGACAAGCGTACGAGCGTCTGAAGACCTTCTATCGGACTCAGACAGCGAGGGAGGGCCGCTCGGTTCTTCATGAGCACAGGACCTTTGTACCTGCTGCTCCTCTATGTGCAACACTCTCCATCCTTGCTTTCCCTGGCTGTGTTTCTCCCACCTCCCCCGGAGGCCTCTCTGGTCCCCTGCCCCTAGGTCGCAAAGCCCTGCTCTGCGCTGTCTTATCATGCTGCACTTTCTGATACCACACGACACTCTGGTAATTATTTGTCCATTGTTGAACTTCCTTTCTTCACCTGGGCATGGGCCACATCCTGCTCAATTCTGGATTCCCAGCAACTACAGGAATGGGTAGGGGAAGGGCAAGGAATACGATCAGAAAATATTCCAGGAAAATACCAAAAGGCCGGGCGTGCCAAAGAGAAGTGGATGCTTTCACCCAAGGGGCAGGTGCTTAGGCCTGATGTCCCCATACAAAGAAGACCGTCTGCTCCAAGAATTATGGAGCCGGAGCTAGAAGGAGCCAGATCCAGGCCAACCCAACTCCTTTCTGGAGGCTGTGCTGCTGCATTCCCATCTTTGTTCCTCAGTGAACCAAGATGGCTCATAGAGCATAGAAAGCA
This sequence comes from Leptonychotes weddellii, assembly GCF_054177405.1. Taxonomy (NCBI): domain Eukaryota; kingdom Metazoa; phylum Chordata; class Mammalia; order Carnivora; family Phocidae; genus Leptonychotes; species Leptonychotes weddellii. Next base: position 112,595,984 of record NC_138378.1, read on the forward strand.
AAAGTATTGTCTGGAAGACTGGTAACCCGAAATCAGGAAGAGGGTCCCCAAATTTGGAGCACAGATCACCCCCGCCTCCATCTATCTCCCACCTCCAGGCACTGTTCCAAGGGCTTTACATAAACTCATCCATGGAATCCTCATGACAACTCCTGTTACAGATGAGACTGTGGCACAAGGAGCTCTCGCCTCTCACCCGGGGTTGTATGTCTCTCCAGCCCCAGAGCCAAATTTACTCCCTGGGAGCCTGGTGACAGATCTCAGGCCCTGACCATTACTCTACACCACCTCTACACCACCTCTTACCTAATATTGCTGGTGGACTTCTCATACTTGACATGCAGGTTCTTATGTGCTCCCGGGAGCACCTTGTGGAGGGGCAGGCAAAGAGGGGATTCTTATGCCCAGCTAGCCGGTGAAAAATCAAAGAAGCCAGGTGCTCTGAGCAACATTCTAGACTCTTCTGCTATCTCTATTACCAAACCCCAACACAGCACACCCTTGGCAAGAGGTAAGTCATTCCATAGGGGAAATGTTCACTGTGCACTAGGCCAGGCCAGGTCCCACGCTGGGCACCCAGGAGACCAGAGAAAGGTAAGACTGGACCAGCCCTAGAGAAGGTACTGGGGCTGTGGATGGTAGGACATGGAGACCCATATCTGTAACCAGGGGAAAGTCAATCCCTAGGGTCAATCCCTAGGTGTGATCGTTTCCTTCTAGGGTTACCAGGGGGTCTTCCTGGAGGAGAGTACAGCCGCCAAGTTCCTGAACTGAGTCCCTGTCCCCACATTTCCTAGCCAGTAACCAATAAAGGGTGCCTTGGGCTTCCTCTGCCTATAGCAGGAGGCTTCATACCAGGCTCCCTGACTCGGATTCAGCCTTGGCTCCCACTCCCAGCTCAGCCCAGAATGTCTCCACAGAATGTCTACTACACAGCAGCTCGGTCCCTTTCCAGCCCCAGGACCTCTCTGAATGAGGCGCACAGAATTTGACCCCCGGGATCACCCAGGAACCCCTCTGGAATTCACAGGCTCTTCCCTCCTGGCCTCTTCTAGAGCCCCTCCCTGCTCAGCCCTGGGAGCTGGCCCAGCATCGGAGGGACTAGAAAGGACAGAACCGAAAGTGAGGACATGCCCCAAAGACTCCCAGGCTTCCTTCCTCTTCTGGAAGTTGACGACCCATGCTTGGCTGTCTTCGACATCCTGTCCTTCAGTTCTTGAGGCTGTTTTCCCAAAGGAACCCTTGGGGATTGTGTCTGTGGGGATTTGACAACAGCAAGGGGACTTTCACTTGAGCAATCTTGACTTCCTGACGCCCGAGATGGCTGTGTGCTGTGCGCGGGGAATAGAGAGATACATGGATGAAGAGTAGAAGGGAGTTCTTTGACACAGAAAATGAACCCAGGCCTGTGCAGGAAAACGAGAAAAGAGAGAGGAAGAGAAATCTCCCTCCCAAATGTCCCAGGATCCCAAGGATCCACCCACAGCTGCGACACGGTTCTAGAATTGCGTCTCCACCAAGCTTCGGGAGAGACCTTCAGAGGATGCCCCCCCGAAGACTGCAGCCAAGTGCCACCTCACATCGCTGGTGTCAGCCCGCCGGCTTCTCCTCCCTTCTGCCTAGTACCTGAACCGCACAGCGCCCCCGCCCCTCTCCCTGGGTCCTCTTCTTCCTTCTCATGCCACCAGGAGGGTTTAAGGCTCGTCTGCAAGTGAGACCCCTCTCCTAGCTGTTGTCCCGGACGCTTCCACTTTGTTGCCCCCAGACCCTTCCACGTGGCCTGTTTCTACCTCCCAATTCCTGTCTCAAACCTTGGGCCCTCTGACCCCTGGCCTCTTCATGCCAACTCCCACCACCTGCCCCGGCTTCTTTTGTACCCATTTATCTGATTGGCTGACCTCTGCCCATCCTCTAGGCCTCTTGACTTGGTAAGTCCTCAGCAACAAGGGAGCCCACTTGAGCCTGAAGCATGGGCCTACTGGGCAGCCTGTTCTGCCTCTGACCAGGGAAGGCCTCAGCCAGCCCGGCCTTGACCTTTGCAGCGATCAGCTGGCCTACAGGCCAAATTGCTACAGACACACAACAGCCAAGGTGGCCTCACCATCTGCTCAGCGGTGACCCAGACCCAAGAGGCTCCTCCGGAGCCTGTCCAGGCTCGTGTTCTGGCGCCTGACAGTACAAGGAGAGTCACCTGTCTCATGGGTTATAGTACCAGCATCATCGAGAAATGAAAACAGAATCCGTCCCTTCCACCAGTTGGAGGATCTTCCTGTTTCCAAATATGATAAGGAAAGGAGCCCAAGGGAACCCGTCGAGGGGGATCTCCGGGGTGTGGACGGGAGATGCAACACTGAGCAGAGTGTGCACCACCCTCTGCCCAGCAGGCCTGGGGCAGTGTGGTTAAGGGAGACCCTGTCCCCTGCTCTGCATTCCCATAGACTCTGGTCGAACCTCAGTCACAACACCTATCCGTAGTTAATGGCTCATTAACTTGGTGCAAGGTGGCCTGGTCTGCTAGAATGGTAGATTTTTAAAGGCAGGGAAGATATCTTCACTCATCCTCGTATTCATTCAGCTATTCACCCTCATATTCATGTTGTCACTTCATTTACTGAGCACCTACTTTTGTGCCCAGGCCCTGCCCCAGGCCCCAGGGCTACAAAGATAAGTAAGTCCAGTGAAACGTAAACAGATCATTAAGCCTTAATGTGACAAGTGCAGTAATAGAAAGATGCAGAGGGCACTGGGAGTTCAGAGGAAGAAGCATCTTTCCCTGCTTCAGAAGATCTAGGAATATATCACAGAGGAGAAGTCCTTTTCACTGGGTTTCGGAGGATGAATAGGAGTTCTTTTGGCCAGTTCTTTTGGCTCTGTAGTCATGGACACATACCATCTTCATGGATGAAGGCTCAGCACTTCTCACCCAGAAAATGCTCAGAAACTGGGGCATCGTAACCAGCACAGACTCGGTGCTAGGACAGGGGAAAAGAGGGCATCGTCCTCACTCCTCTGCCTCAAACCTGGAGATACATTGGATTTCAATGCACCGTCGTGTTTGAGAACCCCTGCTTGAGACCAATGCTTCTGAAGCTTAGTGTGTAAATGCATTCAGGACGTCTTCTTACAATGCAGCTTCAGGTGTGACAGGTCTGGGGGGGCGGGGGGGCTGAGAACCTGCAGGTCTAACAGGCTCCCAGTAATGCAGATGCTGCTGGTGCTGGGACCACACTTTGGGCAGCAAGTCTCTGAGGCTGACTCCCCGCAGGAATTCACCAGATGTCAGGATCTGGCCTGCGCGCAGGGCCGATGATTCTGCCCTCCCAGCGCTAACCTTTAGTTCTGGATCGGGAGGGGGCTGTTTGTTGGTGTTTTGAGAGCTGGCATACCTATCCCAGCCAGCTGCCCGCCCGGCTGCACTCAAGGCCAAGGCCCAGCCAAGGGGGCCTGGGCGAGCCAGCTGACATCCCAGTGCAGAGGGGGGTGGCGCGTTGGCAGGGGCTGCCTGCTGGGTAAACATTGTTCTGGGTTTTTTCTTTTTTTCTCTTCAAACAAGCCCTTCCCAGCGCCCGGCCACAGAACCCTAAACAATGCCTCTCTGTGCTGTTGACACAAAGGCACAAATGGTGTCATTCCAGCCCAGAGATAAAACTCTGATCCTCCCATAATGGGGGGCATTTCCTCTTGGGAAGAACACCAGCAAATCAGGAAATTCAACAAGCCCAGTCTAAACCCTGCCCTCCGGCTAGGCTCAGGTTTTTTGTTGTTTTGGGTGGATTTCTTTCTCCCCAAAGCTCTGCTCGGTTCCTGTGCCTCCGTCAGCAGATATGTCAGCCCCAGACAATGGCCTCTTTCTGCAGACAATGGTCAGCGTGAGGAATGTCGCAGGAGGGCAGGGCCTGAGGAGGGACAATCAGCTTTCAGAATCCAGTGGCCGAGTGGGTGCTGCAGGGAGGGTCCTGCTGTCACCCGGGCAGCCTCCTCAAAGGCACCATTTATAGGACCCGCAGCCCCGGCAAAATGGATGCTCGGGGGGCGCGGAGCTGGAGGGCCAATAGCTCGCTGGCCACCGCCGTAGGCCAAGCCCCGTCCCCTGCTTTCTCGGCCTTCCCGGGCGCCTGCAGCCACGGCCCCTGCCATGCAGACTTTGTTTAATGAAAAAACAGTCACCCCCAAATTAGACCGAGGTCTGCTGTTCCCCACGCCGCCCCTCCTGCAGTCCCCGGCCTGGGCCTCCATTGGCCAGCTCTCCAGAAAAGAAAGGGCTTATTCATCCCCTAAGGTGGAAACTCGCTTTCTCCGGGGGGAAATTGTGTAACCGTTTTGTAGTGGAATTGACTACAGTCCTCAAGGTCTTTTGGAAAAAGAAAAACAGATAAGGGGGCGGAGGTTGGATCCAGTGCCAGCAGAGTCTTCTTGTTAGATTTGCTCACTGCAGAACAATTTTTCTGACAGAGGCCACAGGCCCAAACATCATATCAGCTAGTCCCTGGATTTCAAGGACCCTCACCGCCACTGGAAAATTAAAAAGAAACTTTTTGGCAGATAGCCACGCATGCATGCCTTCCTTCACTCCTCTAGCACAATGCCTAGCACACAGTAGGTGCTCGGTAAACATTCGTTGAGCGAATGAAACATTTTGTAATTTTGGATTCTATCTCTCCCTGCTTAGAAAAACCTTCAGTAGCTCCCTATTGCCTATAGTATAGATTACATTTTTCTTGACATGGGCTCCGACTTGTCACCTGGCCCCTCAAATACCTCTCCAACCTCACAATCACCCCGTTTTCCCTCATTTGTCCCCAACACACACACAAACATACACACATATGCTGTCCATTGCTTCTTGAACCAAACCATTGTTATACGAGATCCGAGGCCTTTGTCCCAGCTGTCCCTTAGCCCCAAGGCCCTTCCCAAGCTTCTCTGGAGATCTGGTGAGCTCCTGCCCACAGTGTCTGCCCCACCTCTTAAAAGCCATTCTGGTGCTTCTGACTCCACGGCCTTGCCCTCTCGTGCACATGGCCCTATCATGGCATGTGCACAGTGTCATATTGATCTGTTCTGATCATACGTGAACTCCTTGAGAGCAGGAACTGCATCTTGATTTAGCCCCATACGCCCAGTGGCGGCCCAAGGCCTGGTCCATCATGGGTTCTCAGTAAGCAGGGGACGATCCAGCCCTGGCGTGCCCAGGACACTCCTCACTTGAGGACTGAAAGTCCACTTCCCAGAAAACAACATGGTCCTAAGCAAACAGGATGGTTGGTCTTTCTATTGTGAGTTCTATAAGAACTCACTTTCTATAAGTGAGTTCTGAATGAGTAAATATCCAGTCTCCACTCATTCATTCATTCATTCAACACATGTAGAGTAAAAATCTGTGAGCTGGGTCCCCCACTCATCCAATTGCAGGGCGTATCTAAACAACCCAATATCTCTTCGAAACAATCCCACTACCCAGTGTTGCAAAAGGATGAGTCTTTGCTGTTGAATGAGAATTAAGTCCGTTAGGCATCTTTCCGTGGCCCTTCCCGTGGTCCCCCACTCATCCAATTGCAGGGTGTATCTAAACAACCCAATATCTCTTCGAAACAATCCCACTACCCAGTGTTGCAAAAGGATGAGTCTTTGCTGTTGAATGAGAATTAAGTCCGTCAGGCATCTTTCCGTGGCCCTTCCCGTGGCCCTTGTTTATCTTCCCGGCTATCTCTTGGGGCAACCAGCCACATTGTTGGTAACACATCTGTTGACATCTGCCTTATCTCCCTGGATTTACCCGGGGTCTCCCTGAGTCTGCTGCCCTCCAAAAGGATGAGCTCTCTAGACTCGAAGCCTCGCAGATGAATTCCTATCTAAGGTTTTATAAGTTACAAAGTGCAGGCTGGAGCTCGGTTCCCAAAGCAGCCCCCAGCCCCAGGCCCTCAGAACAGGGGCGGTTGCAGCCAGGACCCATTTGTCCGCTCAGCCTCCCTCAGACCCTCGGGCAGCTTGGACCCATCTGCTTCCCAGTTCTAGGTCAAATCAAGCTGAGAAAGGATCAGGCTTCATTTGACCCGAGATGGCTACGGCATCTGGCGGCTGCCCCCACCCCCCTCCTCCCCATCCTGGCCAAATGAGCCTTAATCCCCCTCCCCCCTTGGTGGGCTTTCAGGGACGCCATCTCCCCTGGATGATGCCTGCAGAGCTTCTGGGAAGACGGACACATCTTGTTTGAATCCCAGCTCAGCCACGTAGCTGGGAGATCAGGTAAGTTACCTAACCTCTCTTGTGCTGCCTCATTTGAACAGGGAAATTCTTAATGTCCACTTTGCAACATCATTATGAAGATGATAGGAAATTGACAAGGCATCCAGTCCTGTGTCTAGCACACAGGAGACGCTTCAAAAGCTACTTCTCTCACCTTCAGCGCCGAGGGAAGAAACCACCATTTGGAGTGAATCCATTCAACACCTTGGGGCCAAGCCCATACTTTTGGGAATGTTACTCCACTGAGTAAAGAAGAGACAGGGTCACTGGGCTGGGTCACCACGTTCTGCCCCTTCTAAGGTGTCCTGTCCACATAGGAAGAGGGCCCAAGATGCAGAAGCTGCCCCCAACCGAGGTGGATAGAAGCTGTAACTTTAAATTGGGACATCCCCAAAACATCTTTGGTTAACGAAAGACAAGACAAATAAATATCAACAGACAGATTTCTTTTTCACCCTCGCCCTAAAAATTTACAATGGAAATGTTAAAATTTGCCAAAAATTAATTTTAAAGCATAGCATGTAGACAAATACAAGGCATCTTAAGGCTAACGTTTGGAGGTCCAACTTCAAAGAAGCAATAGTCTAAAATTCCTCTCGTTCCCCATGGAAAATAATTATTTCCTTTCATCCAAACTCCCTGGCTCTCCAGAAGACAAAGGTGACGAGTCGTGTGCATGACCACCCACCTTTTAAAATGCATGTATTTAACCAACCTGCTCCGTTCACATTGTGCACACTGCCGTAACCTGACATTTCAGACAATCCCTATAGCTCACGTCTCAGTTTCTTCCCCTCCATATAATCTTAATGCCCCCATTTATTTCTGGCTTGTTTCCATGAACACTTTGACTTTTTATTAAATCAAAATTAATAGCTTTGCACCCTAAGAAATCAGGAATCAGCTACCAAACTATGATATTTTTGAAAGTCCTTCTAAGGTTTTGGTGTTTTGGTTTTGTTTCATTTTTTTCTCAGTGGTAGCCCTGGATGAATTACTTGAGGGAAATCTCTGTTAGGACATCGTAAGGCTGTCTGAGCTCACACGCGTTTAAGAATGCACCGTGTGGGGGCGCCTGGGTGGCTCAGTTGTTAAGCGCCTGCCTTCGGCTCAGGTCATGATCCCAGGGTCCTGGGATCGAGTCCCACATCGGGCTCCCTGCTCGGCGGGGAGCCTGCTTCTCCCTCTCCCACTCCCCCTGCTTGTGTTCCCTCTCTCGCTGTGTCTCTCTCTGTCAAATAAATAAATAAAATCTTTAAAAAAAAAAAAAAAAAGAATGCATCGTGTGTATGAGTGCCCACAGGCGGAAGAAGGGTGAATATCAACAGTCAAGAATTGTGCTGTGGATTAGCACAGGAGAACCCTACATCAACAGCAGGTGCCTAATATCATATTCTATGTTGTTGCAAGTCAGGTTGGAGAGAAACTGGAAATTAATTGGGATAGCCCTAAAGACAATGTCTGAAACATTATTGCACATGCTGCACTCATTTTTTCCCAGTTAGCCTTTTGAAATACTTGCTTTTGTTCCTCACTAATTTCTGGGTAATTGTCCACTTTGGAACTCTTACAAAGTGGGTAGGTATTTGAGAACCATGATGACCTATGACCTTTGACCCAAGGTGATCTTTACTGGGAGAGATCCATGAAAGATTGATTTGAGCAGAGCTGAGTTAGACAAACAAGCCATTCACATAACTTTAAATCCGGAGGCAAATCAGGTAAAAATGTTAGCAACCTTAGTGGCCTGGAATTTCCTGCCCCCATAGTCAGGAATTAGGGCAATATTTCTCCTAGCCTCTGCGAGTATTGATGAAGAAGTTTCTGGATCTTCCCCTTCAAATGGACCCCTAGAACCATCCATTGGAGCATACTAAGTCCCATCAACAGGTAAGCTGGCTTCTAGACAAATAGTTTAAAAAAGGAACTGAAAAGTGTGTCTTTTACATAATTTAGAGCAATAATTCTAAATATTTCAATCACAGACATATTGAATCACAAGGATATTCAATCGTTCTTCCAAAGAGCCCACATTTTAGGAAGACTCCCTCTTAAACAAACTGCACTATTTTAATTAGCGTTCCCAGCCTTGAGTCATCAAAACACAGGAAACTGAGTATCAGAGGTTCTGACAGGGCTGGGGTCCCAGGAGCTGCCACGCAGACAAGGCAGGATCACAACCTGAGAGAAACTGTCTGGGGCTGTGCTCCCAGTGAGGGGTCTCGCGTCAGGGTAGGGTGGCGGCTACACTGGAGCAGCAGGGGCAAGCTTTCAAGGCTGTACTAACTGCCACTCCAGAAACTTCGGTCCGTGTAGAATGGCCCAGCCTGGGAGCTACCGACCCTGATGCCTCATTCCCACCATCTCTGAGCCCACTGACCAAGCCGAGGGAGCAAAGTAGGTAGGGAGGGTTTAGAGAGCCACCCGTAGGCTTCCTGTTCATTTTCCCTGTAAAATGTAGGGAAAAAAACAACTTGATAACATTAATGAAAAATTTTTCAAAGATTTATTTATGTACTTGAGAGAGAGAGCATGCGCACGAGCAAGAGGGACAGAGGGAGAGAGAATCTCAAGCAAACTCCATGCTGAGCGAGGAGACTTACACAGGGCTCAATCTCAGGAGCCTCAGATCATGACCTGAGCTGAAATCAAGAGTCGGACACTTAACCGACTGCACCTCCCAACCGCCCCAACATTAATGAGAATTTTAAAACAGAAAAGCATCAATAGTAATCCTATGACCACTGTGTTTATTTTCTTCTACATTATCTCCAGTCTTTATTCACAGGCACACACTTATTTTTTGTGCATTCCTTATTGGCAAACTTGCCTACTCGCTAAAATGTATCTGTAACCCCAAAACCAGCACTCAAAGCACTTTCATGGTCATTCACAGACATGCACAAAGTGAAAAATTTGGCTGGCCCCACATCCAGGTTCCCAGCCAAGGCAGAACACAGAGATGCCTTCATGTTTCAGCTCCATACTGTAAACAACTGTCCTCTTCCCAGTCCATTTAGCGCAATGTTTTCTGTATTTTTATGCTTTCTGTTGGTGATTTCACTGTTTAAAATAGCCACCCGCCATAGCGTTGTCAAGTGTCCCCAAGAGCAAGAAAGCTGCGAAGTGCCTTATAGAAAAAGTACGTGTTAGGAAAGCTTCGTTAGGGCGGGACCCATAGCACTGTTGGCCACGAGTCCCATGTTAATGAATCAACAATAGATAACAAAACACACATAAAATAAGATTAAGAATTGATGAGTTGGGGCGCCTGGGTGACTCAGATGGTTAAGCGTCTGCCTTCGACTCAGGTCATGATCCCAGGGTCCTGGGATCGAGTCCCACATCGGGCTCTCTGCTCCTTGGGAGCCTGCTTCTCCCTCTGCCTCTCTCTCTCTGTCTCTCATGAATAAATAAATAAAATCTTTAAAAAAAAAAAAAAAAAAGAATTGATCAGTTGACAAAGATACTATAACCAGAGGCTCACAGGAGCCTAGCCATGTATTTCTCCTAGGAGCAATGGTTTGTGTTCACTAAGTCAGTGTTTGAAGTGACTTTGTAGAACATTACCATGAATACTGAGAATTAACTGTCCTTAAAATTCATCTCCCTCTTGCTTCAGTTACTATTATATAAATAATATTTGTCAATGTTATCATATAATAATGCTCCTTTGTGTGAGTAAATCATCTACTTAACCATTCCCTTATTGCTAGGGCCTTGGGGTTGTTCCCAATATTTCAACCTTATAGACAAAGCCGCAGAGAGTATATGGTATGTGCACTCCATAAAGACATGTAATCATCTTATCCTTGTCTGAATCCCCAGAATAAATCTCAGGGCTTGACATATAGTTTATCTAGAAAAATGTTTGTTGAGTGAATGAATTCATTCAGCTTAAGGTGGGACCATGATGGGCAGGGACCATCAATTCAACAGGGAAGACTCTTAGTAGGTGTTCAATATATGTCTGTTGTTTGACATATTAACATCTGCTGATCACCTTCTGTTTGTTATGTAGCTCACACCAGGCCCGGATTCTTACTTTTATTATATTGTTTAATCCACATTACCTTTGGAGGTTAAGTTTTATTAGCCTCATTTTACTAGTAAGGAAACTGGGACTTAAAAAGATCGTATGTTCAAAGTCACACAGTTAACCAGAGGCACCACCATGCTTCCAGCCCAGGTCTTGATGACTCCCAATCCCTGCTCTTTCTGCTGCACCAGGCTGAAGCCCTCAGTGTGTGCTGAGCCAGGCGGGCCCAGCCCTATAGTCACCAGATCAGGGTGAGCAGATCAGTCGGCCTCCTACAGAGCCCACGGGACACCCAATCCCTGGGGCTCTGCTTTCTCCCTGCTTCTCATAATCCTCCCACCTGAATTCCTCCTTTCTCCCATAATCACGCAAGCCTGACATGGTGTCTGTCTCCATTCTTCACTCCCGGGCCCTGCCCTTATAGCGGTAATTAGTGGGCACTCAGCCTTCAATACCTGGTCGCAGGTAGGCTGAAACCCACACCTGGCTTGCCTGGACTATGGGAATGAATGAGATGAGGCCAGCATGGCAGAGGCTATTGGATTCCAGGAACTTTACAAAGTTGGGATTTTGATCTCTTCTTTTGATTTGAATGGGTCAGAGATGCTGGTGGGATGGGGGCACCTTGGGGTCTTTTTTTGAAGTTTATAAAAGATGAGGCAGAGATGGAAATAAAGTTTGTTCCATTTGATCTGCATTTCAAAAACAGAGGCATCACCTTGACTGGTAACTCCTCAGCCAGGGAAGGATGACGGGTATTTGGCTTTAACCCTAAGGTTGGTATTGTTAATAGAATAGCTCAGATATGGCGGTGACTCCCAAAGCAGGGGTCAGAGGCCTCCTGTAAATTCAGAGGCTTACCAGTTGATCTGTCAGTAGGCTTTCTTATTTGCTGTTTTACAAAACAGTTACACAGCCGTTATGTTCTCTGTTTCATGAAGCCATCAGGAAGGAAGAGAGTAGATGGTGTTCCCTCCTCTGAGAATGTCCTTTGCCTCTTAGTTGTCTGGGGCACTCCCACTCATGGGTCTTGCAAGACGCAGGGCAAATGTTTTTCCTTCTCTGAAGACTTCTTTGGTAGAACTCCCCCAAAGTAGTCACAGCCTCCCCTTTGCCATATACGGCCCCATGTAGACTCATGGTACACAGTACACTGTCCTGGAAACATGGGCTTATTATGTCTGTCTCTCCGGGGATAGAGGCCATATCTCATCTATTGCCGGGTCCCCAAAGCCCACGCTGTGACTGCCACATAGAAGGTGTTCTGCACGCACTGATGAGTGAGTGGGAGTAGGCAGAGATCAGCATCTTTTTGAGAAGCTGCAACATCTTTTTGCAAATTTATTTAAGTACCCTAAAAATTCACAGTATTGTCTGGAAGCATGGAGCCTTTGAAAGGGACACTAGTCCTGGTTTCTCTGACCTGGGAGGAATCCTTTCAGTATCCCAGAAAAAAATCATTGCTCCGTATCTCCCCTGGACACCCCAAGTGATGGTAAGCAGGGGGAATTGTTCTTTAATCCTGTCTTTCTGCAGGCACGCTGCCTTCTTCATCACCAAGTGCCCTAAGATTCTGGAAGATGGAATAACAAACACAATTGCAACGATCGTGGTTTGTCGATAGCAATGTTCGTTATAGCAGCTAACATTCACTGAGTATTGATGCGCCACATACGTACGTTCCTGGTGCTCACTTCAGTTAATCTTCATTCTGTTCTCCATCAACCCTACGGGATAGTATGATTGTGTCCTTCACTTTATAGACAGGAAATCTGAGGCCCAGAGAGGTAAAAATAAAATTGCCCGAGGCCATACAGTAAATTAGGATCAGAATCCAGGCAATCTGGCTCTCGAACCCGTACCCTAACTTCCAAGCTCTGCGTAGAAACGAGTGCACTGGGTACCGGGTACTATGTTAGCCCTTTTCCATAAACTAGCTCACTCATCGCTGGGGACAATCCTGTGACACAGACAAGCGAATGTCCCCACTTGGCAGGTGAAGCGACATTCCAGCCCCTCCATACCCTATGTGTCACAGGTACCATAGGTTGGCTAGGACCACACCTCGTACACCTCAGAAAACACTTCTTCCTTGCTCTGCAGAAGTGCATTTTCTATAAATTCATTTTGGATCTCTCAATATGCACCTATCATGTCCATTTCTGCTCTGGACCTCAGTTTTCTCACATATAAAATCTGGAGACCAGACAGAGCTCTAAGGCCTTGTCCTACCCTGGCATAGCGTCCTGCTCCCCTAAGGTCTATGGGAGAAGAGAAAGGCAGAGGGAGGGGGAAGGAGAGGGGGACAGTGGAGTTGGCAGTTATAGGAAGGTGATGTGGCATCAGAACTCCCATGTTTTAGAAATGGGCAGAGGAGAAGAACCTACGAAGAGCAGTAAAAGCAAAGAAACAGGAGAGGGCTCTCAGAATCTCCTGGTGATCCCCCCAAGATTCTGTTCTCTACCCCCATTCAATACAGAACACCCCTTCCCAGACCTTCTAATAGAAGCTAGGCTAGCCCAATTTCCAGGCAGCTAGGGGAAGCTGGTGGCAGACGGACGTATCTTAACACTCCACAAGTGAGCAATTCCAATACCGTCCTCCCAGCCTCCCTGCTAAACCCCCGGCCCCACCGTCCTCCTTTTGCTAGCTGCGCTGGGAGGAGAGAAGTCCTCCAGGGAACACCAGTGGTGGAGAGGGCATGCCCCTCTGACACACCCTGAGGTTAGCTGAGGCTTGACACCCCACCTGGAGAGCAGGTGTGCCCAACTGCTGTCTGACAAACCACCTCCCCGGCATGGGGGCCAGCACCTCAGTCTTCTGCAGCCCCAGACCATGCCGGGAACCCGTTGCTTTTTGTATGTCGCTCATGGTCTGGGACTCCACAGTTCAATTCAGCCCAGCGGGTCATTGGAACCACACTGTCTGGACACTCCGGGTGCGGTGGGCTCGTGGGGTCCCAGGACCGGGAGGCTTCGAGCCCCTACCCTGTGATCATTAGGGGTGAACTGTGCAGCCTCTCTGAAAAGGCCATGAAGAGATAGTGACCTGAATGACAAATCACCCAACCTGAAAGGAGAAGTTTCCGGGTCCAGCCCCATCACTTCACCTCTCAGGGCTTCCATCTGCTCATCTATAAAACAAGGGGAAGAATAGCCTTTTCAATGAAATGACCACAAATCATAATGTGAAGAGCATTTGCCACCATTGGAGGGAGTCTTCTCTGAGAGCTCATTTCCCTCCACGAGGACCCCTCGCGGCCCGGAAGTGTGTACCCTTGGCCTTCCGGCATCGAGGGACAGATGCCTTGCCTGACACACACAGAGTGCTTGTATATTTGTGAGAGGGAGGGGTAAGGGGACGACTCGGTCCCAGTTGCAAAACTAGTTGGTGTCGCTGTGGCCACGCGGCTCTAACACCCACCCAGACACGGCTTGCCGAGAAGTCTTTAGGATTTCGCAGGGGCAAAGGGACAAGGGCTATGTCCAATAAATGAGGCTGAGACCTGCATTCCCCATTTATAAAAGCTGATGTTGAGCACTCCAGTTGAGAGAGAGGAGAAGCCAACCAGAGCTTTTTCAGAGTTAAAACAGCTCCCAGTGGGAAAAGGCCGCTGGGGCTGGTGGAGGCTATTATCAGGGCCCAGGTGCACTCACGTGGGTGATGCTGCTCAGCCAGGGCAGGAGGGGAAGCGGACGGGGGCTGGGGCTGCTCTCAGAGTTGGCAATTATCTGTTGCCCTGCTCCCTCACACATGTGGCAGGCAGAGATAAATCAACGGCAATCAACAATAAGTCTTCAACTTTCTAATGAACTTGGTGGAGTGTGCCTTCTATTTTTAACTGGCCCAATTTCTCGGTCACATCACATGACTCCTATTGTCTTGGCTGACAATTATGAGAAACAGTGGGGGGAGCGGGGAGAAAGAGAAATTGGGCCATATTTTTTAGTTCAGCAAGGTGACAAACTCTCTAGTTGCATGTGTGTATTTTCTCTTTCATTTGCAATTTGTTAAGTGACTTTAGAGAAAAATAATGACTTCTTACTACTTCGGTACTCTATTTAAAGAAACTTACTACTTTAGTGCTTTATTTAAAGAAACTTAAAGAGCTATCAAATGACCTTATTGGGGTCATGTATAAAGTTCTCAGATAAACAGGAAGTTGCTTTAGAGACTATGCCAATGTTCTAGGTTCATTTAGCTTCAGGGGTCTCAGAAACTATTTTGTTTTGGAGATGGGGTGGGCCCATCTTAAGTTTTTAAGATTCGCGTAATATTTCACCTCGTATTGGGCAGCACTATAGGGTAGTGGAAAGAAGACTGCCTTAAGCTTGGAATGAAACTATACTCTGCCTTTCTTGAGCAGCATGGCCTGGTGTGGGCCATGCTCACTACATAGATGTGTCCCCCACATACTGTCCTTCCCTCAGTCTCCATATATGACATTCTCCAGGGCAACTGTCAATGTCTTAAAGACAATAGGGGGCGCCTGGGTGGCTCAGTTGGTTAAGCGACTGCCTTCGGCTCAGGTCATGATCCTGGAGTCCCAGGATCGAGTCCCGCATCGGGCTCCCTGCTCGGCAGGGAGCCTGCTTCTCCCTCTGACCCTCCCCCCTCTCGTGTGCTCTCTGTCTCTCTCATTCTCTCTGTCTCAAATAAATAAATAAAATCTTAAAAAAAAAAAAAAAAGACAATAGGTAACTCAGAGCTCACCATCCCTGAGGATGGGGGGAAGAGATCCTTGTTTCTCATGTGTTACATATAAAAGAAAGCCAAAGTGGTTCCTTAATTCATCAGTTTCAACAAATCAGCTTAACTACACAGGCTCCGAATTACCCAAGTTCAGAGTATCTGAAAAATTTGAACTCCGAATGCCCTTGTTAGGAAGTTAAGAATCTGCACCTTCGGCATATGGCTCGGTCCCTAATTCTGAGTCTACTGTGTTTAAGCCCATGATTCCCAGACTGTGCACTGAGGTACCCTGAGGCTTACAGCAAACTCATGGAAGCACAGAAGAGAATTTTGTAGTTTGGAGCAATGCCTGACAACCATTAAACATCGCACAAACCACGAGCTCGTAGTTGTTCCTTCGTGCAGCATTAGATTGGGCTATATTCCTCTCCATGACATCATATCCTTCCTTGCAAAGCAGGGTTTGGGGGTTCAGTGACACCAAGCATATGAAGTATGAAAATCAGTGTGAAACAGGAAACAAGGGGGGTGGTGTCCAATCAGATGCCAGAGAAGCTGTGTAGCACCCGAGAGGCCCACAAGGCTCACCACATCCTGTTACTGTAATTATTTAAGAATGAAATAGGGGCACCTGGGTGGCTCAGTCAGTTAAGCATCTGACTTCGGCTCTGTCATGATCTCAGGGTCTTGGGATTGGGGCCCGTGTTGGGCTCCACATTCAGTGGGAAGTCTGCTTGAGGATTCTCTTCCTCTCCCTCTGCCCCTCCCCTTGTGCTCACTTGCACTCTCTCTCTCAAATAAATAAATAAAATCTTTAGAAGAAAAAGAATGAAATAAAAATAGTTATTTTCCTTCCAATTTATGAGTATTATTTTGGCTACTATTCAATGGCTACTAATTTGTTAGGAGATAAATACTTACTACGTTGTTGGATGTAACTACTTAATCAACAGAACTGTTAGGTATTTCTTTTGGCCTAGGGGCACCATGAGCCAACATAGCTTGGGAAACCTACAACATAGCCTACAACCCTAGAGGTGGCCTTTCTAGCTTCTTACTTATAAAACAATATTAAAATACAATGGAAACAATTAAAAATATTGTGGCAGGTTGTCTTTTCCCCCAAAGAGCCCACAGCAATATTTCCAGTCCTATTCTGGTTTTTGAGAACCTTGCCTCTCCTTTCATTAAAAGGTTGAGTTTAACTTCCCTTCCCTGTTGAATATGAGTCAGGTTTAATGACTCCCTTCTGACAAATGCTGCGGATACAATGTACAGAATCGATGCAGTATGACTCTTAACACCAGGTCAAAAAGGTGCTGTGGCTTCAGACCACCTCTCTCTTTGGATGCTCACCCTGGGAACCCAACCACCATGCTGTGAGGGAGCCAAAGCAGCCCACGTGGCGAGTCCACGTGAAGAAGCCCGCGGAAACTGAGACCCCCACAGAACAGCAATCATCAACTGCCCCCCTACTTATTCAAGTCTTGATCAAACAAGCCTTCAGATGATTCCAGCCCCAACCTTTGAGTCTGTCAGCTGAGGCCCCAGACATCATAGAGCAAATATAAGCCATCCTTTCTGTGCCCTATTAGAATTCCTGACCCAGAGATCAGTGAGCATAAGGCATGGTTGTTTTTAGCCTCTGAAATTTGGGGTACTTTGTTTTGCAGCATTAGATAACCTAAGCAAGGATGACAGATACTTGTGAGATGCCTCTCCAGCCCAAGAATACTGGCTTTCCCAGATCTTCTCTAGAGCTCTCTCCACATGCATTCACCCCAGCCACATTAACTGTAGGGAGCATGCCCCCACACCTCTGGCCACAGAGGATTGGATGAGGAGTAACAACCTGACCAAACTGGGCCAATCCAAGTCCTGTCTCAGGAATGTGGAACTGAGAGGGAGATGAATGCCCCTGCCGTGACTGGGTCCCCTGACGTGTAACTTCAGGAGCTTCGGGGCAGCCATCTTGCATGCCATATTGACTAGCAAGCAGAGAAAAAGAAAGAGACACACAAGGAAAAGCAGAGGTGAAGGAAAGAGAGTATGTTGCCCAGGTCTTGGAAGGACTTGTCGTTCTAGACTCCAGTCCTTCCTGAAGCTCCAGGGAGCAACCTCCAAGGCATTTCTTTAAGATAAATTCCCCCTGTTTTGCTTACATTTGCTCAGGTCGGTTTCTGCAGCCTCAGGGTATTTTTCACGTCTACCCAGCACTTTACAGCCCACTGAGCCTCTTTATATGCATGATCTCATACAATCCTGACCAGGACTCTGTAAGATGTATGTTATTACCCCATCATTGAGAAGAAGAAACAGAAGTCCAGAGAAAGTGACGCAAGCAAGGCTCACAGGCAGAAGCAGACGTTAAACCAGAACTAGAACCTGCCCTCTGTCTCCAAACGCCAAACTCTGTTTGGGAGACATTTCTTCCTCCTGCTCTGTAGAAGTGGGGAGGTGACATCCGGTTTATCCTCAGTAACCAACCATATGTCCACAGCCCTTTCCTGTTGCTGCATAGGACTCAGAGATGTCCAGCATTCAGGCCAGTCCCTGGGAGACCAGACCCTCAGCCAAGGATACAGAATGCCCAGTGCTCAGCACCCAGCAAACTCAGTCCCCAGAAGAAACTTGCCCAGTTGGCACTGCGGGCGCTCCAAACAAGGGACTCCTCGGGCCTGAGGTGGCCAGAGAGGCTGCCCAAAAGAAATAGCATTGGAAGGTTGGGAGGACTTGGATAGGTAGGGGGGTGAGGGAAATCGTGCTCCAAAATTGCTGTTTTCTTCCAAGGGTTTACTCAGGTTCTTTTGGGAATAAGACATCTGAACTTTTCAATCCTCAAAGCCTACAGCTCTCCCTGAGAAAGTCTGCTGAAGAAGCACCTAGTCCAGCCTCCAGGCAATGCATGAGACCCCCTCTGCCAAAGCCCAGCAATGTTCTACTCTCCTGTTCTCCAGCAAGAAGTGGGGGGCTGTGGATGTGGACAGGGCATGAGCACAGAACAATCTGGGTTCAAGTCCTTATTCCACCACATATCCCCGCCGGTCCCTAAATAAGTCACTTAACATGTCTAAACCTCGGTTTCTTCCACTCTTGTCTTCAACTGAGATGTTGTTCAGCTCAGAGAAAAGGTAGGTGAAGTGCCCAACATCAGGTCCGAGTCACCGTAGATGCTTAACAAAGTCTAACATTTAAATGATCTCATCTGACAGCCCATCCGATCCTTGTTCCGTTCTAATTGTTAGAAATGCTTTCTTCTATGTGGATGAGCGGAGTTCTGCCTGCCCGGAATGCCCACCATGGATCCTGCCTTTGCCTCCAGAGCCCCGAGAAGGACAGCCCCTAGGCCGCCAACATTCCTGCAGACACCACTGCTTCCTGCCTCCCCCGCTCAGACTGGTCCCTTCCCTGCTCCCCACAGTCAGATTTTTGAAGCTGCAGAGGACCTAAGTGTTCCCAGAGAGACTGCACACATTCAAAGCCTTGTTTGCATGGAAACTCCTCTCTGAGCCGGTTCAGCGGCCTCCGTCAATACAGCCCTCAGATAAGATGCTGTAACTCAGAAGGCTTGGCTCGAGAGAAATCGGCTACAACTGAATCATATGGCCTGGGCTAATGTCCTCCAAAAGGCAATTTCAGATCTCTCCATCCTTCTACCCCCTTCTCTCCCGTGCCTGGCCTCAGCACTGCACAAACAGAAGCCAAAGGGAAAGGTCCAATTATTCCATGGAGATTTAGCTACTGTATTGACAAAACTCAGCGTTAATTCCCAGAAAGCATTCAAGCCCTGAGGTGGGGGCGGGGTGGGGGCAGGGAGAGCCCGCTGGATAACTGGGTGAGAGTCATAGCCGCTTTGCAGCCGAATCTGACCTAGTTTAATGAAATCAGGTCATCTGTGAGCTCTTCATTACCCTCAGACTAAACAGGACCCAACAGAGCAGTCAATGTCCCTGGCCTTTCTGAATTCCGCTCGTTCGCATTATGACATTTTGATGTTGGGTCTTAATGCGTGTTGACTTAGTGGCTGGGCCCCTGCAAAGGTAGTAAACAGCCTGGGTGAAGGCAGGAAAGTAAACAAGAGAGCTGCTGTTAAAAGCACACACACACAAAGGCAGTGTAAATACCCCAGGTCCCCAGCCTGCATCCTCAGGGAAGCCGGCAGACAAAAGGCGTCATGAGTGTCTGTGACTATTATCGCTGATGGACGGATGGGACTCACCCATTATCCTGCCGCCTCGTCAGATGGAACTCGCAGTTTCAGCAGATCTTCGGGGCAGGGGTGGGCTGGGAGGGAAATGAAATTGTCAGGTTCGGGTTGGGATATTGGCTTCAAGGGCAAATTGCTCCCTGGCAACAACTGTGGAGGACTGGGCCCGTCACTCCTCTTGAGACTGTCCTGTGGGATGGTGATGGCTTTATTTCATCTGCTGTCCTGATCTGCATTTTCCGGAAACCGAAGCCTGTGGTCTGGGAGTCTGCAAATGAACCCTCTCCACTCGCTGGATGCTCATTAATGGCATGACTATTTACGGAAGTAAATGATATGTGTGAGTTTCCCTGTCCCTATCAGGATCGTCACAGACTGTCAACCTCAGAAAGGGCAGGATGCTCCATCCGTAACATACACAACAGAGGCTTCCGTACGGAGGTGGTCCAAGGACTGAGGGTTTAGGGTGGGGTCACATTTTTAACTGAAGAGAAACTTAACAGGCACAGACTGGTGTAGGCTGACAGCCAAGGGGGGCGGGAGGAATTCCTGCACACACTGGGTAGTCTCCGAAGTCCCTAGTGCTGGGTGGGGTGGAGAGGCTCACGTTGTGATGAACTGGGTCTGGGTTTGGCTACTGGACCACTGCCTTCTGCCTGCTGAACAATGGCTCGTGGTGGGAAAACGCCATCCCCTCACCCTTGCTCCTGAAGGCTACCCCTCAAGGAAACACTCCTGGCCAGTTACCTCATTTACGCTCCCGGTCCCTGTTGGGAGAAGCTTGAGGTCCCACCATGTAGGCTGGAAGAAGCAAAATACTGCGACCTAGGGGTGACCCTGGGCAAGGAGTATCACTTCTCTGGGCTTTAGTTTGTCCATGTATTCAGTGAAGAGTTTCTGTTGTTTAACTTCTAAGGGCTTTCTACAAATTTCTTTCTGATTTTAAAGCCAATCCCTGCCTCAGTCCCCAGGTCACCGTACTCTTCCTCAGAGCAGGTGTGCCCTGGAGAAGCCATCTGTGTGGTCTTCTGGGATCCACCACCGACCTTGACTTCCTTAATCTCAGCCTCAGACATGAACCTGCTCCCTCCCAGTCCCGCCATTTGATAGTAGTGCTTGGCCTGGATCTATTGTGTCCTTTAATGATTAGTCGACTTGGAACAGAGCCGAAAACCAGTTTGTTTCCCAAAGGCAAGGACTGCAAGCTGGTCTATTCCATGAGTCTCCAGAGCCAAGGGGAGGAAAGGTGTTGAATCTGTCTCTGTGCCTGGCCCGACGACCAGAGTCTGACTGCAGAGAGAAGCCAGATCCCACCAGCAGAATGACCGCTGAGATTCTGGCTTTAACCCATCTGTACTATCTAATCGGGAAAATGGCAGGATCGGGTTTCCTGTTTTATTGGCATTCGATAATATATTGAGTGCCCATGTCTGCAGTGAGGCAATTGGTTTAAAAGGGGGTTATAAGGATTGACTTGTGTTTAAGTGCTTAGAATTCCAGGATGGTAATTATCTTGATGTGCATCCTAATTTATAGGAACTCCAAAGAGCTCAACAGCATATAAATTTGAGCCTGTCTAAATGAGTCTCTGAAAAAAACATCTACAATCAGAGAGGCAAAAAACACATTGCAAGAAGAAAGGCTAGAGAAGTTTAAGCCAGTGGTTCTCAAACATTTAACCTACAGAATCTTGTTTTTGAGATAAAATCTTACATGAAAACTGAATACATAAAACAGACCCAAAGGGAACAGATCAGGAAGAAGCAGAGGAAAGGCCCAGAGCCCTGCCTCTTGCTCACTATTTTAGCCCCCTCCTTAAGCCACCACAGCTCAAGGCACCGATGGAAATTCTGGGGGCTCTGAGGAATGCGTTTTGAGAAGCAATGACCTACTCCAAGCTCCTCCGTTTGTAGATAAGGACCCCAAGGTCTAGAAAGATGAAATGAATTGTTAAAATCAGAGTGCAAGTCAGAGATAGAAGAGGAAGTAGATTTCCGGGTCTCTGAGTGATGCTTGCTCACCATTACATGAAGTGCCTACTTTTTAATGCCGCCCCAACCAATCTCCATTATCTTCTCCCATTCAGAAGTTAACTCTAAAAGTGCCCTTTCCAGAATTGAAACAAAGTTTTAGCCATGATAAGATGAAAAGGCATAATGTTGTGGTGGAAAGGCAATTGTCCTGGAAGTAGGAAGGCGTGGTACATTGCCTTAGATAAGTCATTTTATTTCTGGAACCTATCATCTTCATCTGGGAGATGCTAAACTCAGTGGCTTCTAGGTTCATACAGATTTTAAGGCTAAATATTGGAGATTTAGATCCCCAAGGTCATCTCTTCTGTATTCTCCTGTAAATGATTCTTTGACTTAGACAACATAGCAAAACTAGAAAATTCAATAGAAAGATGAGAAAATACAGTTATGGAAACTTTTAATGTGTTCTATATACATATATATATAACAAAGAATTGGAAAACAGCACAGAAAAGATGAAATGTTGGGATCAATCCAGAATAGTCAACATCTGACTAATGTTATTTACAGAAAGAACAAACAGGGGAGAAAATTATTACAGACATAATTACTTTAAAAAATTTCCTAGAAGGGAAGATCACAAGCCCCAGGACTGAAAGTATCACAACGACCAAAAAAAAAGGACAAAAGACCCACTGTAAGTTACCTCAGTGTAAAGCTTCAAAAGTGGGATAAAGAAAGATCTTAAAACTTCCATTAACTAAAGAGGAAAAAAAAGCTTCCAGGGAAGAATATTTAAATTCTATCCAAGGTTTGGGGATCAGAATGGTATCAAATTTCTTAATAGCAACATAGAATATTAGAAAACAAAGAATGCTTTCATATTTCTGAAAGAAAGTGATTTTCAACATAGATCTCTATACCCAGCCAAACTAGCTAAATAATATAAAAATAGAATACAGATATTTTTTGTTATTCAAGAACTCAAAACTTTTACAGCCCATACACCATTTCTTAGGAAGCTGGTATGGGTTATGCTACACCAAAACAAGGGATTAAACAACAGAACAGATCAGTAGATAGCTAATGAGAGAGAGAGAGGTGATAGATCAGTTTAACAAATGAATAGGAGCAGAAGAGCCAACACGAAAAGGCAGCAATGATAAGGCACATGTCCCAGACAAAATAGGCTATGGTATGCTGGGACTTAAAGCTACAAAGGTTTATTTCTTGCTACATGTCCACTGTGGGTTGGTTGTGGCTCTGCTCCATGTCATCTTTGCTGCAAGCTGACGGAGCATCCTCTATCTGAAATGTTGACAGCCATCATGGCAGAGGAAAACAGACCACAGCAAACAATACTCTGGCTCCAAGATTTCCTCTCAGAAGTGATACACACACATGCCACTTCTACTCACATTTCATTGGCCAATGGACTAAACCTCATATCAGTGAGACTCAGAGATCTCATCCTCTCCAGGAAGGGACTGTGAATATGTTTTAACATGCAGTCTACCACATCCCAGGATGACAGCTGACTATCAGGCTTAAAAAACAGTCCAAATTGGAGCACAAGACAACGAGCAATGAGAATGTTCTAGAGGTGGGAAAATGCAACTGATAGATGGTCTGCTTTATATATAAGCACTTGCAAAACACTGTTGGTAAACCTTAACGATTAAAAAAAATTGAAAATACGGGGCTCCTGGGTGGCTCAGGTGTTAAGCATCTGCCTTTGGCTCAAGTCATAATCCCAGGGTCCTGGGATCGAGCCCCGCATCGGGCTCCCTGCTCAGCGGGAGCCCCCTTCTCCCTCTCCCACTCCCCCTGCTTGTGTTCCCTCTCTCGCTATGTCTCTATCTGTCAAATAAATAAATAAAAGCTTTTTTAAAAAAATTAAAAGTATGGACATAGTCTTAAGCAAGGAATTACTAACTCCAGAAGAAACCAAAAAAATTATATTGAAAAAGGAGAGCATTCATAATACGTACTAATTGGCTCTTTAGTGAGCAACATTTTCATAGTAAAAGTGTAAATTCTGACTATTGATCTAACTACAGATTACTGAGTAATTATATTGGGAGGACAGAAAGAGCGGAAGTGAAGGGCATGGTTTAAGAGATTTAAATCCTCAACTCTACTAAAATAACCTGAAGGTTAAATATATTCTTCCTGGATTCTGATTCTGTAATATCTCACTCTGGATGTGCTCCATCAAGAATCAGTAATGCATAGTAATCAACCAGAGGTGTGCTGGCAGTCAATATGGATAATGCCTAGCATTAATAAATTTAAAAATAGCAATATAAGCACATAGAAAATGGAAATAAATCATGTAAAAACCAACATAGTGTTGAAACTGGGTCGCTTTTAAGGAGCAAAATCAGGAGGTAAAGAGGAGAGCAAGGGATTTTTGTTGTTTTTAAAACAATGCACAATTTACTTTAACAAAAATACAAATAAAATACGAAACTAAAATATGGCACGCTACCTCTGATTCATTTTTGAAGTCAGCAGGGTATAGATCATAAATAAATAATAAAATACTTAAACTTCAATGATTAATTTTCAAGGCATCGAGACATAATAAATTGAACCTGACATTATAACCATCCGGGCAGTAATGCAATCTTTCTTTAATGATTCAGGAGGCACTTTAAGGACCTGGCAATGACCTGAGGTCATTTCTCTGAGCATTCTTCCTCATTCTTTCCTAATTTGTTAGTCTTGTAAGAATTGATTTCATGTTGGCCATTCTAAAATTCCAAAGAATCTTTCTCTCTAGCAAATGCAAAACCCCTTCAGAGGCTCTACTAACAGTCCTGGAAATGTCCAAGGCTTTCCCTTTGCTCCTGGGCTGACTGGGGTAAAGCTGGGGGCTTATGGCCCAGTCACAGAGGGCCAAGCTAGGCAAGCTAAGATGTGGGAATCAGGCTGAGAAGAGACAGCCTGACTTTCTCAGGGGCAGAAAGTACTGAGATAACCAAAGTCACTCAGGAATTTGGAAACCAGGGGCCCATAGTACCCAAATATCACCATGTGGGAAGTATAGTCAAGCTCTTCAAGTCAGAAAATTGGGGGTAGGTGGGGTTGTTTTGCCTGCCCTCAAAAAGCTGGGCTGATGTGTATCGTGCATAGTTTTAAGCAGATTTCACCTGGAAAAAAAAAAAAAAATACAGCCAATCTTCCAGATAAGTTCACTATATGATATATCATATGATAGCATCTTCTGTAAGTATTAAAAATCACATTTACAAAAAAATTCCTAACATCATGGTAAAATATTTATGAGGTGTTAAGTTAAAAAAGCAGAAATCAATTGATATATAATATAAAGGGCTAATATCCAAAATATATAAAGAACCCCTACAACTCAGTGGCAAAAAAAACTAAATAACTCAATTTAAAAATGGGCATAAGATCCAAGTAGACATTTTCCCAAAGAAGACATACAGATGGACCGTTAACTGGTACATGAAAGGATGCTCAGCGTCATTAATCATGAGGAAAATGCAAGTCAAAACCACCATGAGATATCACCTTACACCAATTAGAATGGCCATATCATAAAAAAGACAAGAAATGACGAGTGATGGTGAGGATGCGGAGAAAATGGAACCCTCTGGAACTGTTGGTGGGAATGCATACTGGTGTGGCCACTCTGGAAAACAGTATGGAGATTCCTCAGAAAATTAAAAGTAGAACTACCCTATGATCCAGCACTTCTACTTCTGGGTACTTATCCAAAGAAAAGAAAAGAAAACAAAACAAAACAAAAAACTAATTTGAAAAGATAAATAAATACACCCCCATGTTCATTGCAGCATTCTTTACAATAGCCAAGATATGGAAACAATCTCAATGTCCTTTGATGGATGAACGGATAGAGAAGATGTGGTGTATATATACAATGGAATATTATTCAGATGTAAAAGAAAATGAAATTTTGTCATTTGTAACAGCAGGGATGGACCTCAAACGCATTATGCTAAGTGAAATAAGTCAGACAGAGAAAGCCAAATGCCATATCATGTCTCTTATATGTAGAACAAAAACAAAACAAAACAAAACAAACAAACAAAAACAAGCTCATAGATACAAAGAACAGATGGGTGACTGCCAGAGTCAGAGGGTAGGGGGTGGAAGATATGGGTGAAGGCGGTCAAAAGGAAAAAAAAGAAGAAAAAAAATTTGTACATGTATAGAATCTATAAATTGTATAGGTTTGTGTATGCATGTGTGCATTTTTTAAATGTTTTGAAGATTTTTATTTATTTATTTGAGAGAGAAGGAGAGAGCACGAGTGGGAGGAGGGGCAGAAGGAAAGGGAGAAGCAGACTGCCCCCTTGAGCAGGGATCCCCATGTGGGGCTCGATCCCAGGAACCGGAGATCATGACCTGAGCCGAAGGCAGATGCTTAATGGACTGAACCACCCAGGTGCCCCTGTATATGTACATTTTGAATGTTAACAGTACCTCTCTCTGGCTGGTGAAATTGACCAACTTGGGGGGATTTTATTTACGAAAATCAAATGCCACTTAAATTAAAAAGAATCCTGCAATCACTGTAGACAGAAAAGCAGGTGGAAGGTACAGAACTTAGTCCTGATTTACAGACCAATCAACTGGATTCACTTCTTTGGCCTCAGTTTCCCCATATGTGACATGACGCTACTGAATGAGAAAAGTGACTTGCACTCTTCCCTGGAGCCTGACACCAGTACCTGGGGGGTGTGACGCACGTGGGGTTCTACATCCTCCATACCAACTTTATTCCAAACAGCTACCCTTTCATCCACAAATACAATTGCATAATCTCTAAAGTCACTGCTGATCATATTTTTATGAGAATCTGATGTGGACAATTATGTAGTCCAGCCTGTTTTCCTTCTTGACTCGGGATCAAGAAGCTTGAAGCCAAAGGTGGTGTTCACCTGAAATAACATGTCATCCCAATGACCCGTCATGCTTTTCCCCCCATATAAGAGATTCACATCTTTCTTTTGCTGTTTTATTCATTAATGGCTTTGTTTCATGGACACCAATAGTGAAAGCTCTCCCTTATCCCTTTTCAGAAGAGGCAGAGTTTTAATGACAAGGTTTCAGTACCATTTGGGCCCAGGTCAGGTCAGTACTGGGTCTCCAACCACCCCACTGTGGAAACTCGAAGGAAAATATTAAATCTGGAAAAAATCTGTGCAAAAAAAATAAATAAATAATCTGAGCAAAAATCGGGAAATAATCTGTGGAAAACGTGCATCTTTTTTATTTACCTGGCATCTAATGTCTTATTAAGTAAACAAGCGGAAATCCTTATAAAGTAGCCACACCCCTCTGCCCACACTTCTATTTGGGGTCTATGTCATTTATTTTTCTCATCCAAAGAATGAATGCAAGTTCCTCACCCAAGCCAAGGTTTAGAGACCACACATACAAGATTTGCTAATTGATTTACTAAAGAATAGACATCCCACTGCTTAGCTCAGTCTCCACATCAGAAAGAAGGACGTCTCCTTAATGAATTAAAAGAAACTCGGCTGTACTTAATCCTTGGGTTCTGGCTCTGCAATATCTCACTCTGGGTGAACTCCATCCACCCAGAAGCAGCAACAAATATCAGGCACTAGGCGCTCCTAAACGTACACACCACTCAGAGTAGAAGAAAACACACTGACCAGGGCATATGGTCACCAGAAGGCAGAAATGGGCCTCATTCTCCCACCAGTCCAACTGGCTTGGCCTCAGCCTGGGCTGGAATCCCATTTACTGTCCTTTGTCTTCTAGGGCAGCTCTTCAGTGGGTCCCAAGGAGCTCGGATTGCAGAGTGCTGTCCTCCAGGCACACTGATCTTGTTCATCTCGAGGCCAGCCAGCGATCCTATAAGGCATGGAAGTTGGCTGCCCCAGGGCTCACCGCCCTACTGAATTCTGGCTTCTTCCATCCACCGTTCCATCAACACTGCCCTCACCAACATTGCCTACCACCACATTGCCGAACTCAGTGGGCTTTATCAGTCTTTTCCTTTCTAGACTTTCCTGCTGCATTAGACATGTTGACCATCATCTCCTTCCTGAAATCTGTTTTCTCTCATTGAGAGGAACTCCTCTATCTCTGAATTCTCCTTTGCAGATATCCTCATGCAGTCTCTCTCTCACCATCCCTGACATCGGGATGCTCCTCAGAGCTCTGTCCTCAACCCTCTCCTTTTACTGCACATGCTCCTGGTCGATGTTCCTTTCTATGGCTTCGACGGCCAGCCTCGGCCTTGGACACACAGCCCCCCTCCAGCCCTCTCTTGTGTGTCTGTGGCCCTTGCAAACCCAAGTGCCCACTGAACATTTCCACCTAGATTTCTACAAGTTCAAACTTGAATTCACCCTCTTCCTCCTCCAAAAAACCTCTCTCATCTCATGTTCTCCTTTCTTGTGAATGACCTCACCATCCAGGCCCCTAAATGAATCAGGAAACTGAAAGTCAGTCTCAAGCCTCCCTCTCCCACCCCTCCCTCCAGCCAACTACCGGGTTATGTCAGTCCTCATACCAAAGTATTTCTCCCATCTGCCCCCTCGGTTTCCCTGGCTACTGTCCTTCTTGTTCAAACCTACGTCACCTCTCACCTGAAGAAGTGTCCTCCCTGACCTCCTGCCTCCAGGCTCTTCCCGGCACACTGTCAAGTGATCACATAATGAAAGACTGACTGTATTCTTCTTAGCTGACGTTTACTCTTCCTTCATGATCAAGCTCAATTATCACTTTCTCTGGGAAGACTTCCTTGATTGCTGATCAGTTACCTGTCCCTTCTCTGTCTTCCTCAAGTACCTTCCTCAAGTACTTTGCCTCTATCATCCCCCATACCCCTCTGCATTGTTTGTTTACTTGTCTCTCAATAGGACTCTTAGCTCCTCCGGCTCAGGACCTGGTCTTCTGTCTTTTTAATCCTTAGCGTCTTTAACAATACCTGGCCTGAGTAGTCCTCAATACACCAATACAGGGAGGGAGAGGGGATAAAGGGATGGAGGGAGGGAGGGTCCCGGGTTCCTCTACCAGCTCCGCCATCAATCTTCTGTATGACCTGAAGCATGCCATCTTAATTCTTGGAGTTTCAGCGTACCCATCTGCAAAATGAGCTGCTTCGTTTATTAAAGATAACTATGTTTTGAGCACCTTTTATGCTGGGCACAATGCTCCCTGCCCTGCCTGTCATAAACGTAAACAGATTCTTTCCTTTCCTAGGACCTTGTGATCAGAATCCTATTTTCTTGGATCCGTTCTGCCGCGGGGACAGATGGCTCACTTCTAATGCATTTGCCATAGCTCTTTCGTTATTTGCATGCCCCCTGCATGCCTCTCCTGGGTCTCTCGCACTCTGAGGAAGATGTGTTTCTAACCCAACTAGGTCCCCTTCCACAAAGTACTGCAAGGGATAGAAAGGTAGGGAATGACCCATTCCACCAACACGCAACTTTTCTGAAGATCCCCTGCCTTGTGGAATATACCACATGGCTTTGGGATCTGCATGTACCAAGCATCCTTCACCTGGGTAATTTTAGCCCCAAACTCCCCATTTGCCACAATTCCCTGGGAAACAGTTTTATGTTGGCCTGGCTTGGGGAGTCTGAGCTCCATGTTCTGTTTCTTGCACCCCCTTCCTGGCCCCTTTCCAAAGTTGTGATGTACGGGAGGAATGCAATGTTTCCGTCAACAGATGTTGAGAAGAGGGACAGTCGCCAAAAAAGCTAAATCGTCATCTTCCATAGTGGGAAGTCAACAGATTGTTCCTCAAACTATCACATCAAGAAGCAATATTTTACTGACAGAGGTGGAGGAACATGACAAGAGTCTTAAGAGTTAAAAGTTGTCGCCTCTGGGGAAAAGCAAATAGGGAGGAAGGAGTTGGGGGGCAAACTTGCTTTTCTTAAGAAGCCTTGCAGAACTGTTGAAATGATACGCATATATAACTTTGATTTTAAAAAAAAAATTAAAAACCACATTAAAGAAAAAGTAAATCCTCCCTGACCTTGAGTCCTAGCCCTCGTCGTGATGCCTGTACCCTGAGCCACTGGCCATTGTGGTCTCTGCTGGTGAAACAGCAGTTCTGAAAATCCCTTCCAGTCCCACCCCTCTGCCACCCCGATCAGGCAAGCCCTCCCCCCTCCCCCTGCTCCTGCGCCCCTCAAGATGCTGCAGCACCCACAGCGGGGTGCATCCCGACAGAGCCGGGTGACTTGCAGCTTCAGCAACACTGCAGACTGCAGGTGGGACCTGGGGCAGCCCGGTTCACACCCACCTCGAATCCCGAGCGTGCCAACCATCACCGCGTTCCTCGCAGGACTCCTGGCCAACTTTTTCCTTGGGTCAGCCCCGCCTCCTCATCAGCTTCTAGGAATCGAAACCAAATAAATGCCTCCCGTGGGAGAAGCAGCAAAGCTTCGTTTACGGGTGAACTCCGCCAGACCCAGTGGCGGAGAACAATTTCTCTCATTACACCAGCTCCTCCCGCTCTGGCCGTGCAGGCAGAGGCTGCCCCATTAGGAACGCATTTGCCACGGTGTAAACCACCCTGCCACCCACTGGGCTACGGCCAGTTTCCGAGCTGCCGCCGGAGACAGCTGCAACGGGTCACTCCGATCCGCGCACTGCGGCGCCCAGAGAAACATTAGTCCCCCAGATAGACTGTCTCCTTCCCATGAGAGCGGTGGAGAGAGAAAGGCGCCCGGGGAGGGCGGTGCGTGTGTTGCAGTGATTGGAATCACACGGAAGAACAGGCTCTCACACACACTCAAACGCTCCTGCACGCCCACACACACACACACACACACACACCCCGCATCCCTGAAGACGAGCTAGAGCTCTCAGTGGGCACCAGGCAGAGCCCAAGCCCTGGTCCTGACACGTTAAAGAAAGGCATGCAGTCAGCCACCATACCCGTGGACCCCAGGGAAAACATACACTGATGAGCATGCCTTGGGCTCACACTTCACTTTTACTCACAAATGGGACAAAGACTTTTTTTTTTTTTAAATCTCATTTCTAGGGCAAGGACGGAAGGGCGCTTTTTCGGTGTTCACGGAGAGATTTGGAGGGTACAATAGTCTCATCTGACAAACGCTCACCATCTCCCCTGCTCCCCCCTCGGCCCCCACCTCCACTCCTGCCAGAATCAATGATGTCACTTGATTTTTTTGGTCAAAGATAATAAATATTCGATTTGAACATCCCAGTCCTAAACAGACAGCTTGTGCTGGCCCCGGCAGACTGCCCACCAGACTCAGAGTGCTCGGCTGCATTTTTAAAATCCCCCGGACAGCTCCAGGCATTGTAAGCAGGTCCTGCTGACCAGGCTGATGTTTTTTTACAGCCCGGCTCCCCAACAATGCCAGTTACCGCACACGAAAGACCATGGCCAGCAGATGTGGGCGGCCTCGCGCTGGCCTCTTGAAATTGCATCTGTTTTGAAATGTGACTCGACTTCAATCCGAAGCTGACCATAACATCCATGGCATGGACAGGAGGTGTTTACTAGATAAGCTTTTGATATTTGATGTTTGCTAATCATATTAAAGGCTTGAAACAAAATCCCAGCCACAATAAATCCCCACAATTGTACACATGAGGCAGGAAACGCCGAGAAGCTCTCTGCCTGGGGCTGTGATCTGACGCTGGGTGGCATGGTGAGGAGAATGGGGGTCTTGGAGGTCAAGGAAACAAGGGGGTAGTGACTCATTCTAATTCTTTCTGGGAGTAGCCATGCGTAAGTCACTGCCTCCGCTGGCCCTCAGTTTCCCCATCTTCGGATTATGGCTCAAAGGTGCTAGAGCCCTTTTTGCAGTCAGTGCCTGGGTGGGACCAGGAGAAAAGGAACCTCCCCTTTGTAACATCACATGTGAGGTGTGAACAGTCACGTGGTCATGACTTTACAGTAGTCCCCTTTCGATTCCCAGGGGATCCTGACTCCTTAAAGACCCGATGCTTTGGTGTCCCGAGAGATCAGTGCATCAGAAGTAGCCTGTCCATCCCAGTGGGTAAAGCCTGCTTTCACTGCCCAGGCAGGATAGAAGGCTTAGGGCCTGGACCACAACCGTAACTCTCATAAAGGGTCAGCACCGATTCCTTCCCAGGAGTCAGGCTCTGGATGTCATCGAAACCCACATACCCCCAATCCCTAGATGAACAGCCAGGTTCCCTCCTGTGCACCATGCATTCGTGCCCCACTATCTCAGTGACCCCATCCTGCACTTGAGATGTCCTCCTAGATTCTCTCTCACCTTACTCATAATCTTGTTTTAGGTTGAACTTACATTAAATTTAAAAGTGGATGAAATCTAAACCCCAGGGGATTGGAGAGGACTGGTCTACAGTGTCTCCACTGCTAGTCTCCTGTCTGGTTTCACCCTTGCTGTCTCAACTTCTCAGAACATGCCCAACACCCTGTCCTTATTTGTCCCTATTAACCCGACTTAATAGCAATGACTTCTAACAGCATAGGATGTGACCTTCCCAAGACCATCTAACTTTTAAAGGCAGGCCATGAAGCCGAAGCACCTTCAAGGCTCTGGGACATGGGAGCTATCTTGGTGGAATGGCAGGCATCAGGTAGGTGGCTCTTTCTAGACCCGGCAATCTCCCTGGGAACCCCACAAACCCCAGCTGCCTCAGCTCTTATCTTACTGGGTCATCTTGGGGCTCCCAGGGCTTCCCAGAGCCATCTGGCCAGAAAATCCGTATCAGCATGTGTGAAATCCCCCTTTGGCAACAATGGGGAGATTTGCCTCTATCCATGGAATCTAAAACTCTTCTCTGTCCCAGTGCCAGGCAGGTAGAGGACAGCAGCAGAAGGGCACAAAAGCTTGCCTTGCCAGGAGTCGTGCCCAGAACCCCGCCGGCCACCGTACGAGCTGGTTTCGCCTCCCATTCTCAGGTCTTGTGGAACCCCTCGGGAGAGTGACGTGATTGGCCGTTGGCTTTGTCTTGTGGGGAGGGGGACATCCTCATTGGCATCAGTGCAGGACATCAGTAAAGCAACATCCTTTGTGGGACTAATTTAGTGCCTGCTCACACAATGAGGCCGGGCTGCCAGGCCATGTCATGAACCAAACTAGCTAATTTAAGCCTGGGATCATCACAGCAAGTGCTCACAGGCAGGGAAACTTCTCTCGCCAATAAAGGAGGAAGCGGCACGCATCAGCTAAGAAGGATCCTGCGAACATGAGCTCCCTCGGCCTGAGTCCTTCCTCCGAGTCGGGTACTGGGCAGACAGTACCTCACCGGGACCGCCGGGTCTGCTTCTTTGGGGTCGGTATTGGGATTCCCTCTTTGATGAATGAAAGCCAAGACCCCAGAAGGAACAAGTACAAGCAGGACCTGAGCC
Organism: Leptonychotes weddellii; assembly: GCF_054177405.1. Classification (NCBI taxonomy): domain Eukaryota; kingdom Metazoa; phylum Chordata; class Mammalia; order Carnivora; family Phocidae; genus Leptonychotes; species Leptonychotes weddellii. The sequence continues at coordinate 112,628,509 of NC_138378.1, forward strand.
TGAATCTCTGACCCAAAGTCTAGTCTCTGCCATGAAACTTCTCAGCCCCCACTGTTTCCCAAGAAGATTAAAGATAGAAATTAGGCCATTTCAACATTTCACAAAACCCTAGATAGACAGATTCACCACTGTCTTCATGTCAGTGCTGGTTTCTGCAGGTCCTGACAGATGCCTGGGACTCAGTCTTACCCCCAGGTGCGCCTGCCAGAGCCTCTGAGGAGCTGGTCTCACTCGGAAACTTCCATGTCGGACCCAACGCCCACCAACCACCACCGTCTCAAGGGCTTCGGGACACAGTCTCTGCCCCAGACACTCTTCTGAGGCCTCCAGCTAGCTGCCTTCTGGCAAGCCTTGGACACAGCCGTAGTCACCGACTGCCAGGAAAAGGAGAAAGAATTACCTGGCCTTCGCATGAGAGTTTTTGTTGCCATTGTTTTGCATTTTATTTTTTTAACATATTAATAAAGTTTGTCTTTCTTATTCGAAAAATAAAATTAATTTTTAAATTCGCGAGAGTTCCATCGATCAAGTATGGTCACCATTAATGTTTTTTTTCTCATTTTTTCTAGGCGCAATTGTGTGTTGGCTGCTGTGTGAAACTGTGGTTTTTTCATTATTATGACTAAATGTACAGTTTTATATCCTGTCCCTCCCTCTTAGTGTTTATGACATAACCATTTTCCCTCTGTTCTTATAAAGTCTTCGTAAACATCCTTTCAATAACTGTAGAAAACCTATTGCGAGGATGGAACACACTTTCCATGGTGAATCGCTTATTGTTGAGACTCTAGATTATTCCTAATTTTCCCTATTATAAACAATGATGTAATGAACATACTTGTTTATAAATTTCCTCAGAAAGATTTCATGAGGTGGAATTACATGATCAAAGTGTATGGAGAGTTTAAGATTCTCAATAGATGTAACCAAACAGCATTATAAATATTTAAATATATTTCAAACATTGACTCACAGAGTGTCGAAATAGGAAGGGAGCTTTAAAATCAACTGGTTCAACCTCTTCTTCTTCCAGATGAGAAATCCCAGTGGTTCTATGAGATCATGGCCAGCAGTCACCACCCGCTCAACAAAATGGCCCTCACCCTCTATTTTATTCACATCCAGCCACAGTGTGCATTTGGCCTTTGCTCACTTCTTTGCTTTCTTTTGCCTGGAATATCCTCACATCGCCTCCTGGCCCGTTTCTCCATGCAGAGAAAAATACACAGACATCAAGTCCTGTAGGTTCCCCCTCTGGGAGGTTTTCTTCCCTGTTGTTTGGTCATCATCTGTGCCAGGAGCATGACGGGCCTGCAGGAATCCAAAGGTCCACTGGTGAGACACCCCCCCTTCCCACCCTGAGGACGACACCTCTGATCCCATCCTCTATTCCAAGGGTGTGCACACAGCAAGTGTTCAGTCATACTGAACATTCTCTTCCCTCCCCACTTAGCCCCGGCCCAGCCCTCGACTCCTTGCCACACTGAGAAGCAAATTCCTCATTCCCTTCCTGGACACACTGCTATTCTGCATAGGGCACCCCAACAGCCAGGTCAACATCCAACAGTGAGGTGGTTGTGGGGAAAAAAGGCAAGCTCTCCAGCCAGAGACTGAGGTTCAAATTCCGACTCCAACTCTTAGAGGCAAAGAAACCTTGAGCAAGTGACATGTGTCCCTGAGCACCAATGTTCTCACCTATGGAACATTCTAGTAGCTCCCTTATAGGGTAACTGTGAGGAGCAAGCATCTGTAGGGCACCACTCTCCCTTTCCTATTACCCAGCTGCTTGCCTCGATTTACTTACCCCAAGTGGCATCAGCAATGGGCAGGCAACAGAGTGGGTAAGCTAGAAAGAACCAGAAATGATCATCCCCTCTTCCTTCAAATGGCTACAGGCTAACTGGGATGTCTTTGTCAGGAAGTGATGTGTACAAAGACACTGAGCTTAACTGTGTAATTATGCTGGGATTCCTTCTAGTAATTAGCTTTTCCTTATGAGAAAGGCAAATAATTATCTTTCTGCCTCAGATTCAGACAACATGTTCAGAGGCATCTATCCTCATAGCCTGGGGCGGGGCGGGGGAGAAGCCACCCAACTGAATACGGAACAGTTTGAAGCCACTGACTCTTCTCAGAAATCAGCTGCACAGACAACGCAAAACTTTGGAGGATGGCGAGGCTTTTGTGTGCTGCTGGGGTGTTTCCATGTGACAAATTAGGTCCTGTTGGAAAGTGGCAGCCAGAGTCCAGCAGACAGCTTCTGTCAGGAGGTAATGGTCCCAGCCCGCTCCATCCTCAGGATACAGCAGGAGGGGCCAACACAGAGACCACAGTGACAGGCTGGAGTTCGCATCCCCTTGCCCTCAGGGCCCTTCAGAAACAAGGGTCAGAACCCACTCGGGGCTCTCCTGAGTTCTTGCTTCAATCTCGTGGTTTCCAAGGTCTTGCCCATGCCCCCCTTCCTTCTGAACGCAAACACGAGTCTCCACCCCACCCTGTTCCTTCACCTGGCTAATGCCTTAAAATCTTGCAAGTGTCATCTCAGCTAGCAGAACTTTTGCCTTCTTTGAATACCCCCGGAAAAGGCTAAGGCTCCTCTCGGATTTTTGCTAACATGTGGTATTTCCCTCACTGTGGCTCTTCCCAGGTGGCCTGGTCAGTGACCCTCACTAAAATAATGTTCTCGAGGGCAGAGACCACTGTGTGTTCATTTTATAGCTCCTGAAGCGAATATGGTTACAAGGACTCGGTAAAGCATTTGTGGAATGAATGCGTGAAAATAACTCGTTGACAGACAAAGAATAGATTGTTGACTAGAAAGAAATGAAGAAATGAGTGCATTCATGAAAGGAGGCAAGTTTACCTTCGAACAGCGCTAAAACTGGGCTGGAAAGGAGCAGCTGGGAGACTAACAGTAGACCCCACCCCTGCCGCAGAGGGGGGCTTTGGGTAGATCCCCAAGGGTTGGCAGCTCTAGATGGCTGCCGAAGGGCCAGCCCAAATATCCTGAAGAGGCCTAGAGACCAGTGTCTGTAAAGTGCGTCCCGCTGTCTACAGGCAGCCAGACGAGGCTGCATTGAACTTGCTGTTGAATGCTTCCGCGTAGTTTCCTCCAAACAACTAAGTGGAATTTGAACCAAGATCATGCGCTTTGGAGGGAATATAGTAATTCTCCCAGGCTGTACAACACTGCCTAATAAATGTGTTATTGTAGACATCTTAGACCTGTCTCAAGAGGTTCACCTTCCCGCTCAGATCCAGTTCCTTCTCTCTCTACGTAGAATTCAACATGCACCAGAATTTACCCATCATCACACCTCCGGATGGGCCATGTTCTCCTGCGTCCGGACCGTTAGCACCACCAGACTGAGGCCTCACGGACAGGGCCCGGCCGGGATCTCTTCCCCTTCTGCGTGCCCAGTGCTAAAAGCAATTTAATAATTACCCAGAGAAGGCGCTTGATGCCTGTTTATATAAATAAGCGAGCAAATGAATTGATACCTCAGACGTTTTAATAACTCACCAAAACCCTTCCCGATACCTCTGCCCGCCTCTCAAGCCCCGAGAACCTGTCAGAAGTGTTCAGATCGTAAACCCTCTTCACTCCTGCCTGAACTATAAAGCTCCTTCTGAAGGGGTCAGAAGTCACCCCACAGCTGCCTAGAAGCGACTCAACCCTGCACCTTCTCTCTTCCAGGCCTCGCTGGAGTCGCCTCTCGGGAGGAGGGCCAGAAGAAGGAGGAAGACGAGGCACCTGCCTTCAAGGAGCTCCCGGTCGGGCCGTGGGGCAGGGCCTGTAACTGCCCGCAACTGGTCACAGAACTGCAAGACCTGAGGCCCAGTGACAGGAGGAGTCACATTGGTGTGGAGTCTGCAGGGAACTTGTGGAAGCCGAGGAGGCCAGGACATTGCAGGGGACAACAAGCAAGCAGGGAGTCCTGGGAAACATGCTGCGTCTGGAGGGACCCGGGGCAGAGGGGTTGCCCGGTGGGTCTGTGGAGGGCTGGGCAAGAAGGAAGAAGCCCCCAGGCCCTCTGGCTTTGGCATCTTGAGGAGCAGGGGCCTCCTAAGACTGGAAGGAAGACTGGAATGCACCCCCACGAGAACCCACCCTCTCCGGTTAGCTACGTTCCAACGCGCCCAGGGCCCACTGGGCCGGTGGGCGCTCCCTCCGGTGGGCGCGTCCAGGCCCCCCCTCCGGTGTGAGCGTCCAGGCCCCCCCTGAGGGCTGCAGAGGAGCGGGGCTCTAGGTAGGCAAGATCAAAAGACCCGAATCACCTCTGGGGTCACAGTGACAAAATGCTTATGGGCTGGAAGAGGAAGGAGCCATTCGAGTGAGGAAATGAATGCTGGCCTTTCCCCACCCACGAGTAGGCACAATGGGAGCTGGTCGGGAGGGAACAAAGTTGGCCCACTTGGGCGGGAGGCGGGCGGTGCGGAGCGGGCCCTGTTCTCTGGCCCAGGAGTTAATGCAGGCCAGCGACACAATGGGAGCACTGACCCGACCTCGGCTTTAGAGCTACAACACTGCTGAGGTCAGAGCCGCCTGACCCCCAGCGAGGTTAACCACATCAAAGCCCCCGCTGATCGCCCAGCCCACGGTGCCCCTAATGACTGTTAAATTGGAGTTTCCACCAGCTTCGGGCTAGCTACCTCCTCAGGTAGCCCAAGAGCAGGGGTGGGAGCCACCAAGGTGGGGGCCCCTCCAGCCCATCAGCTCACCGACTCAGTGACCTCACCCCTCTTTCAAATTGTTCTGCTGGGCCCACCCCCTCACCCACCCATACTGCCCAGGGCATCCGTCACACCTCCTGCCTTCCCTGTTGGGTTTGAGGTAGCAAAAGCCACAGAGCTTTTTACTTGCTAGACCGTTGAATCAGTAGGTAAAGAAGTTCAGTGGCCATCCTTTTGTACGGCTTCTGTTTCACCTATTAGAAAAGTAAGGCACGCCTAACTTCAGAAAACAGAAAAACAAAAAGGAGAAGAGAATCATTCCAGAGAGAAGCTCTCGCTGACATGTTGACATCCTTGGTGTATTTCTTGCCGGGCTTCTCTCTATGCTTTTGTTTTTACGTAGCCAGGGTCATTGTGTGTTTCTAATTTCATACCCTGAATGTTTTGAGTTAACTTAAGAATATTCTCATAAGATTAAAAACTCTTCATAAACCTGATGTTTAATACCTACATCAAGGTCCAAGAAAATCATACCCAGAATAGCCTAGAATGGGCCACAGTGTGATTAAGCATTCACCCTTAGGCAGTGTCTAATATTTTGATACAAATGCTTCTATCATGAACATCTTTGGCACATCCCCGATTATTTCTTTGCGATGGACTCTCAGAGACACATAATGAAATTATCCAATCAAAGGGTATGAATGTTTTGGAAGAAAATTCATTTCAATTTTTTTTCAAAGATTTTATTTATTTATTTGAGAGAGAGAAAGCATGAGCAGGGGGGAGTGGCAGAGGGAGAGGGAGAAGCAGACTCCCTGCTGAGTAGGGAACCCCCGATGCAGGGCTGGGTCCCAGGACCCCAAGATCATGACCTGAGCTGAAGGCAGAGGCTTAACGAACTGAGCCACCCAGGTGCCCTCATTTCAATTTTGTTTTTAAATGATTAAGAACCAATCCATATGGTGATCACTGAGGATACAGGGACCGTTAAGATATGGCTCTACACTTTGAGAGCTCACAGAACATATGCACATACACCACCCTAATGCCCATGCTAAATGGACCACCATTACCATTCTGCATGGGCACAATTTATAAAAAATACACTGTAGTGTTAAAGAGCAATGGGGCTGGGGGCGGGTAAAGTCTTCCCATAACTCTGGGAAGGCTTTCTTATAACACAGAGCTTGGAAGTTCTTTTGCCATGTAAGAGTCATTTACATGGCATGCTTGATCTATGATACCCACTCTTCTTGGAGTCAAGCCTTTGGAAGATTAATAATTTGAGACAGCACAGACACCTGCCACCCCCTCTGCCAGGCTGGTTCCTGCCTCTGGGCCTTCGCTGGAATGGGCCCCTGCCTAGAATGCCTCATCCCAGAAAAGTTCTTAATCAGCCTCCAAATGGCAGATCCAGTCCCATCCCAGAAGTTTCCCCAGGGCCTCCCTAGCCCACACTGAATTCATTTCAAACCCATTGCCATGACCACAAAGGTTAGCCCTCAATGAAACGTGAGCAACTTGACAACAGAGACCCTGACTTATTCATCTCACAGAACTTGGCATATGATTGGAACTCAGTAATGTTTGATGAATCAGTCAAAAAACATATGCCACTTGTTAAAGGATAAACTGAGTCATATTAAAATTTGGGGAGTTCATTATTTGAGCAAAAATCAATTCCAATTGCAGCACCAAACCAGAATTGGTTAAGAGTGCCATGGACAGGAACTAGGGGCAAGACTTTTATGGAGACCAGCAGAAGCAAAGCAAGAAAATTATTTGATTGGCTATTGTTCCAGAGGGTGCCTTACTTGGAAAAGCCTAGTTGGCTCTTTGTGATTGGTTGTCCTTGGGTTTCGATTTCTTAACCTTGAGGCAATGCAGGCTTAGGTATGGGTTTGCTTACTAAGCTGCTAAGCATTAAAGCCACCTTAGTCTAATGGCCCCCTAGTGAAATTAATTTAACACGCTCTTTGCTATTTGCTAATTATTTCTTTTGTGTTCTTCTATCTCTTCAAATAGACCATGTGGCGTAATGGTCAAAAGTTTGGAGTCAGGGGTGAAGATCACATCCCAGCTCCACCTTCACTGGCCTTGTGGCCTTGGGCAATCTCAGTTTTATCTTGTGTAAAATGCCAATAATAATAGAATCTATCTCTTTGGGACTGTTGTAAGGATAAAATAGTTTTGTATCGGAAAGCAAGGAAGCTCTCTAAGATACTAGGGCTGTGTCAGAAAGACACAGGAGCAAATTTGAAGATTGCCTATGACCAAAAGTAAAGAAAAATGCAAAAATAACAAGAAAGAAGGAGAGAGAGAAAGGAAGAAAGGAAGAAAGGAAAGAAAGAAAGAAAGAAAGAAAGAAAGAAAGAAAGGAAGGAAGGGGGAAGGGAGGAAGGAAGAAAGCCAAAAGGAATGAAATGTGAAATATATAAAAATTCATGAGTTCATAATAATGTTTCAAATGTCATTGTTCACCAAAGAGTTGTTTAGGCACCAAGGCATTCTAAAAATTGATGAAAAGGAGGAATCTATCATTTTAAAAGAGAATTAAATAACCCATATATCTCACATTAATTTGTTAGTATAGAGTCAAGGTTCAAGAATGTTATGCTTTACTGAACAATTAGAATGTGAGTTTTTTGAGGGCAAGAAATGAATTTCTTCCTCTTGTGTGTTTTAATTCCTTTCTTCTTTTGATTGATTGTCTCTTGTTCACCAGTGATCAGGTCGTGCTTAGGCTCTGAGTAGGTATGCCATAAGTATTGGTCAATTCCCATTTCCGAATCTGCAAAAGTCTTCCAACCTCACATTCCTCTACCTTTGACTTGGCAAGAGGCAAGATGAGTAAGTTCTATGGGCAGAAGGCAAGGGCTCTGGGAGGCCACACTTTGATCCAGGCAGGCAGTTTCCTCCCCTCTTCTTTCTGCCTCACTTCTTTGATGGGAGAAGAGGAAGGAATCTGCTGTAAGAAACCAGGTCATTAGAGCTAAAAGGGACCTTCACAAAAACTCAACCCAACTGCCTTGTTTGCAGATGAAGGGACTGGGGCTCCCAGAGGTTAAGTGACTTGCCCAAGATCACAAAACCAGTCAGCTGGGCTCCAGCCGGGGATTTTTTCCACTCTGCTCTTCTAGTAAAGTCACTGGAAAAGAAATCAAAGTTCAGTTTTAAGATTGCAGAGATGGATTTGTTGAGGCAGTCAAGCTTAGTTCTGCTTCTGGAGAAAGGGAGGAAAAAAAAAAAGAGTGGTTCAGTCACTCTGGGCGATACCTGTTCTCAGGTGGTTTTCTGCACAGCATTTGGAATGTCATTGGTGGAAATTTCGTGGATGTGTCAAGGTGAAATCACAGCTTCTTCCAAATGCTCCTGGACCAGAGAGCTACGTACCAGGCTCAGAAAGGGTCTGGCATTTTGAGGGAGCACAGGAGCTGTGAATCCCTACCCTGTCACCCCCAGCCAGGCCATGGATACCAATGCCAAGACATCCAGACCATGCAGTGAGAAGTCCAGCAGAAAACCCCACTGTACATCTCAGTCCAATGAGAAAGGAGTCTTCAGAGCATGGGGGCTTCGCAGCTAGGCCAGGAGGTTCAAAAGGTGGCTGAGATAGAGCCTCAGAGGATGGCCTCAACCAGTGCCATGGCTTAAATAACATCAAAACATGGATGTCACCAACCCTGAGATCTCAACCTGAACTTTCCACTTCCACGTGGATGTCTAAAGGCACCATTAGGTCTGCTGTAGAGTTGATGGTTTCCTTTCTCATCCCCTCTCTCTTTTTCTCTCTCCCTTTTTTTTCTCTCTCTCTCATGCTCTCCCTAAATATTCTTCCCACAGTCTTCCCATCTAGAAATGATACCTTCCACCCAGTTGTTCAAGGCCAACATCTAGGAGTCATCATGACCCTGCTGCTTTCAGCCCCCTCTAGGTCCATCCATCAGCAAGTCCTACTGGTTCTTCCTCCAAATCACTTCCAAAGCCTGACCACTGCCACCCTCCTTCACTACTACCAGCCCATCTAAACCATAGTCATCTCCAGCCCATGCTGCACCTGCTCCTAACCGTTCCCCTTCCGTTCACAGCTCACCCTTAACCCCCATGCTCCTCCCAACAGGGATCACCTTCTTAAAATGTGAACCAGATCAGATCACTTCCCCAGTCAAAGCCTCCAGTGGTCTCCTACTGCATCAAATAAAATCCCCAGCCTCTCCAGAGGGCCCCTGCCTCTCTGTGCTCCCATCCGGGCCCCTTCTCTCACCAATGTACACAAACCTCATGGCCTTTCCATTCTTGGAATGCATGAAGTCAAAGCCACCATCTAAGAATGTTCTCCACATAATGGCTGCCATCATACCCCTCTGGGCTCAACTCAAATGTCAACTTCACAGAACACCCTGCTGAGCTTACTCTACATTGTTGCTTTTCTCTTCCTTACAGCACTTACCACTATTCTCCTTAACACTATATTTATTCTTTTGAATGTGTGTTCATCCCCACTTTCTAGTGTAGGCTCCAGGAGGATAGGACTTGGCTGGTCTTGCTCAGGAATGCATCCTCTGTCCCTCGCACATCACAGGCGCCAATAATTTGTTGAAGGTATGAATTCAGCTTTTAAGGTGGGTTGAGCCAAGTGGAGAGCCTCTATGAGCCAACAAAAAGAAAATCTCCTTCGAGAAACCTTGCTGACCACTTCCAGGACCCTGCCGGGACCCTGGTGGTCTACATACTACCAGTTCTCCAACCTGGCTACTCACTCAGTGGAATCACAGGGTGCATTTTGAAAAACATTGATGCCTGGGTTCTATCACGAGCCAGTCTGATTTAATTCGTCGAGGGTGTGCCTGGAGATTGGGAACATTGGAAATTCCCCAACTGATTCTAATGTGCTGCCAAGTTTGGGAATCACTGGTCTACACCTCTTATGAAACAGTCTGCCGAAACCAAACATTATGCACAATCCACATTATTTCCATCTCTGAGACTCTATCGTATTGTTAGAGCAAGGCTCTCTGTTTAGAGGGTGTTCTTCACAGTTCTCTCTCCAGATGCCAGCCCCTCAGGACTTCCTGTCCCTTGGATACATAGAGCCTCAGCTGGGATGCCATCCTCCACATGCCTAGCATGGTTTTAACATTCTATCTCATTACTCTGTCGAATTCTCCCTGACGCACATGTCACTGCCTGAAATTATCCTCATTTTACAAATTGAGGTGCAGAAGGGCTAAGCGAAGGGCTTCCTGGGGCAGTCAAGCTTAGTTCTGCTTCTGGAGAAAGGGAGAAAAAAACCTGGGACTGGAACTCGGGCACAATGGCTTCCTGAGGCCATGCCCTTACTTGGAGATGGTCCTGCCTCGAGGGCTGATATTCTGTTACCAAATCCTAGCTTTACCAAATCTCTCTGCAAGTCTAGGACTAACTTTCATCTAAGAGGAGATTTAGATATTGAAACTGAGCACACTCTAAAGAGATCTCTTGGTGAGTATAAGCCGAAATGCAAAAAGATGGGAACCAGGAAAGGGCCCTCATGAGCTTCAGGTGCATGACGCTTACTTTACATGTGGGGAAGCAGAGACCCAGAGAAGGCAGGGGAATTGCCTGCGGCCACCCAGCACAGTGGGGACCTCAGCGGGAAGAAAGCCAGGTGGTAAGTAAAGCCCTCAAGCCCACAGGAAGAAGACAACAAGAACATGGCGTTTTAGATTCAGGAGGATATTCTCTGGGCTGGCTACATACAGCTGGGAGGATTTGGGTGATTATTACCTCTCTCTAGGCCTAAACTGTCTCCCCCACTGATTGCAGAGGTATGTGGACCCCGTAGAATATTCCTAATTGAGGTTGGGTTCCTTTAGAATTTGATTTGGTTTTGAGGTTGTTTTTTTTTTTCCTATTTTTTTTTAATGCCCAGTTTGCTGGTCTCAAAAATTTGGCCCTCAAGGAAGTATGACTAAGCTGATACTCTACATAGGATTTTTAAATTTATTATCTATTTGGACAAATGTCTTCAAGATAGCTAATAGTGACAAGGAAACTGAGGTTCAAAGACACCAAGGGACTCATCTGACGTCATCCACCCTGCTGGTGAGAAGCATAGATTCAAACTCATTCTGCCAGGTTCGTGCCTTTTCCGGCTGTACTTTGCTGGAGTGACTTTGGTATTATTATTATTATTTAATAATTAGTTAATAGACCCAATAAATACCGGCAGATTTCACATCCACACTGTGAGAACTCGAAATATCAACACGCTAACTGAAATTATTTCTTATACATTTATGAGCATATGTATGCTTACTTCATTCATTCAAAAGGTGCTACGAGTAACCGAATGGACACCAAGAAACCCTTCTGCCATCAGCGTGCTTGCGAATTACACACATGCCTTGGCTCCAGAGGGGATCAGTGCCGTTCCTACATATTTCATAGTTAAAAGCTGACAAGTGTTTCTTGCAAAACTGCCGTGTGCCAGTTACCATCCTGGGCAGTGTCTCTACGCTAGAGGATAAGCCAGCCAGAGCTGTGCACCTTCCAAGGGTCAGGAGCAAAGGTGTCAGGGGCCGAAAGGCAAGTTTTCCAAACTCCTCATCATGATGGGAGTCCCTAGTTAGAGAGGATGCTTGGACCTCTGGGATTCTTTGAAAGGCTTTTGGGAAAGAGGCCCTGTGGGAAATGCCTGGAACTCTCTCAAATTGGCTACATTTCAGACCCCCAAGACCAAGAAAGCATTCAAAGGGGAGTCCTGAAGGAACCATTTATATGGAGATCTTCTCGGGGGGCTACTCAGGAGCTTGGACGCAGTCCATGGCTAACAGGACTATTTCTGTTCCAACCAGAAGACGCCTAACTATCTCGGGCTTCTAACCAGTTATAATGGCTAAGTACACCCACTTTAAAAAGAAAGAAAGGAAAAAAAGAGAATGAGAAAGAGAGAAACAAAGGGGTGGAGGGAGAGAGAGAAAGAAGATGAAAGAAAGAGAAAGAAAGAAGAAAGAAAGAAAGAAAGAAAGAAAGAAAGAAAGAAAGAAAGAAAGAAAGAAAGAAAGAAAGAGAAAGAAAGAAAGGAAGGAAGGAAGGAAGAAGAAAGAGAAAGAAATTCTGGTCAAGAAAAAAAAAAAAGAAGGTGTGTTTTTCCTTTAGTCTTGTGGTATTGTGGAGCACTTTAACTGGAAAGGACCCCCATCTTAGCATCCAGATGTTTGGAGTTAGAGGATCCTGATTCTCACTCAAGAGAAATCCATGAGGAATGCGGGATGGACAGAGAATCATCTGCAGGGCCCATGTTACAAATCGCCATACACACTCCCTCCCAGACTGGACTTTTTGGTATATTTGGGAGCCTGTGATATTTTCCAGCGGCGACCCCAGTGTGAACAGGGCCTGCCCTCCCCTCCCTCCCCCACCCCTCATCCTCCACCCCTCCCAGAATCTGCAGTGGTAGAAGGACAGAGCTTAGGAGCTGGAAAATGTTGTGTGTACAAATCCTTGCTCCCCCCAAGTCTCAGTTTTCTTTTGTGTATAAAATGGGGATGGTCCTTGTGAGGGTGACATACATCAGTCCCTATAAAACACTGAGAAAGCACGGGCCAGAAGTGCCCTGCTGGTAAGGGGTAACCTTTCCCCACTTTGCAAAGACTTTACGTGGGGTTCCTTGGGGCACACGAACATTTTCAGAGAATGAATTCCCCTTCCAGATCCTCAGCTTCCATGTACACTCTTATCCAAAACGGACCGGGGGTCCCGCGGAGCTCAGGGTCACACGGAGACCAAGGTGGACACCGAGCTAAGTCCTAAAGGCTCATTAAGCATTCAACTGAGAAGAGAATGAAGAAGAGTTCCAGCAGAAGGACCCCCTCGAAGAAAGGTGAGAAAGCTTGGCAATGCCCGGGCAGACAGTGAGATCCACCTCTGATTTGTCTTGCAACGGTAAAAATGTCAGGGTGCCTCTAAGCTAGTTAGTCCTGCCGTCAATAAGTGCCCGTTGACCTAATGATTAACTAAGTGATAACAAAGAGTTCCTAAGGGCTATCTCCTCATTAGAAGCCTTTGTGATGTTGATTGAACTAAGTAGGATCTCTGAAAGCATTTAGGCTCCGTGGAGACAGCTGTCACAGGGTTTTCCTGCCTGAGCACCTGAGGGAACTCAGGCACTGCTGGGCTGAACCATCCAGCAGCGGAAGGAGGCTGTGGGGAACAGCCAACAACAGTCTTTGCCCTCATATTTGCGACAGCTTAATGCTGTCCAGGCTTTCTTGCGTGAAGATAGGTTCTCACTCTTTCCCTCTTCTCTTGTACTGTTTGTAGTTCATCCTGGCATTGTCCCAAGCAACCCCAAAGCACCAAAGGTGCCTTCTTGTCTAGCACCGGCAAATTTCCTACTGACCACGTTGTGTTTCTCTATACACCAAGGCCTCTAGACCGATGCTTCTCAAACTTTACTGTGCCTTTGGCTCCTGGGGTATTTTGTTTGAATGCAGGTTCTGATTGAGTCAGTGTAGGATGGAGACCACCGTCCTGGATTTCAAACAAGCTCCCAGGGGATGCCCATGTTGCTGGTCCACGGACCCCACTTTGAGTAGAAGACTGGGATGGTAACTGTTCCCCACCTGCTCATTATGGCGAAGTCTCCGCGGGAGAATACCACAGAACGCAGGAAGCTCACTGATTGATGGGATTTTCTCTGTCCCTCCTCCTTTTTGGAGAGCTGATAACAATCTCCATCACTGGTACAGCAACTTAGTATTTACAGGGTCATTTTCTGTCTGTCTTCTCAGTGTTCTTTCACCCACCCTGTGAAGTAGTCCGAGGAGACTTTTTCTCCCCATCTGTCAGAGGAGGGAAGAGAGGCTCAGGGAGGTCCCCACTTTCCAAGCAGGGAGGTCCCCACTTTCCAAGCAGCTCTGGTCTGTGTGGCACTGACCCACCTCGCCAATGCCCGTTCTCACCACCAGCTCCCAGCCCACAGGTCTGGTCGCCTCTGTTATGGAGCAGAGGGAGGAGGGGATGGAGAGCTTCCTAGTAAGGGAACACCTTCTCATACCCACTGATGGTTGGGAAGTCACCACTGCCGGGGTCCACTCTCGAATCATCCTCTTTTCTTGGGCCTCGGCACATCCTTCCATACTTAAAATAGCCCACAAGGCACTGTGGGTGGGAAGGCAAGCTGGTGCAACCACTCTGGAGAACCGTATGGAGGTTCCTCAAAATGTTGAAAATAGAGCTACCCTATGACCCAGCAATTGCACTACTAGGTATTTACCCAAAGGATACAAAAATACAGATTCGAAGGGGCACATGCACCCTGATGTTTATAGCAGCATTATCAACAATAGCCAAACTATGGAGAGAGCCCACATGTCCATCGACGGATGAGTGGATAAAGAAGATGTGGTGTATATATACAGTGGAATGTTACTGAGCCATCAAAAAGAATGAAATCTTGGGGCACCTGGGGGGCTCAGTTAATCACCTACCTTTGGCTCAGGTCATGACTCAGGATCCTGGGATCAAGCCCCACGTCGGGGTCCCTGCTCAGAGGGAAGTCTGTGTCTCCCTTTGCCCCTCCTCCCGCTCATGCTCTCTCTCTCTCTCTCTCAAATAAATAAATAAAAATCTAAAAGAAAAAAAGAACGAAATCTTGCCATTTGCAATGACATGGATGGAGCTAGAGTGTATTATGCTAAGCGAAATAGGTCAGTCAGCAAAAGACAAACGCTCTATGATCTCACTTATCTGTGGAATTTAAGAAAGAAAACAGATGAACATATGGGAAGGGGTAAATGAAAAAAAGGAGAGCGGGAAACAAGCCATAAGTGACTCTTAACCATAGAGAACAAACTGAGGGATGCTGGAGGGGTGGGGTGGGGGATGGGTTAGACGAGTGATGGGGATTAAGAAGCGCACTTGTCGTGTTGAGCGCTGGGTGTTGTATGTAAGTGATGAATCGCTGAATTCTACTCCAGAAACCAATATTGCACTCTGGGGTAACTACCTAAAATTAAAAAAAAAAAAAAAAAAATAGCCTGTAAGCCTCTTATGCCCTCAATGCCATCTTTCCTCTCCTCTTCACAACAACCTTACAAGATAAGATTTGCTTTTCTCCCTTTTCCAGTTGAGGAAAGAAAAGCCTAAAGAAGCTAAATGACTTGCTCAATGTCACCCAGTTAGTTGCAGGGCAGGATTCAGAGTCAGAGGCCCCGGGCACTCGGGTCTGTTCCCGCAGAAATCCGTTTACATCTCTTCAGTGTATTACTATCCTGTTCATCTCTACGTTCCCCCACATCACAGTGCCTTGCTATTCTAGAAATGCCTGTGGTGTTCTGAAAACATCTGCTGAACAGAATTAAACTGAATTGAACTGAACGATGCTTTATAATACATTATATTTCAATAGCTGATTGCCTCCTGAAATGACTTGGAAATAGGAACACAGCATTGCATTCTCTAAAGTTAGGACAACATTGTGCTTCTGAAATTGCCACAGAGAAAATGTTATAAATGGAAGTACAGTTATACACAGGGCAGCAGAGGGATGATATTTATTTCTGTTTTATACTTTCATGCAGGTGAAAGATCCAACCTGTGCATAGGTTTCTTCCCCCCCCTTTTTTTTATTTCATTCTTAGCAATAATAAATTTCAACAATAACAACAGCTACTCTTTTTTTTTTTTTTTTAGCACTCATTATTTACCAGATATCGCATTAGGTATACGTTATTTCATGTAAATCCTTACAAAAAGCCTAGAAAATAGGTGTTGTTATGTTCAGAGCTATGGAAAATGATGCTCGGCAAGCTTAAGTCCCTGGCCCCAAATCACATCCCTAGTAACGGGGTTTCCATAGTTCCTCTGACTCTGTGTCTCCTCTTTGTTTCTACCATGGTATCTTCCCAGTAATGATGCAAAATTGATTTGAAAATGATATCAAATTAACTAACATGAACACTTTGAAACCACCTACCATACTGAGATCGTTTTCTCATATTTGTGATTTTCTCCTCTCTACTCCACCCCATCTTCCTACCCCACCCTCGAAACAGATGTGCCGATGGCTAGGTGACAGTGGAATGAGCTCAAGCTCAGAAGGGTTATCATTACAAAACACCACCCAGGTTCAGGCCCTAAAGAAACCACTGTACTTGGAGGTATGTGCCCCATGACACTTTCTCTACCTACAGCCCATCTTTCCCTTTCTGGTTAGACCAGGTTGTACTGCTTTTGGCCCAAGTCCCTGCAACACTTACAGTGAGTAGAAAGAACAGGTACAGAGTCATCCAGAGAGAGTCATCAAGTGGAGACATATTTCCGAGCATGAAAATATTAACATTTCGGGGCGCCTGGGTGGCTCAGATGGTTAAGCGTCTGCCTTCGGCTCAGGTCATGATCCCAGGGTCCTGGGATCGAGTCCCACATCAGGCTCCCGGCTCAGCGGGGAGCCTGCTTCTCCCTCTGACCCTCTCCCCTCTCATGCTGTTTCTCTCTCGCTCGCTCTCTAAAAAATAAATAAAATCTTTAAAAAAAAAAGAAAAAGAAAATATTAACATTTCGGAGCTCGTTTCATAAAAAGAACCATCACACAAATACCTTACTCACAGTCTCGTTCATTCAACTCAAATACTTGTTGAAAGAATGAAATACAGCATCTAAAGTGAATTTTGCTCTGACTTTTCAAGTGGTGAAAGGAAAAAGAGATCATAAAAGCTATGTTCGTGCCTGGCTCAAATTGCCAGTTATTTCCCTTTTATGGAACTGATCCTCCCCGAATGACTTCCTCTGAGTTCCTGGCATAGTTTCAGACATGAAAAGCAGGATAAAAATGTTGAAGAAGACCCTCCAGTTCAGCAGTATGCTGGTCTCAAGTGCATGGGTATCTGCCGCTGATAGAAAAACGGTCACTGCCTTGGAAACACACACACAGGCGATACTGAGGCAGGGGACACAACTGTGACCTCCTCTAGTAGCCTTATACAACCCAGGGAAAGAGTGGAAGGGAGACAGAAGTGTTTCTCTCTCTACGCCTTTTATCCTCCGGACTTGATAACACGCACAGCATCAGCACCAATAACGTATTTGTTGCAGGATGGAAGAAGAAGGGAGGTGGGTGGGAGGCTGGAGGACTTCCATCCTGCTCATCAGGATAGGAGAGAGGCATGCCAAGAAGCACAGCCACGTGAGCAAGGAGGTGGGGGCGTGGAATCTTGGTGCCAGGGGCCGGGACAGGGAGGGTGGAGCAGAATCCAGACCAAGGAGCTTCCCACACCAAGCTGAAGAGCTCGGTCTTTATTCTCTAGATGACAGTCGTGGGTCAATGAACGATCTCTAGGGAAGAGAGAGATACATAGAATTGTGTTTGAGAAACAGCATTCTGGCCGCAGTGGGGAGATGATGGGTTGGTGAGGAGAGGAGTCGCTAAGGGTGGTGGAAAGAAGCCCTGCGGTCCTGGGGGCCGACCGTGGGGAGGCAGGAGCAGGTGCAGATGGAGGGTAGTGGGTGCTGTAAAGGCAGGAACCCCCAGGGCTTGGTGCTTGCTTGGGTGCCGGGGTGAGAGACGGGGTGGGGAGGGGGGTATCAAGGCTCACCCCCAGACTTCTCCCGCACAGGCAACACAGGGGGAGAAGCAGGTTGAAAATGTCCAGGGAGGAACATGAGAAATAGCTACTCTCTGTTGCTTTTCTGTTTCCCTTTCATTTAGTTTGGACAAGAGAGGCAACAGGAGTTCAATGACGCCTTTCTCTTTTCAGCCGCTCTGGTCATTCAGGGAGGGCGACGGGGAGGGGAGCGGTGCGGAGGGCGAGGGCGAGGGTATTAGCAAACACGGAGCTAAAGCCGCGCAGGGGTTGTTAAACAGAGAGCCGGGCGCCGGCCGAGCACCTGCTGCGTGTGGGGCGCCCTGCGCCACCGCCACCCGGTCCCCGCTCTGGCCGCGCCCCCGGCGGGCTCTTTCCTCTGCATTTGGGACTCTGGAAGACCTTGGTCCCCGGGGACCAGGAGCAGAAGCCAGCAAATGCCAGGTGACCCAGGCTGAGTCTCCACAGAGATCTCCTCGAGGTCCAGGTGGCTCCCCACGCTCTTGAAGCAGGGCCCCCCTCCCACCACGGCCCCCCTCACAAAGATGGGCTGCTTTTCATCCTCCAAGGTCTTCCTTCTCTGCCTCTGTCTCTGCCTCTCTCTCGCTCTGCCTCTCAGTCTCTCTCTGTGTCTCTGTCTCTCTCAATCTGTTTCTGTCACTCTCTCTCCCTCTGTGTCTCTCTCAGTCTCTGTCTGCCACCTGTCTCTCATGTCTCTGCGTCTCTCTTTCGATCTCTCTCTGTCTCTCTGCATCTCTTGCTCAGTCTCTCTCAACCTCTCTCTCTCTCTCTTTTCAGATTTCAAAGCAAGCCCTTGAATGACGGACTATTCAGGGCAGGCAGAATGAGGCCTCACTCGGGCCGGGGCCGCAGTCAAAGCCGCCACACTTCTAAAGGGGCTGCAGGCTGGTCTACCCGGGAGCGGGCGGTGGTGGAGCAGTGGCAGAGGCGGGCGGCCCCGCAGCCCGACTGGCCATCTGTATGCAAATCTCAGCAGACCCAGCAAACTTGCATCAGCCTGGCCGGCCGGCGGGCTTTGCACTCAGCAATTATCAGTGTACATCGGGCCTTTGTGCCCGCGGCCCAGCTTTGTGGGTGCCGGGGCTGCCCAGCACCTGCACCTCGGAGGTGGCAGATGGCAGGACTTGGCAGCAATATGGAAGTTTGCCTGAATGTGGCCGAGTCGCAAATGGACATCTTTTATTTCTTCCTGGGGGTGGGGAACAGAAGAGAGGGGATTAGTGCTGGATTACCAGCCATTCACGCACTGGGCAAATATTTATTGAGCTCCTACTATGTGCTCTCCAACCCGCGGTGCGGGGAGAGCTCCACAAAGGCAGGACATGGGGTGGGTGTTATGCTAGATGGAAAAAAAAAAAAATCTGGGAAGGGGCTATTGGCATTCACAATTACTCCATATACAATTGGCAAGGCGGGTTCGGTTCCTGGGGACACTTCCCCTCCCTGGCCCCCCTCAGAGCCACCTCCTGCCTGGCCCCATGTGCCCACACCGTGCAAGGGCCATGAGTTCTTTCTACCCAAAAGTGCGTGTTGTCTCGAACCCCAGCTGAGGCGGGCCTCTGCCAAGGACTCCAGGTGAAGCCAGGGAGTGCTGTTTCCCTGTCAGTCTGCCCTCAGAGTGGGAAATGTTTCGGGTCCGCTGCGGAGACAGGCTGTGGTCACCGTCCTGCTGGAGAAGGAGCATCCTCCCGGACACGCCTGTGTGAAACCATCATTCTGTGGAGCCCCAGGGGGCTCTGCACAGTTTCGGACACTTGCCACAAACACAAGCTTAGAGATGCTCTCAGCCATTCTGTGAATGGGTGTTTTCTCCATTCTGCAGAAGAAGGCGGCTGATTCGGAGAGGTTCACTGAAGACGGAGATTGAGGGTGAGCTGGGGGGCGGGGGAAGAGGGGAGAGACCAAACTATACCCTGGTCTCCTGGCCCCAGCATTGAGCTGTGGGGTGGTAGGCAGATCTTTTCTTCAAAGTTAGTTGTTCTCTGCTTAACATGACCACTGTCATGCCAGCCTATTTAGAGAAACATTTGGACAGGGCCTAAAAATCCTTGTTTGTTTCCAAATAATGTATCGCCTGGCCCTGTCACTCCACACCTGAACCTCACTTCGTCCTTGACCCCCTACCAACCCATCTCTTACCCCACCCATCCCTGGTTCTCGCCCCACCTCATCCTCTCATGAGTTCTGAGCTCCTTGCTTGGTTATATTGGCCACGAACTACTTCCTGTGGGAGCCAAAGGCTTTGGGGCCATACCTGCAAAGCTCTTGCTCTAATATATGGAATGAATTATGTGAGAACATAGATGAAATGCTCTAGGAAAGCTGCTGGGGTTCCTACATGGTCAATCCATAAGAACAATGAGTAACACTCCCTGCTCATTAATGAAAACAGAGCCACCAGGCAAGACCGACGTCCATGCCAACACCTCCAAGGGAGAAAGTCAAGGCTGGGATGAAATGAGAATCAGGGATGAGGAAGCCTCGGGCTGGGTTTTGGATCAGCTTCTGAGGGAAGGAAGGATTGGGGCAGGGACGGGACAGGATGCCTATTGCACATTTCCGCTCATAATAACGAATCCTATTGGGACACCTGGGTGGCTCAGTCAGTTGAGCGTCTATCTTTGGCTCAGGTCATGATCCCAGAGTCCTGGGATCGAGTCCCTCATTGGGCTCCCTGCTTAGCGGGGAGCCTGCTTCTCCCTCTGCCTGCCGCTCCCTGCCCCGCTTGTGCTCTCTCTCTCTTTCTCTGACAAATAAATAGATAAAATCTTCAAAAAAAATAACAAATACTATTTATGCAGTTTGACAGCACACAGCCAAAGTGACCCATGTGGTAGATGGTGCTGGGACTATCTTCTGTCACCAAGTTGCAGACCCCTGGGAACTGACCCTGAGGACAGGATCCTTTTCTGCCCGTAATTCCCACCCTAAAACAGCTCCCAGTCTCCCACTACCCCCATGCCAGGGTTGGGGCTCTACCTAGCATCCTGGTTCCAGAGGTACCAGGTGGGCTGGAACACTGCCCATCTGCATACTTCCTGACGGAAGCTGAATTCAACTTAGCACATTGGTAATATGCAGGGAGGCCATCATCAACAGGATGAGTAATTTTAAACGGGGTGAGCAAAAACCCTAAAAGGGAAAAAAATCCAGAGGTGCTCAGAGCACAGTGGGTTGCCTGATTCAATTTAAACAAGTTAGTGAGGAAAGAAGTACTTCGATGAAGTCAGGAACTGTAGGGCACATGGGGCCTTGACCCTCGATGTCAAGAGGCAGGACTGGTTCCGGGTCAATGGGAAGCCCCGTGGAGCTATGGGCACAGAATGTGACCCGCTCAGGTCTCGGCCAGCTCTGGCTGGAGGGGCTTGAGGGGGTTGGGGCAGAGAGGTGAAGAGAGGCAGGGAGTGGGGAAGCAAAGGGCGGAGGCCTTTTAAGATAAGTAGATGTTTCTTCCTTGATACAGATTGAGGAGGACTGGAATGGGGCAAAAGGAGAAGAATTTTGTCGCCTGGAGTCAGCATTTTTATCTGTAAATTTGGGATACTATTACCTATGGAAGGGCTATAATTAAACCGGGAATGTATGGGAATGGGCCTGGTACATGGTAGGAAATCAGTATCTGTTTTATGAGGGATGACTCAGTGAAGGGATGGAAGAATGGAAGGCAAGGTGGACAGGTGAATGACTAGTAGATGGAGGGAGGGAGGGAGAGACAGATGGACAGTTGCTGAGTCCTTCAAGATCTTGTTCAGATGCTGCCTCCTCCAAGAAGTCTCCCATGACCTCCATTTTACTAACCCCCACCCGCCATGTGACCCCTTTCACTATTTCCCCCAACAATAAAATAATTTCGTCCTCTCTCAAGCTGCCGT
>NC_138378.1:112649744-112655906 GCF_054177405.1 Leptonychotes weddellii
CCAGGGTCAGGCACCTGGGTGGCTCAGTCGGTTAAGCGACTGCCTTCGGCTCAGGTCATGATCCTGGAGTCCCTGGATCGAGTCCCGCATCGGGCTCCCTGCTCGGCGGGGAGTCTGCTTCTCCCTCTGACCCTCCTCCGTCTCGTGCTGTCTCTCATTCTCTCTCTCAAATAAATAAATAAAATCTTTAAAAAAAAAAGAAAGCCCAGGGTCATCCTTCCTCTGCTCCCGGATAGGAAGTGCAGTAGTCCCGTGGGACTTAGGCTTTTATCTCCAGCTAGGAGCCCCCACTCCCCTGGCTCCATGCCCCCATCCCACAGGACTACAGTATGCTCAACCAGAGCAGATCCTTTGGAGGCACAAGAGGGCTCCAATATCCTCATTGAAGTGAAATCAACCAGCTCTGAGAAATGCCACCATGAGAATGTATCCATGAGAATGTATCATCCTTTGAGACTGGGGTTCCCTTCCCCTTCTCAAGTCCCATCTGGGACTGAGAATTTTACAGCAGATGCAACAGAGAATGGAAATAAGCATGAGGGAATTCTATTCAACATTCTAGAAGAGTCCTTGAGTTCCTTGTGTGGATATTATTTTTTGGTTTGGGTTTTGGTTCTAAAAAAAAAGCTGGAAACCTCCTCTGATTCAATGTTGGAACTAGGAACGTGGACACAGAAGAAATCATTAGGTCAGATCTTTCTCCTAGTGCACACACCATACACACACACACACACACCTTTCCCACCTTCTTGTCTCCTGAATCCTGTCAGCAAGAGAGAAAGATCCTGCCCTACAGGCCCTCTGCAACTCTGCTGAATGGCTCTATGCCAAGAAGTTCTTCCCTTGGTTAGGACTCTGCCGCACAAATTAGGCCTCCACCTTAATCCAGATTCCTCATATCCACCAGGAGGCCCCTGACCCCAGGGGATCTTTCTCTCTTTTGAATTTTCTGAGAGTAAAACTCATTTGACCCCTAACGTGGATAATGCACTGTTAAGGGATTTTCCACGTGCAAGTGTGTCTTCTCTTCCGCCTTACTTTGGGTTGCTATAGTGAAGAACACGGACAGGATGACTTCAACAACAATGATGGTTTCTTCCTCTCAGCTCTGGAGGTTGGAGGGCTGGGATCAGGGTGTGAGCATGGTTGGGCTCTGGCGTGGGCCTTCTTCCTGGGTTGTTCTAGCTGTGTCTTCACACCTTCCTCTGCTGACGGGGACATGGATCTCACTCACGAGAGTTCCACCTTCATAACCTAATTACCTTCCAGAGGCTCCACCTCCCAAAACCATCCTATCGAGATTTCAACATAGCGTCGGGAGCACCAACATTCAATCCATAGCACTCTGTCTTCCGACCTAGGTTTGGGGCTCCTGGGAGGAAGGTCTGAATCTTATTCATCTCTATTCCCCACTGTCCTTGTCCAGTGCCTGCCACAGAGGGGGTACTTCTCCGTTCTTTGAGCAAACATTTACTGAAATTCTACTTTGTGTCAGACACTGCGGACACAGAGATGAATAAAACACCATCACTTCCTTCAAGAAGCTAAATCTAGCCCTGAAATATTTGTTGATCAGGTGATTTTAACTTGAGGCTGATTTAGGCTAAAAAAAAAAAAAAAATCCATAAGACTGCATTCCATGGGGACACGTTGAGCTGCTTGGGACGGTACCAGAGGGAAAAGCAACCCCTCCCTCTACCCTCGCTGAGTCCCTCTAAACCCACAAAAGGACTTTCCCGACCCCACATGAGGGCAACGCCTGGTGGGTCCGTGACGGACAAGAGACGAGATGGTATCATGAGGCCCCAAGCTCTGTTTGTCTCTGACTTCTCCAGAAACCCTGAGTCTAAGCACCAGGAGAGCAACTAAGGCTGTTTTAATGGAGTTACAAGGACCTGGGTTTTAAATCTGCGAGCAAATCACTTAATCTCTCTGAGCCTCAGTTTCCTGACTTGAAAAGGGGGATAAACTACCACCCTCCAAGGATTGTTGTAATAATGTGTGCCTGGTGCAGAACTCACCAAACATTCTCCAAAACAGGGAGTGGTTATGAGCCTTGTTGGCAGAACCCATGATCAAGGAAGCAATGGAAGAGACAGCTCCTATGTCCCAGGAAGACACAGGTGTGCAGCGGGTACAGCCTCGGGGGCATGCTGAGGCCCCAAACCTGAGGCAGGAAGTCTGTGCTGTGCCTCCAGAAACTCTCAAGGGCCACCGCTCAGGGTATTGCCAGAACATTCGGGCACAGCCATTTCCCATCCGGTTCCATTAGCCGGTCCACACTCACCTGCCTCCAAAGCAAGGGGACCCCAGGTTTTCCAAAAAACTGACTTTGGTTACAAACAGTTTGTATATTTAGAGCACTGGTGTGTTAAACAGAGACCAGAAGGGCTTTGGATACCGAGGGGCCGCAAGGCCCAGGCTGCGTTGAAACCCAGCACATCTCTGCTCCCCGTAGCAGAACAGGCTGTACTCCCCAGAGGGCCTGACCCATTGCTCGCCATTATTCCCTTCTTTCTGAGAAAGTCCAGAGGGCAGAATCACAGTGCAAACACTTCGGCGGCAAGAGTCACAGAGCACACAGAGAAAGAAAGAAAGAACTACATTGTGCAATGTGATTCCGGACCAGATGTCATTTTTGGAAGAATAGAAAGCAGCATGGGATGTGTGTGTGTGTGTGTGTGTGTGTGTGCACGTGCGCGCATGCGTGTGCATGCATGTATGTGAGTAGAAGGAGAGAATGGCCCTGGGAACCAGAAGGTGAGTTCTTGATTCGTATCTGCCAGGAACCAGCCATGGGGGACAAGTCAACCAGTTTTTCTAGGCCGCATCTGAAAATACAGGAGACTGGAAGACATGGGTTCTGTGTGTCTCTCCTGTCGCATGTGCACAGACTCATAGAGACACGTGGGTGCTGACATACCGAATCAATGCAGATATATATAATCTGCAGGGATATAGATACACATGCTTAATCATCTGTTCATGCTCTCAATGTGAAGTCTCTGTGCTTCCGGCATGGCTGAGCCATGAACCTTTTCCAGCATAGCCCCTAGAAGCATTTACCAGATCTGTCACACATGGATTTTCAAAGGGAGAAAGAGAGAGAGGGGAAGGAAGGGAGGAAGGGAGGAAGGGAGGAAGGGAGGGAGGGAGGGAGGGAGGGAGGAGAGAGAAGGAGGGAAGAGTCAGTCCCCGGCCTCGCTGGGTCCAAAGCCTGTGCCCATTCAGAGCTGCAATGCCAACCACGTAGGTGTATACACCTGTGTTTATGAATGTAGGGATGTGTGTGTGTGCGTGTGTGTGTGTGTGTATTTCCTTTCCTGTCGCTAAGAAGCGTCCTTGGGCCATTTTAAATCGTTTAGAAAGCCAACTTGTCTTTTCTTTCCCAGCTACCAGTAAGAAAATGGTGACCAAAGCCAAAGACCCGTCTCCTCATGTTTGTGTTTTTCCTTTGAAGCCGAACAGCACCAAGCCGGCTTGGAAGCAAAGGAAACCTGGGCCTGCCCTCTTGAATCTGGAACCCCTCCTGTGGGAGACCCGGGACGGGGCGTTCTCCGCAGAGCCCTCACGTAGTCTGTCTGCAGCCACCATCTCCTAACACGTGGAATCAGCCCCCTTCCCTAGGAAACTCCTCAGACACCCACTGAGCTCATCGCTAGGAGACATTCCCAATCAGAATGGCAGGAAAATTCCATGGGGAAGCACAGCCGAAGCCACTTGATTCACTCACTACCCAGCAGGACTCCCGCCGTATCATTCTGGAAAGGCGAGTCTGAAGTTAGAGAAAATTCTAGCCAAAGCAATTTCCTGACTCCCTAAATAATCCTCTGTAGATGACCAGCCGTGCTCCCAGAACCTTCTCTCGGACACTCACCTTAGCTCTTGCTGCTACGATTTCATTCCTGCCCTGCCTCATCTGTTCTCAGCCCGCAGAGACAAAGCAGGGCTCCCTTCTGAATGACACCCATTCACGTCCCCCAACATGGTGATGAGACCCCCGGGCTGGCCTTCTTCGGTTAAATGATCCTCTTTCACTGAACTTTCCCTCCCCTGACTTCTATTGCTGTTCTTGTCTCAATTTCCCGGCCCCTTTTTGGACTCCGGGTGAAGAATGTGAAACACACTTCCCCTTGTCCAGGGTCTTATAACATCTCTCTTTTTACGTTTCATCCTGGGACGTCAGGCACACACACACCAGACCCCCTTTATAGAAAAGAAACTATCGCCAGGTTCTTGTTCTTAATCTGGCTTCACCACACGTTAATTCATGGTATGTTCCAAGCCTCGGAGGAGGCTGTCACTGCTATTAAGTATCTATTAAAGTTGTATTAGGGTAATATATTCAAGTGCTAATGATTATCCATACATATTATTCCTATACTTAAGACATAGGCACTCAGAAACTGTCACAATAAGCGGGGGGCTGAGCTATTTTCTGTTCCTAATTAATCTATTACATACTCTCTCCCCGTCTCCGTCTTTCGCCTCCACGTCCGAGACACACGGATGTATGTCGAGTAGTCTTCCATTAATTCAGGGCACTTTGAGGCACCGTTCTAGAGTCTCTCCTCCAGGTGTAATTTACTGTAATCACCTCAGAAAATGAAAGCCATTTTCCTGAAGCCAGGGAGTAGGCAGAGACTCATTTGCATCCCCCATTTCAAGCCCTAAATTACTCTCTGGTTCCCCAGAGGTCAAGCGAAAGCAGGGCCTGTCATTTCTGCTTCTCGGCTCCCTCCGCACGCCGGTGGCTGCCGCCCCTGCAAACGGAGCTTTTGATCCCTGCCTTCTCGCCGGGGCCCGGGATTACTGAGCACATCCAGGGGTGGACCACAGTCTGAAAAATAAAACTCAACCCCATAGATACTGAACGTGTCCTATCGCTGAGATGGGCCACAGAAGGACAAAAGGAGCAAAATCTGGTGCAGGAGAAATAGTCGGAGCCCCGGGCCGCTTTGCCTGGGGAAGAGAACATTCAGGAGGGCCGCATAAACGGCCTTCGCGGGCCCCAGGGCTGTCATGTGGAAGAGGGATTAGTTTAAGCTGTGTGGTCCCCAGGGGAAGGACGAGAAGTGAGTGGAAGGGCCAGAGGAAGAGATTTCCACCCTAGTAGCACAGACTTTGCAAAGTAGGTGGAAAATGCTCGCACAGCTACCCCTTGCTGAATTGTTACCATGTGTCAAGGTGTTCCACTGCTCACCAGCAGTATCATTTCCCTTAATCCTTACAAGAACTCAGCAAGGCAAATGGGATTATAAACCTTTCTTAGCTCCAGAAACGGAGAAGGCTCGCCAGGCGGGGCCCGTGCACAGGAAGAAGGAGGGGCAGGATCGGAATCCAGATCCACCTGATGCCAAAGCTCTGTTAGGAGGAGCCCGTGTGCAAGAAACTCCTGGCCATGCCCAAGCAGCAGGGTTGGGTGAGAGAGCCCACCCCTTCCAGGGACACTTCCTGCCCCAAGAATCACCATGCAGATAACCACCAAGTGCAAACCACCAGGGAGAAAGTGCATGGGGCTTTTCTTTTTCTTCTATCGAAATCGTAAGAATAGCAACTGTGTGTGAGGTGTCTGTGTCTGGAATACGTTGAGCAATACGGTAGACATTTAATAACATTGCTCCCGGTCTCTAAATCCTCATCCAATCCCTCCAGGTAGTTGAAAGAAGCACACTTAGCTCAGAGACCTAGTGGCTTGGCAAGGTCATAGGGCCCGGCAACTGGCAAAACAGCTCCAGAGCCACCAGAATTCTGAGACGTGAACTGTCTCCCTGAGCGGAAGTGAATGTTCGCGCCATGAGAAGTGGAGCAGCGTTTTAAGAGGTGGGACTCTGGAGCAAGACCTATGTTCTAACCTCAGCTCCACCACTCCCTGCTGTGTGACCTTTGGGAAGTTGCTTAACTTCTCTGTGCTTCAGCTTTCTCAGGTGAAATGGAGATAATTGGAAGAACGAACTGAGTTAAAGTATTAAGATCTTGCCTGAGACACAGTAAGTGCAATACGAGTGTCAGTTATTGCTAAACTGCTCGGAAGGCTCCCTGCTCCTCTGCTGGAGATGGAACCCAAGGAGCACAGTCCTGCTGGCTGTCCGGTCCTCTGTAGACTGGGAGCACATTCCCCAGCAACTCTGGGGCACCTCTGCCGGAACTTCTTGGAGCCCG
>NC_138378.1:112656406-112669650 GCF_054177405.1 Leptonychotes weddellii
GGTAGACATGCCTTCAAGAGTCCGATACTAATAATTACTGAAATCATATAACTACCAACTATTGAGCACCCACCCATGGTCAGGCAGGATGCGGGGTAGGTTATACACCCGATCTCTAATTGTCTCCATAACCACCAAAGAAGTGATCGCCCTTGTACACACTGGCTGATTTCCTTCCTTTGTCATAATTGACATTATCCCCAAGATTATTATCGGATGTCTCAATGCTTTTGCTTGACTCTCTTTTTGGTCCTGACTATGAAGCTGTTAGGCAGGAAGGTTTCTATACCCATTTTACAGACGTGAAAGTGAAGCCCAGAAGAGTGAAATGACTGATTACTCCCTCCCCAGTCCCTCTGTTTCCTTCTTTCCTGACCTCTCCCTCTCCCTTCCTTCCTTGCCCTCGGGGTCTCTGTCTTCCTTGCTCCCTCCTATAGTTTTGCCAGTGATGCCCTGCACCCACCCCCAATCTCTCATGTCTTTCCTCTTGCTTCTGTGACAGTGAGGGGGGGAATCTCCAGAAGCTCCCAGGGTAATAGGAAAGACAGGCCCCCAGTTCCCAATGGTCAGCTTTTTCTGCAACAGGGCTGTTCCATCTCCTGCTGTTAGCCCTTCCATTTGCTTCTGTGCCTTCTCCAGCTGAGGCCCCAGAGCAACGAGGGTGCGTACTGACCCCCACAGTACTGCGAGTGCGGAATAGAACCACCTGTCCCACGGTGGGGGTCCCTTAAAGCACAAGCCGCCTGCAGATTGTTGGTCACAGTTGTGCACAGACAGCTGTATTGGTGTCCCTCTCACCATCTGGCCAGGGAGGCGTGCAGCCCTAAGCCTGGCCCCAGGAGAGCCTGGCGCTTCCCCTGTCCCCTCCGTCTCAGCACGGCTCTGCCCTTCCACAGACTGGGGTTGGAATGCCCCTGGAGAGGCCTCAGCTAAAGCCATCCTCGCTCCAGCCATTCCAGACACTGCTCAGCTGTCCCTGCAAGGGGCTCGGGGGTTCCCACCTGAAGTTGGCATGATTATCTCCATTTTAGGTTGAAAAAAAAAAAAAAACAGAGGTGTGTTGAACTGCCTAGGATCACACAGCGTGTGGGCGTTAGTGCTCTGATTCAAACAGGGGTCAGGCTAATCCCACAGCGGAGGCTGAGGCTGAGGCTGAGGCTGAGGCTGGATCTCTCTCCTGGACGCTGCTGACTTCCGGGCCCGGCTTCATCCCAAGCCACCATCCAATCTCAGTTCACCCTCCTGCACTAAGGGCTGACTCCACAGCAAACACCGCAGAGGCTGAGAGAGAATAAGCAAGCCACAGACTCCCGCCTCCAAGCGTAGAAATAATGATAGCCAACTGTCCATCGAGCAGGCCCCATGGGTCAGACGCCGTGCTGTCTCACATATGATGTTATTCTAATTCCCATCACAACCTGGGACCATCATTATTGCTCTCCCCCCTTTATAGATGAGCAAGACGCCCAGAAATGTTGGAGTCAGTGGTCCACGGTCACAGAGTTCTGAGGTGAAAAAGCCATCATTCAGAACGATGGCCATTTCCTTTTCCCTGCAGAACGAGGAGAAGGAGCCGAACAGAAGGCACAGCACCTAAGCCATGTGAACGATGCCTGGTGGCCGGGGGGTCGGTCCCTTGAGAAAGAAAGGTGGCATCAAGTCTCCCTGAGTAGGGGCGCTGGAGCAGGGTCCAAGGCTTCCGTGGACAGATGTGGCCCCTGAGTCAGGGGAAGTGGCAAGCTCGGGAGGAGGGCCCCATGAGGGCCGGGCTGTGTGCAGGAGAGTCAGACCCAGGGCCACCGCAGCGGAGGAGGGCAGAGGTGGGGAAGCCAGGGACACACACACATACACACTGTCTAACTCCATCCTCCCCACAACAGCCTGAGGAAGACCTTCCTCTCTGTGTTTCCCAGATGAAAAATGGAGCCCTGCAGGGGTTGAGTAACTCACCCAGGTCACCCAGAGCCAACCCACGGACCCCTTCTGTCATCTCTTTCTGTCTCCCGAGATGTTGTGTTGTTAGAAATAATGAATCCCTGGGACTAAAGAGCCTCAAGAGCCTGCATTTTGTCCCCAGTGGCTTTGTAACTTCCGAGGGCCTGGTGCAGGTCTGGGCACGCTGGAGACCCTCGGGACAAGCCAGTGACCACGGTCCCGGTCCCATCATGGCCTCATCCTTCTGCTCACAAGGCCCGAGAAGAATCCGTTTACCACGTGGGCACAGGGGATGGGGGTCGACAGCTTTCCCAGGGGGGCGTCGACAGGGCTTTACCTGTAAGTCACAGGCGTGGTGTCCAAGGCAAGATGGCAGGGTCCACGGGGCTGGGAGTCAGAAGACGTGAGCTCTGATCCCCTGCTCTGCACAGC
This sequence comes from Leptonychotes weddellii, assembly GCF_054177405.1. Lineage (NCBI taxonomy): Eukaryota > Metazoa > Chordata > Mammalia > Carnivora > Phocidae > Leptonychotes > Leptonychotes weddellii. The sequence continues at coordinate 112,658,774 of NC_138378.1, forward strand.
CAGCCCCCGGGCCTCGTGCACATCACTTCGCATCTCTGCCTCTGGGCTTTTCCATCCAGAGATTGGGGTTTCAGAAAAGAGGATGTTAGGAAAATGGCCTCCACACGTTGATAGGGCTGTGGTGACACAGAATCCAGTGCTGAGGTGATGAGCCGCAGAGGGGACCCCTGAGAATCCCGAGGGAACGGCAGGGGCCTGCAGAGGAGAGTCCCTCCCCAGCCCGCCCAAGCCCGGCTGAAGCCAGATCACCAAGCAGGAGGCAGAGGTACCAACCTTAGACCCGGCACTGGCTCTGCAAGGCCTTTCCTGCGCCTCTAGCCCACGCCAGCCCCTTCCCACCCAGGCTCTCCCCTCGGTCCCTCTGGCCTGTGGCCACCACAGAAAACCTTGGGCCCCATCCCAACACAGTGACACCAAAGCCCCGGACCCTCTTTTCCCAGTAGAAGTTGCCAGGAAATCTTGCTGGGTCAGGAGCCCCGGTCCAGCCCTGAGATCACCGTCCACCGCTCGAAGGTGAGGGGGGCCCTATGCTCCGTGTCGGGGACCCTGGCTCTCTTCCTTCAGCATATCCCTCTCTTCTCTGCACCTTTCTTTCCTCATTTTTAAATTAAGGCTTAGACTATTTCTAGGTCCCTTTCCAGTTCACAAACTCTTGTTGCTACTAGCATGAAGCTGGGAGAACCTGCTGGAATGGGTTGTTGGTATAAGAGGCTTTTGAGAATGTGACCCAACCGGTAGTATGAGTGCCTTCAGAGGCTCCCTAGCCTCCAAGGACAGAAGAGTCCTTGGTGAACTTTCCTGGAAGGATCCCTACCAAAGTCTTCCTGTGCACCAGAATCAGGCTGACCGGAATCTCCCTACCCCCAACCACAGCTGCTTTACTAAACATCGTCTCTTTAGGATTTTAAGTTGAAGTATATACCTGATTAGAAGAGAAGAAAATGATTCTTTGCACATAAACTTATTTTTAATTTAAAAAAAAAATCCCATTTTCTTCCTTTTGTGTTTCAAGGGAAAGTCTTTGCAAGGCACAAGAAAGATTTTTTTTTTTTCAAAAGATTTTACTTCAAGGTTAGTTAAACAGCATTTTCCCATAAATAAGCATGAAAGCTGCATCCCCTGGGCTGATTTCTTTCAGTTTATACACTGACTACAATAACTCCCAATTCTACACATGATGCCAGTTCGGTTTGAATAATAACAGCTCAAATATATAAAAACCAGCGCTTTAAAACACACAGCACTGGGTAAGCTCAGCCCTGAACAGTTACAGGATTTTGAAATGATTTTCGACGTTTCTTGATTTCACACGTCTTTGTTTAAATTATGGGTTGCCGTCAAGCTGTGTTATCCTGTTGATCATTTTGGTTTGTGTGTCAAAGTGCAAATTATTTGTTTTAATTCAATCTTTTTCTACTGAAAGTGTTACAGTTATGACTCCAGCCTTTCAGTCACAATGGGGATGAATTATGAGTTCCAGAAAAAGAGATTCTAACAATTTGAGAGATGGGAGGGCTTTTAAGGAATATGTCGGCCTACACAGAGGAGGCTGAGGCCCACTCAGAGAAGTCAACGGCTTGTCTAAGGTCACCAGCCAAAGACCTGGTGAACTGTGAATCCTACCTTCCAGGAGAGTGTGATTTCTCCTGTGGAAGCCTTCTCAAATCTTCAATCAGAAAATACCAAAATGCCTATGACTCTTCTCTCCTGGGGCCATTCGCCCCAAGTCCTTCCAAAGCTTTCTTCCTTAAGTAGATGTTCAGGGCCTTCTTCAAACTGTCTTTACCTCCTATTGCCAAACATTAACAGTTGTCTTTTATCGAAGTCACCAGCGTCGAGAGCCAGAGACACTGGCCATTCTGACCCCGGGCTTGTCCCACTGTGGGGCTCCGAAATGGTCGCGGGCACTTGTAAGTGAGCAGAAGTCCCAGCCCCTCCGGACGGACATCTGGTATCCCATGCATCTCAACGTGTCAGTCTCCTCCACGACCATTCTCCAGGCGGTCAGTCCTTCTAGCAAGAAACAGAACAAGACCCAGTGCAGTTGTCCCCTCTTGTAAGGCGCAGACAAGGGAGCAAGGTGGGAATGGGCTTCTAGGGACAAGAAATGGTGATATGAAGCTGGAGGCCGCGCAGACACACTGAGTGGCGTTCGGTTTGGCTGCAGCCCAGGCTGTGGCCGGCATGGTGGAGGCATGACGTGGGAGAGGCACACAGGAGGCAGATTATGAACAGCCTTGCCAACTCTGTCAAGTTTGGATGATATCCCAGGAGCAATGGGGAGCTATTGAAGGATATTAAGTAACAAGAGACATAATCAGATTTGGGTCTTTTAAAAATTTATTTAGCTTTAAGTTGCCGAAGTAATGGGTGTATATATGTGCGTGTGTGTTGTACCAAGTGAAACGACATAAAAATAAATGAGGAAAAGCCAGCTTTTGTCTCTGACTCTCCCTCTGTTCTTCCCCCAACCCTAGATCACTGCTGTTAACAGACTGGAATATATCCTTCCATGGCTTTCTCTTTCACTTCAACATTCCCCCCCACCCCTACACACACGCGGGGGTTGGTTGACTTATGACTGGAAAAGAACCACGTTATGCTAGTTACTTAGGTCAACTTAGTACTTAACTACACATTGATGCCATTCCGTAACACTAGACACGGGTCTAAATCTCTGTCTCTCTGTCTCTGCGTCTCTCCCATGTATCTCAGTGTTTGTAGACATAGACGCACTTGTATATATGATTTCACGTAAGCGGAGGTCATATCAAAAATGCCAGGTTGCTGTTATTTTTCACGCTTTCTTCTATTCTTTTTTTTTTTTTTTTTTTTAGTTTATTGTGTTTTTGAGCGATGCGCATTTTAGGATTCTCCCCCTAGCATACATGAAAACTGGGGGCAGGCAAACATGGGGGCTTGGAGGCTGGAGGCTGTTCTTGGTTCCAGGAAAGGGATGGGGTAGCTGTGGGATGGAGTCACTCAGGGCATGCTGTTGAGTTCTCCACCGGTGATTGGTTCTGCGGATCATAGTTTGGAAGAGACACCCCCAAATTCTGTGAGGTAGGATGATTCGGGAAAGAGAAATTAGTTTTTCAGTTGACTAGAGCTGAGTTTTCTGGTCCCCAGCTGGGTCGCCCTGCGCAGCTCACGGAAACTGAGCCTCACCTTCCTATCTACAAAACTGGGAGCTCACTCCTGCCGCGTGGGGTCTCTGTGAGGAGTAAATGGAAGGCTCGTATGGGAGGTGTTTCATCCCAGAGAGTAGACTCTACTGGGTGAATGGTAATACACAAGTGCTCCTGCCCCGCCCAAAGCAGCCTGTTCCCACAAACTGGACCCCTTCTCCATCTCCTACACCCTTATCATGGCTGCCCATAGTGGGGCCCTCTGGCACCTCCCAACAGACCTGGGCTGACCCTAGGTCTGTGGTAGGGCTGGCCTCAAGGGGACTGCGGACAGCCATGCGGGAACCTGGAAATCTCCCCAAGTCATGTTCCCCATTTGTTTGCTGAGGCCTGAGATCCCCTTCCTCAGGACACAGGCAACCCCTGAGCCCACCGCCCAGATCAGATGTGGTGCACAAAATCCTGACAGAGAGGGCACACTCGTCTCAGTTCCCTAGCCTGCGTGCAAGGGGTGGAGCCCAGGTCTTTCCCTCAAGGGGGTCATGGTGGTGGAATGTGTGCCTTAAGAGCCTGAAGGGACAGGTCCGAGTTCAGCGCAGGCAGGGGACAGAATCTGGCCAGGAAGCAAGCTGAACCAACAAAGTGGTCTTGGGAAGTCTGAGTGCTCCTTGGCCTACATCTGGATTCCTGGTCCCTGACCCAGGACAAGTACTTAACAGATGCTTATTGAATGAATGCAACAACAGAAGAGATTTCTCAGATTTGCATTCACCAGGAATTGCTAAAGAAATAATGGTGGGAGGGGCGCCTGGGTGGCTCAGTCGTTAAGCGTCTGCCTTCAGCTCGGGTCATGATCCCAGGGTCCTGGGATCGAGCCCCGCATCGGGCTCCCTGCTCGGCGGGAAGCCTGCTTCTCCCTCTCCCACTCCCCCTGCTGTGTCCCTGCTCTCGCTATCTCTCTCTGTCAAATAAATAAATAAATAAATAAATAAATCTTTAAAAAAAAAAAAAAAGAAAGAATGGTGGGAGATCAGGCAGTGTGACACCCACTGGGGGAAACGTGTTTAGTTGGCGGGCAGTGGGCTATCAGAGAGAATCCTCAGGTTGTGTGAGGATTCCCAGCATGGTAGAGAAGTCTGGGGCGGGGGCAGGGTAGGAAGAACAGGTGCAGCTCAGGGCCACATGGCCCTTGGCTCTGAGGCTTCGGACTCCGATTTTGGTGACTTGTCAATCAACAGCCCCACCCGGGCTGGATGCTGAGAGAGATTCGGAGGAGGAACATACACATGCACATGCACACGCACACATGTACACAGAGCCCAGGCCACCCCGGACGAACAGAAGCAGGGGGCGAGAGGGAGATGTGCAGGGAGAGAAAGTGAGGTTAGAGAGACCGGAAGGAGGGAAGAGCAATGAGGGGCAGAAAGGGCTCAAGGCTTCAGGAACTCCTGCCCAGGCCAAGCCCAAGGGGTTGGGCTGCCAGGACAGCGTGGTGCCCCCATGCGGCCTGGGCAGGAAGGCCATCCTTGCGCTGCCTGTGATCTGCCCTGAGAATTGAACCTCTTGCCATCACCGCCTCCCCTCCGCTCCTCGTTTTCTCCATCTGCACAATGAGACCCCCAGGCTAAGACGTCTCCCAGGCCATCTCCAGCCCCACAGGTCTTTCCTGATGGCCACGACCGCTTCCGATGTCAAGGGCTCCACGAGTCAGGACAGCGACAAGGCCTCCAGCGCCGAACTGCCAAGGAACGCCTTTGGAAAGACATAGGGGAGCCTGGGCACCGAGGCCGGGAACAGCGAGGCGCTTCTGGGAAGGCATCCTATAGAAAGGGCAAGGAAAGTTTGAGAGAGGGCCTCCCTGGGGCCCCTGAGCCCCCTGGGTGGCCGCTGGGCCGGGAGGCAGGGAGCCGGGGAGCCCCTCGCCCGGCCCGCTGGCAGGCCAGGGACAGTGTTCCCTCAGCTGCAGACAGCCTGGCTCCAGGCCCACCTCCCGGTGCCCTCGGCCTGACATCTTCTGGGCAGCGCCGCGGTGCCCAGGGAGCCGTGGGGATGGTGTTAGTAAACACGCTTTCTTGCGCCCAGCCTGGCAGGGCCTGTGGGCAGCGGGAGGGCGAGGAGCTGGCAGCTCCCAAGGCTGGGCAGGCGGACGGGCGGGCAGACGCGCGGGCAGACAGCGGGCCGCCCCGCACGGCCAAGCCAAGGCCTCGAACCCAGCAGCTGCTCCGTCGCCATGGAGACGGGACTGAACAATGAGCACCAGAAATGCAGCATGGCCGCCGAGCACCGCGGGCCCCCACGCTCCCGCCGGCCCTCGCACCTCCACGCGCGCGCGCACCCGGGCACGGGCACGCGCACCCGGCAGCCCAGGCCTTCCCCGCCTCCTCCGGCTCCCGGGGAGATGCAGCAGGACCGCAGGAGGGGAGAAGCAGCAGGAGCAGGGGGCGCAGAGGGAGGGGAGGACCAGGCCAAGGAGAAGGAAGGAGAGGGTGAGAAGCAAGGGCAAAGGGGATCACAGCTTCGCTGCTGCAAAGTTGAGCAAAAGTCTCACCATTCGATTCCAGCTAAAAATACGTTTTTAAAAACTAGCCAGCTTTTCAGAGGGTCACGTGGTGCTTTGGAGTCTTATATAACAGGAGAACTAAAGGGGGTTTCTAATGAGCAAAAGGCATCTGGAAACAAGTCCCCTCGTACTTAGGGAGGGGTGGCTGAGAGAGCCTGATGGAGTCTCCGGTCCCAGGAACTTAGAAGAACGCCTTTTTAATGGACCCAAAGCCCATGTCATTCCTCCTTAAAGAGAATGTGAAGGGAGGGCCAAAAGGTTTAGCCGCAGTCTGGAAGCGGAGAGCCTGAAAAAGGCCTTGTCTTGGCCCTCGGGAAAGCAGCAGGAAGTTGTGCCCAGAGGCCTGAGGGGCACGTGGGGATGCAAGGGGACATGCGGGAACAAGGGGAGCGTGGGGGGATGGGCGTGTCGGCCTGTGCGGCAGGGAGGTGGGCAGGCTCTGGTTGTGGTGCTCCCGGCGTTCCTGAGCACTTCCTCTGTGCACACGGCCAAAGAAAGATGAACAAGTCAACCTTGGTCTTCCAGCAGGCCCTCAGGACCCTGGGGGAGGTGGCGGAGTCCACGGTGAGCCCAGTCATCATCTCTTGAACAGAGTATGTGTACATAACCCTGCGCATCACTCTTCCCCTTCACCAGCCAGCCACCAGTCATTCTTTCAGGCTCCCATCCTTGTTCTGACAACAAAAACCCAGGTCTGGGAGCATCGGGAGCCTTCCTGGACCACCATCCAAGGACAGGCAATCCCATCCCAATTTCCATCACGTTCTTCACCTCCTGGGAGACTGCCTGGTTTCTGGTGGCTTTGTCTGACTCCTTCCTGCTTCAGAGCAGGTAGGTACCCGCTAGACCCGTGCTGTAGAAAAGACAGGACCACCCGCGGCTCGGCCTAATTCCTGCGAGAGCTACAAGGGACATTTGAGGGATTATGGTGTGCACCTCCCCACTCCCCAATTCAGAAGGGATCTACTTTAAAGATCATAGCAGGTGAATGTTAGAGCTGAAAGGGGAATCTTGAGGACTCTGACGTCCAAGCAGTGCAGGGAGGGGGATGGAATGGGGAGGGGGTATGAGAAAGGGGAATAAGGTTGGACGTTGCTTTGGTTTTAAAGAGAGAGTGGAGAGAGGAGATAAGAGAAGCAGCACTTGGCCAAGGGGAAGGGGCTTGGGAAGAAACAGGAAAACTGGGTGGGAAGAGGGGTCTCCCACTAATAAATCTCGTCAATGGAGTCTCGTTCTAGCAGGTTCCAGCGAACGCATTAAAGCACAGCCCAGAAATCCTGAAGGCCCCACCCTCAGCTTCACAGCATCAAAAAGTATAGGTACCACCAAAAGTAAAACGTAGGAAAAGGATGAGAGGAGCACGAGGACCAAGCCCGACCCCCTCCCAGCTCCCCCCTCTGCCCGGCAAAGTTCTGGGAGCCCTAGGAAGCCATCTGTGCTGGCTCAGAAGCGGCAGAGAGGGAATTAAAACCACGAAAGGAAGGATCAGGGAGACACTCTCTCCCCCTCGAGAGCCACTTTAGTAGATGAAAAAAGCCAGGCGATTTTTAATCATCACAAATTGTTTGAGCTTCTGGTTCCATCCTCTGAAGCCCGGGCGGCCTCCCCTGGTCGCTGGCTGATGCTGGCAGGTCTCTGGTGGTCTGAGCTCGGCCGGCCGGGCGGGCGAGAGCCCACCTACCTCTTCCTCCCCACTTCCTGGAACCCTTGGCCTGTCCTCCCGGGTCCCGGGCAGAGGCCAGGCAAGCTGACCCCGCTTATCTAAGGAAATCTGACAAGACTCCAGCCCTCAGGGGTATGGCCCCTGGCAAAACATATGGTGCATCGTAAATAGGACTTCCTTTTAGGAAATGAGCCGTTGTAATTAAATCCCCATTCATTTTTTGTAACATACACACAGAGACAAATAGATCCTTATCCTTTATAGGCACAGAAGAGAAATAGCTTGTGAGGGACAGAGATTCTCTGGTGTCAAGTCTTATCAAAGGCTTCCTAGATCCAGGTGGAGTGAGAACTTTGAATTCTTAAACCCAGCCGCAGGCCCCAGTGGGCCAGTGGCTGGCTCGCTTTGCTCCCTCCAGCACAAGCGAGGGAGCGTTCTGGAATGGAAGAGTGCATTGGCCTCGAATTTGCAGGGAGGAAGCTACCTCTTCTTCCCATCCCACAGCCGTACAACAGAGCAAGCTCAGGAATAAAGATTAGATTAGGTTTGTTTCAGTTGGGTTTAATTTGATTCGGTTCAACTCAAACAAACACTGACTACGTGTTGTGCGCGGGTCTAGACACGGGAGGATGCAAGAGGAAAAACAAGGTGGGCTCCTGAGGGCCCCTGGGGAGGGGTGCTGGCCAGCACATGGGCTCAGTTCCATGGGAGGGGTGCAGGGTAAGAGGCCTCAGCTTGTTCCCACTGGGCCTGGGATGGCTTGGGGGTGACAGGGAAGGGTAGGATCTCCTTAACAGAGACCCGAGCAAGCACACCCTGGGAGAAGGGAAGGTGGAGGCAGGAGACAACCAAGGTCCTGGGGTCTGTCCCATGCTAGAGTCACAAGCATCATGCGAGACGAGGTGCAGAAACGAAAAAACTGGACATCTTTCCTGGCTTTGGGAACCAACCGCCAGACATAAGACTTGATTTCCTCGAAAGGGACATTTTCTTTCCAAAGTCATCAAACAGCCGGAGGCAAAAACAAGCAAACAAAAACCCCAAACTAAACTACAGCTGTTTCTCAGCTTCTGAAGAGCAGGTGAAAGGCGCTGAGTTCTTTGGTGTGTGTGTTTGGCGGTGGGGGGAGGGGGTGTCTCTCTGAGGTGAAGGCTATCCAGGGTCAGCCTGGAGCCACTTGCAAACCCTCAAAATTGCAAATACTGTGGGGCCCTTCCCTGTATTTAGAGCTTTGAAATCAGTGGAAAATCACAAAGCTTCTTTGAGATGCAAATGTTGCACACTGGGCTGGGCCAACAATTCTGATCACTATCTCCCCAGGGCAGGCTTTCTGTAGGGCTTTTGGCTGGTTGACCCCAAGGAGGCTAAATCACAGGTACCAAGGCTTTGCACAAGGTAAAAGTGCGAAAGGCCATTTGGCAATAACACAGAAAGTGCCAGGGAAAAGGCAGCTCCATCTGGCGTGATCAGGACAAGCTTTAGGTCCCAGGAGCAGAGCTCAAGACCCGTGGCTTGCTGGTGTTCAAATCCTGACTCCAAAGTGTACTAGCTGTGTGACTTTGAGCCAAGTGCTAACCTCTCTGTGCTCCAATTTCCTCCTCTGTAAGACAGGGGTAAAAACAGTGCAATGGCCTTCTCCTACAATTGTTGAGAAGATTGCATAAACCAGTATCTGCAGAGCATGGACGACAGTGCAGGGCACGGAATAAGGACTTTGAGAGTTTCTTGTTATTGAGCGAATGGTTTAAGTAGTTGTACAGAGACTGGGAAGGTAACAGCATAAGGAAACCATTGTAGATGACGAAAATGCTGTGTTAACTCTTGGCACCCCGAGAGATTTCAAAAATTAAAATAAAGTTTCCTTGGGCATCTGGGTGGCTCAGTTGGTTGAGCGACTGCCTTCGGCTCAGGTCATGATCCTGGAGTCCCGGGATCGAGTCCCGCATCGGGCTCCCTGCTCAGCAGGGAGTCTGCTTCTCCCTCTGACCCTCCACCCGCCGTGTGCTTTCTCTCTCTCATTCTCTCTGTCTCAAATAAATAAATAAAATCTTTAAAAAAAATAAAATAAAATAAAGTTTCCTTGTAGTCCTCGTGGTTCAAAGATGAAATGGACCACCTCAGGAAGGGGCTTCCACATTTCGGCGGACAAGGGCATCCCAGAAGGAGGCCAGGCATCAGACTGGCGGTTGGACTAGATGATGTTTGAGGTCCCTTCCAGCCCTAACATTCTGTGCCCTTCCCTGGGCTCTGCGCAGAGGGGAGCGCTCTCCCAGTGCTCCCTGGGCCGTGGAAAGGGGAGCGAGAGCGTGGTGGCTGGTGGTCCCTGATGCATCCTGCCAGAAGGGTCTCCCCAGCTTGGCCCATAAGCCTCCCTGGATAACACCAAATGGATCACTTAGGAAGTCTGGGCCTTGCAGTGTATCCTTGCTCTTCAGTAAGGCGGGGAGGGGGGAGGGAGGGGGGGAGGGGGGTAAACAATAGTTAGGGAGTTTTAGTTTTTCTCTCTATCTCTCTCTGCCTCTGTCTCTCTCTTCATCATCTTTTCAGGGACCTCCATTTAAAGATTCGGAAACTGAAGCCTGATACCTTATCGAGCATCACATACAGCCCCTCCCTGGCTAAGCTCAGGTCCCCTTCCCCCAGGAGCAGGGTATCCTCCCTGTGCTGCCCCTGCGCAGTTTGCAAAGGGCTTTCAAGTAGGGGCACTTGGGTGGCTCAGTTGGTTGGGCGTCTTACTCTGGATTTGGGCTTAGGTCATGATCTCAGGGCCCTGAGATGGAGCCCCTTGTCCTCAGGCTCTGCGCTCAGCTGGGAGCCTGTTTCTCTTGCCGCCCCTTCCCCCTCCCCCCATGCACATTCTCTCTCTCTCCCTAAAAATAAATAAATAAAACTTTTTTTTTTTTAAAGGGTTTTCAAGTAGATGACCCTGCCTTGCCCCAGAGCACATATCAGTGGGCCCATTTTACAAAGAAGTAAACCAAGGCACGGAGAGGTTAAGTGACCTGGTGCGTGGTAGAACTGGGATCCAGGCTCCTCTGGTTGTACCCTTCAGTACAGCTCTCCCCCCTTCACCCCACACCTCCACTCCCCCCGCCCCCCCGAGCTCATCCCCTTCTCCTGGTTCTCATCCAACCCCCGTCCACATTGTCGCTGCCACCTCCTTTTGCCAAGCATCTCAGTTCCAGGGTCTGTCCCTCTCCCTCCAGGACTGGTTTGGTCCCTAAGAAACCATACTTCGCTCAGGAGGAGCTCTTCACACCTCCCCCCATTTCCCCCTACTTTGCATTGAACAAAACTGCAGTTTTCACATCGATAATTATACTCTGCATCCGCTTAGCACTTGCAACTCCCTATAGCACTTTCCCATCTAGGGCGGGTTCTTCCGAGCAAGCCCATGAGATGGACAGTGTCCTCCCTCTGGCGCCATGCAGGGAAGGGGCACTCAGGAATGAGGGCCTGGTTCCAGTTCCAGGTCGGCCGGCTAATCGGGGACAGAATCAGGAGAGAACCCAGTGGATTTCCCGTC